>NC_135497.1:300191153-300491153 GCF_052857255.1 Amblyomma americanum | reverse complement strand
GTTGAATCGGAAGAAGACCATTTGGACTTTTCCTCCTTTTACAACTTTACTGGCGAATCATCGCCTTAATTAAAACCTGCCCCCTACATATTAAAAAAATTCTAGACAAGCGCATTTTTTCAACGAGCACTTTATGAATGCAATTTTTGGTCATATTCTAAAATTGCACCATAATAATATATATTCACAGACCCGTTCTTGAGAAGCCTGTAGTGGTACTCCTATTTATTGTAAAAAACACAACCCATTCGTTTTCTATTCGAGCGTTAACCACTCGGAGCGAGCGCAGGTGAAGCTTTAAACCAAGATTTTGCTACGTATCGGAAGATTAGACCATTGTTATAAGTATGCTCATAATAGCATCTTACAATATTCCGCAGTTGCCTCACAATTAAAAGCAATGTCCAAGAATACTGGACTTGTACATCTTCGTCTTCTATTCATTCGGCATGTTTGCGACTTTAATTGCTCCAGGAAGTTTTCGTATCGATAAAAAGGTCTGAGGTGCAGCTGTAACCATTTTTTGAACAAGTCTTTCCGACCTTCAGCTGGCGACACGCATTCCACCATGCCTTGACGTCCTCATATGAGGACGTTTAAAGAACTGCGCACTACATTTATATTATTTTAAGGAAAAAAGTCTTTAGTTAGAAAAGTCTCTTTAGTAAGGTTTAAAAAGAGTACAAAATTATCAGCGTGCCCGAGCAAGTACTTATAGAAAAAAAATCGTCAGAAATCGCACCTCCTGTGACAGAGCTCGATCATGTCATTTGCCAACTTCCTCGTCTTTTTAAACCCCAATAAAAGAAGAAAATGCAATTGCGAAGAGTACAATAATATTAAGGGAGCAATTTTGCACAGATTTTGCTTTCGATCTCAGTGACTATTTTGATTATAAGTATACCAAAAATTTATCGCTTGTTTGTCCTCTAGTAAAGAGACCAGGGCCGAAAGCATTGTTAAAGGCGCTATAAACACTTTCTGAGGAGAGTAGATAAACTCTCAGTCCTTATATTGTGCTGTCATGAAAGCATGGACGAAATAACACAATTCTACACGCAACACAAAACTCACTATCACGCGCAAATCTGGCGAGCCCCTTCCGGCTACTTTTTCAAACTCGCACCCTCCTCTGTTTAAAGATCTTGCGTGTGCCAGTTAAGAAATGGTTATTAGCTGATTGATTCAGACCTCACGCAGCTACCATGGCCGCGGCCATTCATCCGCGTCACTCCGGTGGGTCAGGAAGCTCCGCCCCATCGGGCAGTCCCCGTGCGCGTTAGCAACATGCGGTCAGGCCGAGTGGGTAGACCGGCGCGAAGACGCTGGAATTTAAAACTACAGAATACTCAGTTTGTACAAAACGAATTAAAACAATTTTTGCTGGAAGACATTCGTGAGGCATGAGGAATACTGTACCTTTATTCAGAGCCCCTTTCAGAGTCCTTTTAAGGCAAGAGAAAGCGTTGATGAAAAAGAAAACGTAATTAAGTAACATTGTATAGAAGAAATAAATCTGTGCACAGTTTAAACTTGAAAAATGTCTCCCGGAAAAGACTGAACAGCTATCCGCTATAAAAAACAACAAATGTGGATGCAAATCACTGGCATTGATCTATGCATTTCCTCTCGCTCGCTGCCATCGAAGAAGAAGAAGCGAAAGAGTCTCGAGGGTGGAATGCACGCGGCTGAGAGCCGCAGCACATCTCAGTAAGTTCCAGCGGCGAGTCAACACTGCTTTCTCACTTCGAGGTGCTTTCTGGAGGACAGCCCCTGCGAAAATCGTCCCCTTTTGCTGACCGCCGCAGGTAGTTGCAGCTTGCATAACCTAGGAGGAGCGGCGGTTCGGCTGAGCGAGGACACAGTGCTGCCCACAAGGAGCGCCACGTCTGCGCTAAGCTCGCGGTAGGTTCTCTGCCGGTAAGGTGAGCCTCTGCGCAAACGTTCGCTCATTGAGGGAGCCTCACGTATGAACGGATCTCCAGCTTTGCACTGCAGCCTTTCTGTGCGTGGCGAGGGTGTTACCAGCATTAATCTTTAACCATTCGCAGTGCCGCGAGCTTCACCGTGTGGCTTAATCGCTCAGATATAGCACGTCATGCCCTCTTCACTTCCGGCAAACTGGGCAGTAACTATATGCACTCAAGTGCGAAATACTGAGTGCGTACTTTATGGCAAAAATGCACACATCCCTGCAACGAGCCGCAGGTGAATGGTAAATTCGTATCCTGTTTCACAGGCAGTAAGAGGTCCTGAACTGTTCACGCCACCGCAGTCTACCCACACGATATTTTTTTTTGGTGTGTGCGCAAGTGACATTAGACAGTAATCGCATAGGGCGATCCACTATCGTGATCAGCTTCTGCGCAGCGCCACTGAGCATGCGCAGATCGCCTTGGGAGCACCAGATGGCGCCATGTGCCCGGCCAGCTGCGCGCCCCTACTAGGTCGGGACCAATCAACGCGTGCCCACTGCCGGGCGCGGAAGGAGATTACGATAGCGGATCGCTGTATGCTATAACTCTGATCATAGCTGGCGTACAGCGGTGTCCGAGTCACCATAGCGCCGCTACCGGCATTGCAGGCGGCACTAAATTTTAGTTGCTTGTTTTCTTCTTTTAAATGATTCTTCAGACAGAATATATGAATCAACGTGTGGCATTCGCCTACGACCGCTAAATAATTTAGAACTGAATTGCTTTTGATGCTGTTTCGATTTTGGTTTTATCAACCGAATCAGGGCTGTGATGTGTACTTTGTGTTTACGTCACGTGAAAAACTGCATAATTGCCGATACGTACTTTCAATTCACAACAATTTTTGTTATGCCGGCATGCTTCAAGAGACTGAATCACAGTAAGTAACGATGGAATGCGTGGTGGGGTTAGTGCTTTGGGGCAGCGCCATGCGCGGACGACGTCAACGCCGACGAGGACGACGATGGCATGATTTCGCGGAATGCAACCTGTACAGCTCTCGCTGAAAAAGTGACAAGTTACGCTTGCGGCCTAATGCTTGCTAGATACCAATACCTGTTGCGCTGTCTGAGCGAGTGCAGTGTGCTCTGTGAAGACGTACACATCTTCCCAAGTGAAATTTGTCTCCGCTTCGGCTTGTTGTGCGTCGTGATCTTTAATACACCGGGTGTGGCACCTTAGATTTTCGGGAATTTTTTAAAATACGTATCTTGAGTTTCAAGAGCGCTTTTCTGAGTATAGCATTGTCCACTCTGTAGGGCATCAGAATACAGCAAAGACGTGCTGACTGGTAGGCTGGTTCATTAGTATTGAATAGTTACCTTTTTAACTATTGCTGCTAGTCTTCCTTTTAATGAATAGGCTTGTAGCTCACGTTAGTAATATCTATATCAGATATTAGAATTTCGAAAACGCATTTACCCTCGGCGCTGGGGCCCATGAAATTTTGTCTTTCATGTAGTAGATCGGTTCATTTGCCTTAAAGCTACTCGGAAGCGCATGCATTTTGTCGCTATGTAGGCAGAATTTGTTGGAACAGAGCGTCGAGGGCAACTGCGTTTTCTAAATTCTAAAAACTGGTAATGATTTTACTTATAACGGTGGGCTACGCGCCTCTGAGTAAATAACAGCTCAATAATAGTCAGAATTAATTATTAGTTAAACATCCCGCTAGTTAGCATGTGTTAGCTAGCTGTATTCTGATGCGATACACCACCTACAGTTCTATGCCGAAAAAAGCGCTCTTTTAACTCAGCATATTTTGAAAACTGTACATCTTTGGAGACAGACATGGTATAGCTCGCAACCGCAGTAATCGCCATCTGCTGTGTAGTCTCGGCAGCCGGCACGCAATCGCCCTGGAGCCTTGTCCTTGCGCCTAATTTCTTGCTGTCACTTATTTCGGGAAGTTTCGGCGGTCACCCCCGTGCCTGTGATGCTCCCTGTTTGCTTGCTAAAAACTGCTGCCAGCGGATCGCAGTGCTCTACTACCCATAGGCTGCTAAAGTAACAGTGGTTGCCCATCCGATGCTTCTTCTTTGCAGCGTCCCTGACCGTCCCCTTGAGCGTCTGCATTCCAACACTCCTCATGGCACCACGGTAGGAGGACGACCCTGCTGACTCCTTCCTGCACGGGGCTGAGCTGCGCGCACACGTTGGCCCCCGGCCCTTCTCTTCACGGAGCAAATATAACCAAATTTACTTAGTCGTTCCGTTAATTTTGCGCTGCCGAGATCAAACTATTACGTTGCTGCTTCATATGAATGTTCCCATATTTTCGCCTGTCGTTTTACGCTTTCCTTTGGTATCGAGAACAGCGGACGTGGCACACGTTTTGACGTAAGAGTCTTCAGGCCTATTAGCCGCCTTAGAAGCAATTATATACTTACAAACTTCTATCCTCGATAAGGTAAGGGCTACTTATTATAAGCGGGCTCAAAACAACAAGAATGTCAATGCGCTCGATAAGAGACTTGCGAAATTTAACAAGAATGATTCCCTCAGTCGCAGAAAATGCTGAACTTGATAAAAGCACTCGCAGCCGACAGCGCGAAACAATTACTGCCTTGACCAAACAGCAATCTCGGTGATGATGATGGCAAGGCCCGCAGCTATAACCTTGTAAATAAGCAACGCGGGAAGCATTGGATGAGACTTAAAAGAAAGTAATATGGCTTTCCTGGCAAAAAAAAAAATGACATGTACATTCAACTCCCCGGTATTTAACGCGCTCACTATTTCGGACGTTTAAAGAATAACTGATAGTAGCGATAAAGACTGAAAGTTTTCGCGCTTAAAGCGAAACAAGCTGCCATCACATGCGCCAAATATCGAAAAGCTTGTCGTACTTTATATTTGTAGATTAATCATGATGAACCCGGCCGGCTAGCAAACATCTTCCTCTCTTCAATGCTTGCTCTACTACCTCGTAAATGTTACTTAAAATTTGGAAATAATATTCCTTGGTTATGAAGCATTTGCACTACTTCCTCGCGTTATTATGATTGTCATTTAGTAGAACCGTTAAGGTTAAGTGATTGTACGGAGGGAATTATAAATTTGTAGCATATTAAACAAAAACTAGAAATACAGCAGAAAGGAAAAGTACTTAGAATTTGTTAGGCATTAACAAAAATTTGGGACAGCTCCTAGACAGTGTCGCTAAACCCAGCGCCTTATCACGTTCTGTTCTGTGGCCACTTCGTCATTCCTTTTCTTTTTTACGAGAGGGATTATGTGAAAGCGCCATTTTTGAACGCTCAATGTTAAGAACCATGTGGTTCCGGTTAAAGGAACTACAGGCGCTTGTCCCGAATTTTGAAAGTGTCAGTGGTTTCAATAATGGCGATGAGTCCAGGAGGTCGTTCCGATCCCGTCATCGACGTGGAAGGAAACTTTCGGCACAGCCATTAGTGTGGAAGTAAATGGTGATAACTCGCAGAAGCCCACACGACGAATCAGCGATTAGTTTGTCGCAGAAGTGAATATCATTGCAGTATATTTCATAAAATCGGCCAAAGCGAAAATAGTGACAGCAAGAAGCAAAAGAGCATAGATTTAGCCTTTGTTTCATGACTGAGATACTTGCACTCCAACCGCGGTTTTGAAGAATGAGAAGAGTGAAACTGTTCTTAACGTGTTTGAACAAAATAGTGTGCTTGGCAGGGCTCAGATTCCATGCTGAAGAGGCATAAGTCTAGTGCCGAGTATTGTTTTATGAACAACCGTGACGAAAGTTACGTCACAGGTGCCGGAGCAGTCGACAAGAATACGTTTTTTATTACTCTCTCTAAAACAATTGTGCGCTTAAGAGGCAAAGGCGGAGGGAGGATAACAAACAGGACACAAGGCGCTTCGAACTTTAATAATGCGACCTGAATACAGGAGAGCTTTTATAATTGCAACGAAACAGGCAAGGGCGTACAATAAAGAAAGGTCGAGAAGAAAAAGGGGTGTGTCTAAATTACTTTAACCAGCAACAAGCAAGCAAAAGAATTTTAAGGGATTACTTATGCTACGGCGTGCTTTGTACTCCAGCATAGCGGTGAGATGTTCCCGATTCAAGGATGATATTATTAAGATAGACAGCTCAGTCTGTAGAGCGACTGGCCCGATTTGGCGGTGATCCCAGTTTCGTTCCTGGAGCAGGAGGAATTATTTGACTGGAAGCGTCTGTGAAAGCTGCATAACGTTCCTTGTAGCCGTGTATGGCTTCGCTTGGGCGGACGTTAACGAGTAACAACTTCTTTATTACCACTTTCTCAGTTCCTTATTTTCTTCCTGATCATTCATTCTTTCTCTCACAGCGTGCTTGAGGCGCCGCAGAGTGGGTCTGAGGTTATTTAGCCGCTAATTTTCGGATTAGCAAGTGTATTTTTAACGTGAGAGTGTGAGTACCCAGTGCCAGAAAAACAAACTTTGCTGCGTCGGCGTAGGCGACCATTTGAAGCTTCACAACTGGAGCGGTGGAAGCAGCCGTCCGCTCCGGCAACATAGATGGGCCACCTAGGTCGCGTCACATTGTGGCGTCATCACAACCTGCCCACTGGATTGTGAGAATATTGGACACCGTGGCAGGTGGCCGTTGAGTTAAGGACAGGCTGCGAGAGGTTGCTCGCGAAGAGCAACCTGTATCGTACAAGCTCCACTTGTGGAGGCACCTGTCATCATAGAGCAGTGGCGCATATCTTAATCGTTGCACCTCTGCGCCAGGAGAGGTATGAGTGAGGACTCCGAGGGAACTATGAATTTAAAGTCAAGAAAGAGCAATACCGCATATATAGGGGCATTAACTTATCAACGCTATCGCGTCATACACTTAAGGCGGAACATAAAATATACCCCTCCAGTTTTTTCTTCGTCGCATCCGCGTGCATGAACTTGAGTTTTCTCTGTTTGGGAAGACGCACTTTCGCCTGTTCCCGCCAACAACCCCACCGCAAGTGCCATAGCTCGGTCGCATCTGCCACTCACAGAGAAAGCCGCGCCGATCGCTTAGTTTCCTCAGGTATGCCAGGGCACGCAAGGTTCCCACGCCATCCAAGGAAAGAAGGGGCGAAGTGACGTGGCAAGAGAACGGACAAGATCCTTACGTCCACAAAGAACATGTGCGAAGAGGACGTGATAAGCCGCCGCCATGACCTCCACATTTGCCACATTGCACCGCCCTTATCGTCATCGAGTAATATGAAGCAATGCGTCAACAAGTTCTCTGATTAATTTCTACTACAACGTTCCTTACAGCAAGGTTCCTTACGACCAGGTGTCAGTATCGCCTTTCATATCCTCCTCTTGCAAACCATCTATAAAACCGACATCACAGTCGCTCCTTTAGCAGCAGCTGTCTAAGCAATATATGTCACTATAAATGCCACTGTCATTCGCCGCAGTTTTAGTGTGATGACCATGCGTATTTTTTTTCGATTAGGTAACCGCCCAGGGGAAGTCTCCCGGTCCTACATTGGGTCGAATGTTTTGCGGGAGTCTGCCGTCCATCTGTCACTGTGGAACGTCGTCCCTTTCTGTAGACGACACTGAACAGGTAACGTTTGCTTCACACGGCCACATACCCGTCTTACCCGCCGAGATTGTACTTACCTCGTGAAACGACAATAACGTGGTTTGGCCGGCTGCTCGGTACATTTGTTGTTGCACACAAAATGGCTGCTCAAATGGCACGCGGACACAGGAGGCGAGCAAAAGATGTGCGTCTTCACTTCATACTCGAAAATGTCTCCGCAGCATAAGCACGAAGAAATTTTGGGCGTGTCCATTTCTATGTATAGTTACAGACAGGCTACCCTAAGCGACATGAATGATTCCTCTGCAATGATATAGAACTCAAGAACTCAGCGTAAATGCCTCTCAAATTAGGCCCTCCCGCCAAAGCCGTCGACCGATTAGTGTGACGATGGGTTAGATCCGGTTTCACCTGCCAACTGCCAGCTCCCTGTGACCTCACACTAGCAGGCACAAGGGGATGAACTGCAGCAACGTCATAACAATAGGTCGACGCCATTGACTGATGGAATTTTTCTGGGGCTTTTGGCACTGTGCTCTTGAGTTGTATAAATAGTGCAAAAGAATGATTACAAATGAATACCTTCTGCTTTAGCAAACGTGACACCAAAAGGAGCAGTACTTTTGCAACCTATAATTATTGTGCACTTGTCTTTGACCGAGTGTCACTAAAGAAAGAAACTGTTCAAAAGGAAATCGTGACTTCGTGCTCAGCAAATTCTTATCCTTTCGCGACGTCTTTTTCTTTTTCGGAAAGAAGGAGATTCAGAACGGGCGCGATAACTATTCCTCCCTGTGCATATCAAATATGACGTGGACATAACCTTTAAGTACTGTATACGTGAGTGCTTCAAAATTCTCCGCATTAGGTGTCATTTTTCGCAGATTTTGATTTGTGTTATTTTGTATTTTTCTTTTCCGGGAGTAGATCTTGGTGCACTTCACCGGAGAAGGAATTTAAAAGCAAAACATTTCTGAAGGACGTAAAGACCCCAAGATAATCATGTCGGGGTGAGTTTGTTATGACCTACAACTAGTCACACGGGTAGTGCAACCGCGATTATGCTTAAACGCAGTTTCCGAGCCTAACTACGGTTATTGCGAATCGCTGTTCGCCGTTGCCACACAGCTCATCACCGTTCTCGGTTGCGGCAACCAACAGCCCTTTGCGAGCAACACACGAAGTGAAGCGGTGATCGGCACAGCGAAGCTGCATTTGAAAGTATCTTCGTTATAGGAGTGCGCATAGGAAGCGGGGGGGGGGGGGGGGGGGGCAAGAGGGCAGTGGCTCCCCTGATAGACATGGGAGACGGGGCTCACATTTTGTATCGTACTGTTATTTCCTACCCAGAAGACTTGTACGGGCGCTACCATAAACTTGCCCCCCTTGCCACCCCACCTCTTAAGGAGAGACCTGTCTAGGCTAGGCTGGCTAGGCTGCAACATCAGCCAGCACCCGATTCCTGCCAGGCCGCCCATTCTTTCCGTCCTCCCCCGTCATATGAGTCCACGTCTCATGCTCTGTTCTCAATAGCCCGCTCACATGCTATGAACCCTTGACATACTGCGGTCAAACGACCAATCTACTACGCCTGTGTTCTTCTCGTCTATGTCGCGCGGCTTTGCCACCAGCGCCTTCCACCTTCTCGACCTGATCTGCGCTTCTACCCGCACGATGCCGAATCATCCTCGCCGAGAAGGCCGCCCAGTCCCCCTTTGTGTCCCCCGATCGCTGAATTAGCGCCGTCAAGACTGAAAGCTGGGCTAGTAGGTTGTACATTAACAAGACTAGCGCTATAGACGAGGACACAGAAACAGAAGTACACAGGACAAGCACCAAACATCCAACTACGTTCTTCACAGAAAGACACATAAATAGAGGTCATGATCACATGAGTGTGGCTGGAAACAAATCACTTATGCATATGTGGTAAGCATTTTTCCAGATAGCGTTTTTCTTTTTGAGACAGGGTGAATGGGTGAGACTTTGGCAGCGGCAGCGGCGGCGTACAGATAGCCCGTAAACACGCTCACCTATCTTTGCAGGCGCTGTGGACACGAGCACTGCCTGAGTTTTGGAACCATACCCGGGACGCATACGCGGCTTCATTGCTTTTCCGAGCTTCGAGAAGACCCTATTTTTTAAGCATCAACTGGATCGTCATCTGCTGCCATCTGTTTTCGCCGGCTGGAGACTCACTCCTGGCCTATCAGCTTCATCAAAGGGGCGGAATCCCTGTGCATTGCAGTCACTTTGGCAGCGGCAGCGGCGGCGTACAGACAGCCCGTAAACACGCTCACCTATCTTTGCAGGTTGTTGGTAATTTCGATACTTTTGGTAGAAATGTTACACTAAGTCGTCGCTGTTGCTGCCACGAGTGTGCTGCTTTTGTCACTGTTCTTGGCGAAACGTCATAAACGTTCTGGACACGTTCACGCTCACTGCCCCTTGAGTTATGGGAAGCTCTGGTACTCTCGGCGAAAAACAGCCGAATAGCATCAAAGAAATTGCCAAAGTGTTAACCGAGGTGCTGGTAAAGATGGATGTGTTCACGGCTGAAGTAAAGACTGAAATTACAGCCATGTGCACATCTAATACTGAGATCCATTCTGAACTTGAGGGCATACGAGAGGCTATAGGCTTCATGAAAGTTTTGAAGCGTTTAAGAAGGATGTCGACGAGTTCAGGCGTGAGGTGGCGGAGGTGAAGTTCCAGAATACTCAACGCCAGCAGGAAATACCGCCGATGCAGAAAGAGCTCGTGGAGGCTAGGAGGGAGATTATTGAGCTAAAAGATTACGGCAGGAGTCAGAACATCAAGATTAAAGGCATTCCAGTGGTTTAAATATTTGCGCGCGGCCCTTGGGAAAATAGCTGCCTCTGTGGGAGTCGATGTCTCAGACGATGCCATAGACGTTGTACACCGTGTCCGTTCGAAGGACAATGGTACGCCAAATGTTGTGGTGCGCTTCTCCTCTCGTGCTGTGCGGGACAAGTTATTCTCTGCGGCGAAAAGGACAAGGCTTGACACTGGTATTCTTGGCTTTGAAAAGAGCGAGCCGCTTTACATCAATGAGCATCTCTGCGTCGAGAAGATGATGTTGCTGAGCAAAGCCCGTAAACTGCGTCTAGAGAAAAAAATGGAAATTTGTCTGGGTGTCGCAGGGAAAGATCCTTATGAGAAAGACAGAAACCTCTACAGTGTTAAGAATCGAGAGCGAGCATGACCTGGCTGGTGTCGAGTAGTGTTAGTCATTGTTCATTTTTTCTTTTTGTGCTTGTGTTTCTGCGTGGTTTTCAGGCTGAACGAAATAGATCAGTTAACGAAACAACAACATGTGTTATCGGTATTCTACTGCAATGTGCGCAGTATCAGAAAAAATCTAAACTTGCTGATTGCTTATCTCTGCCGGCACACTTTTCGATATGACATTATCGCTATCAGTGAAACGTGGCTTAAGGAGAAAGAATCACCTTTTGTACCTGGCTACAAACTTTCCTCTCTACCGCGGGTTTCACGTGCACGTGGGGGTGGTGTTGCCTTCTTTGTAAAAGATATACCTTTTGAAGTCCTGCCCATTCTTACTATCAGCGACGATACAATTGAAGCGCTGTTTATAAAAATTGAGGGTGGTATAATTGTTGGAGTGGTCTACCACCCTCCTGGTTCTGCTATTTCAGTTTTTCTTGAAAAACTCGAATCGGTTCTAGAAATTTAGACCTCTAAGAAAAGTAACCGCATTGTAACTGTGGGAGACTTTAACATAGATATTTCGGCACACTCAAACAACACCTTACTTTTAAGATCATATAACATGTCCAACCTTATAACAGAACTCATACGTGTAGCTGGCAATTCTAGTACGTTTTAATAGATCATGCACTTAACAATATTAATGACAGATGGGCCGGAACTTATATAGATCCATTAGCTGATCACATACCCATATTTATTATAGTTAATATCCAAGAAAATATTAATTCTAAAATGACTGGTAGTGATCCGCAAAAAAGATTGACTATCGATTATTTCGTGAGATCTTGCAGCAAACGGACTTCTCCGCTGGCTATGATAGTAGCATAAATAAGGAATGTAGAAATTTCTTTCCAACTGTTCTGGCTGCCATTTCGCAGAGTTCCACAATAATTAAATCGGATAAATATAATGCCCCTATATGCCCCTGGATGACTAACGACATCCTAGACATACTGAAAAAGAAAGAAAAATGGCATCACGAATGGAAACAAGCTAAAACTAATTATTTTTTAAGCCAGTTTAATCGCTTTCGGAACCTGTCAGTATCTTTGCTACGCAAAAGAAAACGTGAATATTACTCATCTCTCATTTTAAATGCTAGTGGCAACATGAAAAAAATCTGAAACATTGTAACAGGTGCAATAGGGCTTCGTTCAGACCAGCGTATTTTTACTTGATTTAATTGATCAAGAAACTGCTGATGAGTTTAATGACTATTTTATAAATATTCGACCACACCTAGCAACTCAGCTACCTCTAGTTACTGATCCTGTGTCCTCAATCAAATCATTGTGAATAGTTTTGTAATATATGCGGTAAAGATAGATGAAATAATAACAGTAGTTAAATAGTTGAGAACAAATAAGGCAGCAGGCCTTGATAAAATTCCTGTTAAAATAATCAAGGATAATATTGATATATTAGCCGATCCTCTTCTTTGTCTATTTAATCACTCCCTTGAAAGCGAAATATATCCTGCTGAATTAAAAATAGCAAAGGTCGTTCCAGTATTTAAGGACGGAGATCGCTCTCATCCATCAAGCTATAGACCAATATCAATTATCAGTGTTATCAATGCAGTTTTCGAAAACATACTCAGTACACGTATAAACAAATTTATATCCGAATACAATATGCTTAGCCCCCACCAGCACGGTTTCAGACCTCATAAATCTACTTCATCTGCGGTTCTCAACCTAACACAAATGCTAAATACAGCTCTCAATGAGAATAGAATTGCTATCGTTGTATGTATTGATATAAAAAGGCCTTTGACACAGTCAACCACAAGATTTTACTCAACAAAGTTAACAATTATGGATTCAGGGGTAAGTTCCTGAACTTACTCAAAAGCTGTCTTAGCGACCGCAAGCAGCATGCAGTAATTGAAAAATATACATCTACTCCACAAACCGTATTAACTGGCGTGCCACAAGGATCGGTTCTTGGGCCCATGCTTTTCTGACTGTGCATAAATGATCTTCATGCTATCCTTAAGTATTCCCAACCTTTAATGTATGCTGACGATACCGCTGTTGTATTTATGGGAGAAAATTTGAATGAAATATTGGATAAAATAAATGCAGAGCTAGACAATGTTTTTACGTGGTTCACGTCCAATCAATTAACGCTTAATCTCAGTAAGACTAAGTATACAGCTTTTCATTCCAGAAAAAAGGAAGTAAATACTGAGGAATTGCAGATATCATTACGCGGCCAAAAAATCGAACAAGTTAGCTCGTACAAATATTTAGGTATTTTATTTAAATCAGACATGCACTGGAAATCACATATTAAACATCTTTGTTCGAAGCTCGCTTAGGCTTGCTGTGTTTTACTTAAAGCTCGTGAATGTTTTGCATACCCCATTATACGCATTCTTTACTTTTCCTTCTTTCATAGTCATCTCTTTTACTGCATTAAGTCTTGGGGTGCCACTTTCACAACTTATCTGGAACCTGTAATCCGTCTGCAAAAACGTGCATTACGAATTATTGCAGTTTCAACTCGTGGTCAATCCAGTAGATCTTTGTATAATTTTGTCCATTGCTGCCATTCAAAAAATTGCAAAACCTATACATAGAGTCTTGGAGACTAATGATCCTCTCCCCATAACTTTGTTTAAACTCCCATTACGAAATACAAGAGCTGCAACTAATCATAACTCTAACCTGCCCCCATCTCATGATGTGCACGGGAAAAGGCTCATAGAATTTAACGGGGCCTTGATCTGGAATTCTTTGCCAGTACACATCAAGCAAGCCAATAACTTCAGAACTGCTCTAAAGAAATACCTTTTTGAAACCTATTGAATGTTTAAATAAAATTGTGACACAATATTATTACATTGCCTATGAATTGTGCGTCAAGAATAAATTTTGTATTTGTTGATTACATTCCTCCTCTGCTGTGTTCGTATTTGTATCGTATTTCATCACTGGACCCTTTACTAGCCAATGGCTATGGGTCCAGCCACTGTTTTGTATTTTGAAAGAAACATAAATAAAATCCTTGAATTGAAAAAAAGGCGCGCTGACGCAGTTATCTCCTTCGCCGATGATATAGTAGGCTTCGCATATCTCTCGGTGCAGCCTAGTACCTCCCCTACCGAGCACGCACGTGGCTTCAAATGCTGGCACGCACCCGCAACGCCTACAGTGTTTGGCTAAAAAGCCTGTCCCGCTAAAGAATCGACTTATCACTTAGGCAGCGTTCCGACTGCCCAACATAGCACTTCCCGCAGGAGAGTGGAATCCGGTATATAATACCAGTATGCAAGGTAGAGGTGCCCCAGGAGTAATACGGAGCACGCAAGCGGTGGCCGAAATGAAAAAAAAACTGCATTGCCAGCGCGCTCTATCAGCAGATGCGCATCAAAGAGCAGGGAAGCGTCGGCAGCGTGTCGATAACTTGATGCTCGCTTAATCGCCTCAACAAGCCAAGCTGCGCTGCTATCATCCCTGTCCGCCAGGGGCAAGGAAAAGCAAAAAGCGCAAGCTGCCGAACGCCAACTTTCTGCACGGCCCGGACGAACAACAAACCCTTGCATGAGGTATTGAAAGCGCCCCTGGCTAGCACTGATGACAGCATCGCAGCTTTGCTCGTGGCGGCGATAACGCGAGCATCAAGTTATCGCGACGGGCCAGCCGGATGTGCCGACATACCTTCGCTCTTTGCCGCGCATCTGCCGATAGAGTGCGCTGGCATGCAGTTTTTTCCATTTCGGCCACAGCTGGCGTGCTCCGTATTACTTTTGGGGTACCTGTACATACTTGCACTCATGATTTGTAGTGGAGACTTTCGTCTTTTTCTCATTCACAGCTTTGCACATGCGCACAAGCTTCTCAGGAGCGGTGAACCAAACGTTCACACTGCACTTCCCTCCAACCTTTTTCAGCCGGTGGGATAGCTGGTGCACATACGGGATGGCTGCGCGCCTCAATCTGGTGCCGCTTTTTCCACCGCTGTAGTAGAGCGCCCACCTGGCCTGATTTCATTCATCAAGCCTTCAGCGACTCCGATCACTGTTTCATGAGGGAAACCGGCCTTATCCAGCCTTACGTCATGTGCCTGCCGACTCTCTGGGATTCTATGGTGACAAGACTTCTGAAGAGCATCCCGCAGGCTGTTTTTTACTATCCCCTGCTTTACAAATTTCGAGTGGCCCAATTGTATGCCATTATGTCCTTTTTTGAGCGTGGCTTCTACGCCCAGCAAATATGCCCCCGACCAAAATACACACCAAACTCTAAAAAATGGAGGCATCTTTTGACCGGAACTTCATGCGTGATTCTAAGATCCCGCTCATGTATAGCACTAGTCTTTTCTAATTAATAATTTGCGCCACTCGCCGATCGCCTTTTAATAGTCGCCGTTCCCCTTCTCCGATGCTTCGACGTTCTAACAGTCGCAGTTCTGGGGGAAAGAACGGCGCTTGTTTCGCACTCCTCAGGTCCTCCGTGTTGTCCCGCTAGTGTAATCGCACTGTCCATGGAAGGCACCGCAGTTCTCGCTCTCGTCGACACGTTCGCTGGAGTGTCCGTCATCAGTGAAGCTCTCCGCCGTTGACTCCCCGAAGTGACCACCCTGCTTGCTGACTTCGCTCTACAGCGCCTCCTCACAGAGCAATCATCCCTCAGCCGCGTGTGCGGCCCGTGTCCTCATTCAAGTCGTTTTGTACACCATCGAGTTTATTGTTCTGCATCACTGCTCACAAGCCATCATCCTGGAATGTCATTTCTTTCCCAACCAGCGTGCCGTTATTGACTGTGTTATTGACTGTGAAGGTTTTTCCCTTAGTCACCCACGCGTATAACACTGCCACGCAAACCACCACTGATACTATCCCTTCTTTCTTCTGTACCCCCCCCCCTACGCGGTGGATACTCTTCTTCGCTAGCACCCCGGCATTTCCGAGTCCACGCAGCTCTCCAACGCCGCCACGTACGCCGAAGAATGCAGTCAGCTCGCTCGCTCGTTTACGACGCAGAACCAGTGACACGAAAAAAAAACGACAGCGACCCGTCCGAAGCCTCTACGCCTTATCTTGCTGAATCCTTTTTGTGGCTCCGGGTGCCTCCCCCAACACCCGGCCATCCGCGGAAAGCGCTTGCTCAATATCATGGTCCATATCTTGCTTCATAGCAAACCTCTCCTTTCAATTGCATCGTTTAGCCCGTTTGCACCCTACGCGTGCCGGAATGACGAACTCAGCCTTGTATTGTAAGGGGCGAGACGCACTAGGGGCCTCTCCCCGAGCATCTCTCTGTATATATAAATTAGTAAATGCTTTTCACCACTACCACCACCACATAAATCGATTGCAGGCATGCTACAACACCTCTGTTCGTTATTGCCCACAAGTCGCCAGGATAGCTCCTTTTACAGCTGAGAAGCTGTAGTGTACCAACTGTCACGGGTTCCGCTACCCGCAAGCCCCAACACAACGCGCAGACAGTACGCTGCGCCTGCAGGCGAAGAAGATGCCCCGCTCGCTCTCTGGGTTCTGGCTATGACTGAGTCTGCGGCATGATCCATCACAGCAGCTCGGTCTCTCCGAGGACACATAATAGACGCACCCCAACACTGTGAATTAAAGTTTTCCATACAGAAATCAGTGGCTCTGTTGTTCTAAATTAAACGAGGACTGCACACTGACCCCACCCTCTGTCAAAATGAAAGAACCGTACCGGTAAAACGAGAACAAATTTTCTGGTGTAACTTTTGATAAACCCGCATTTCTGCCTCACATAAGCACGTACCCTTAAATAGAAAGCCTCTCGATCTCTGAACATACTGAGAAGTGCTCTCAAGGAAACTTACACATTTATCGCTCCGTTGTACAGTTTCTAGGATTATGGGTTCGTTGGTCTGCGAGATCGTCATGCCTGGAACGACTGAACTCGGCGCATAACCTGGGCTTGCATCGCTCATCTGGTGCATAGAGAACACGTCTCGCATAAATAGTCTTTATGCAGAAACGAATTAGCCGCTCCTAGTAAACAGCAGAATGGTGCTTAGATGTGCATGAGTACTCAAAATGACGCCCCTACAACGGTGCAAAAAAATAAATGATCCAACAGCGACGCGAAGTGCAGCCAGCTAGTAAGAGTTTTGCGCATAGCAGGACCGCCAGAGAGAAACGAGGACTCCGTGATTGCTGGCTTGAAACGCTGCGCTCTCACCTAGCAGCAGCCGAAATGAAAACTACTTCCGGCCGGACATTGACGTCTGTCAGCCGTCGTCGCATCGTTTACGTTTGCAAAAACCTTTCGTTGGACCCCGTTCCCGATTCCGACAACGAAGTTCTCGCAGAGAACTGCGGCCTGCGTTCAGTGACTTCAACCCCACACAGCGTGCCATGCTTTTGATGGCTGTGGCAGGGGGTCTAGCAAGAAAGTCCTAGCGCCGAGGAGTCTGCCGCGTCGGCTTCACCACCGATCCACTGTCACGACTGATATGTAGCGACTGGTCCTTGCGTGCACATTTGAATTATGTAATAATAGTCATCATAGGTCTGGTTACGCAGCTCAGCGTCTTAGTAGGTTGAGGAAGGAAAAACGCCGAGCGGTGCATTTGCTAACGTGGAGGGGCGTTGAAGATTGGATCTATACGCAGCTTTTTTTCCTTGTCGCAGTTGCGTGCCGTTGCAGGAACGTCCGAGGAGCACTTAGAGAGGCACTTGAAGGTCCTCCGCTGTTCCGCCCTTATAAATCAAGGCGCGTAACGAAACCACACGGACACGAAGAACGCATAGCCGCGAAGCACCCAAAATACACTGAAACTGAGCTGGCCGCCTGTAGCGAACCCAATTGCAGATTTTCTTTGACTTCCAACATTTACGTAGTGTTTTTTTCCTCTTCCTCGTGTTATAAAAGTGCGCTGATTGTTTCAAAACAAAACATATTTTCCAATAACGATCAAAGACGTAACCTCGATGCATGCATGTCAGCCTCAGAGATCTGTGGTCTTTTTCTCTTATTTCATCATCACGCTTGTACTTGCGAGACCGGCCTGTGGCGGCGATACCCGTATGTTAGTTCTTGCTCTTCTCTAGCTTACAAGAGCTTTTGTTTTCAAGAAGAGTGGTGTTTTTGTGTTTAGGACTGGTATTCTATCCATCAAACAACTAAAGTTTCTCCTCAATTTCTCTTTAATACTATAGCGTTAAGTTGAGCGGGAAACCCGATGGTGTGAGCGAAAATTCTCCAGAGAAATTTCGAGACATGACCTTGTGATGTCATCAAATCCTGCTCAGGACGAGCAACCTCGGTCGTACAAGCCCATCGCTGGCCGCCCCGCCAGTTCAACCGCTGCACCACTGAGCCAGGAGAAGGGATGGGCATCCTCACGAGGGTGAACCCTCATGAGGGCGTCCTCGCCCTCACCTCATGAGGATTTCACTCGGTGAGGTGAGAGTGAGGGAGGATGGGCGCAAGAAAATACGTGCGGACGAGAGTGAGGGAGGAACAACATGGTGAGGTGAGGGTTAGGGAGGACAGAATTCGTTGTTTAGGGCGAGGGTGGTGGCCCGAACCGTACTCTCTGCCACCCGTTATGAATTCTCGTTTTAAAACGCTTAATCTTAGGGTGAAGATCCCCGCGGAAGAGTAGTTCAGTACACTCATATTTTTTTCCATATTCGATTTTCTCTGGAACTGCGGTATAGGAAAGCAGCGCTGCAATGTGGCGGGCAAATGCGACCACTGTAGCCTTACCATGAAAAAAAAAGCAGCACCTTAACCACCTTGGTCTGAATCATCGTTCGCACCGCCTTGCATTGTACGATGTGCCAAAAAAGAAAAAGTTGTACTGCTCTCCAAATAACATCAATATCTCTTGATTAATTTCTGTCCCTGGTAAGACCTGTGACCGCGTAATCGCGCCCCTGATTTTATGAACCAAATTTCTACCAGACATGGTAAGGAATTGACACTCAGCGTTTGAGTAAGGCGTAGACGTACAAGCAACAAAATCGCGGGCGGTTTCGTGGGTGGTTAACCACGAATTATCGTGCGCTAGCACCGTTAGTCCTGTTTCGCATGGCTTGTCTTGGCTTTTTATGCTGCTGCTGGGCCTGAACATGCTTAGTTCAGTTGATATGTCATAAGATGTAAGCTTGCATGTTATTGCATCATTTTAGACTTCTACTGTGGTAGAATTAGTCATTCTCTGCATTCACAGATACCTGGGAGTCCTGGTTGCGCTCTAGGCGCAGATGCGCAGCGGCTAAGCTACGCGCTAGTACCCTGCGATGACATCGGTGGAGCTTGTGAGACCTATGTTGTTCTTGCGGAAGCTCTCATGACTAATTAATAATTTCAACTGCCCCGGTGTAAAGCTTGCGATGACTTCACAATGTCACGTGACCAAGGTGGCCATAATGCTCGAAGCAGGCTTCGAACAAACATGCAACCACTTTTTGGCGGATTTGAAGCGCTAGGGCACTGAAATGGCAAGCATAGGAATCTTTCACTCCAGACTCGGAGAGTTAGTGATTGCTATTATTCAGCCTGAACGCTGCATTTTAGCAAGCCGTTTGATTTTCAAGTGGCCTCAATAATGTTTTATTTTAAGCGTCCGCATAAGAGCCTCACAGAAGCGGAAAGCCGGCACCGCATCGCGGGAAGACACTAAAGAAATAAAAAAAATTGAAGCTAGGGAGTGGGATCTAAACTCGCGGCGGCAATAAAAAGTTAGTCCAGCTGGCCGCTACTTCAGACAGAACAGCGCGCACTTTCACAGGGACTACGAGGCAGACACGACAAAGACGAGCGCTCATCTGTGTCGTGTCTTCCTCGTAGTCCCTGTCAAAGTGCGCGCGGTTCTGTTTAAAATGGCTTACCAACTCGCCCAAGCATCCGTTTTAACGCTACTTCAGACCATTACACTGTCGCCACAGTTTATTTATAAGATTGAAAATATAGTGTATTTCTCATTCTTCAGCTGGTCGCCATGTAACATTTGGTGGAGGTCCGGAGTATCATCCCCATCCTGAATCTGGAGCTTCGGCGTCCTCCGCCAGCCGTGGTCGTCGGCCGTGAGTTCCTCATCCGAGCCGCCCGGCAGTGCCCCAGCGTGCCAAGCCCGAACCGACCTCGCCGCTCACCCCAGCCTCGTCTCCCGCCTTGATCACAAGACACAACGGCATGACGACGCTGCCGCGAGCCGACCCCATGACCCGACCGACCCGGGACGTTGCCCACACGTGAGGACACAGGCCCCTGCCCCTGCCGTTCGTTGCGTCCAAGGGCTTTGGCCGTCGGCTCTTGGAGACCTGCGGCCCGGAAGCTTCGTGGACCAGGATTCATTCGGTGATATATGTTTCATCGTCACTGCCAGCACTTGCCTCCCATATGACATTTATGTTGTACCGTTTTCTGAACCCATCAACACTTCTTCTTCTTTACCTCAGTAAACATGGCACATACGCACACGGGGGATTGGCCAAGGTGTAATGGCATAAACAAAGAAATTTCCATAGGAGACTACGACAAAATTTTAGCGCCAAGCGTGAATTTTGAAAAATGTATCAATAAAAACAACAGAATAATATTTAAAATTAAATAACAGACAGAATTTTGGTGAAAGAAAAGAGCTCGAAGAATGTTAAAAGAATTAGCAAATCAACGTACCAGTTGCAATTATGTAATCATTGACAATCCCACAAATTGAACCCAATGCAAATCCTTTGGCGCTCGCACCAAACGATAACAACACTGGCAGAGATAACGGGAGCCCTAACCTAGAGAGAGTGACCTCCAGGTAAATCTTTCTCTGAAGTGCGAACTTTGGACAGTAGAGGAGAAAATGGTCTACGGATTCAACCTCCCCGCATGCGTCACATAGGTTTGTCGGTGTCAATCCACACCTACGTATATATAAATTAAAACCGGGAATCCTGCACCGCAACCTCGTCATTGCTACCTCGCACAGCCTGGTTTTACACGAACGGACGTTCGAATTATATGCAAGTGCTTATATTCAGTGGTATTTAGTAAGCGATCATGTAACTTGGCTGACATGTGTTGGAACCGCTGAAACCTGAAAATCGCTAGCAGGCTGATATTCGGGACGGGATGTGTCACTGACCCGTCAAGAGCCGACCTTGCTAAGTAATCAGCCACCTCATTTGAATGAATACCTGTATGGCCAGGGACACAGACAAAACGGACCTTCTTCAAAGTGCATGGGACAAAAAAATCAGAGAAAACGGCTCAAAAAATCTTTGTGAAGTTTCAAGGAAGACTGAAACTGGCAAACAATCAGCGAGGATAATAACGTGAGACACATGACATGGAAATTTGTGCAAGGCCACTCCAAGAGCCAAAAATACCGCAAAGAATATAGGAATATAATCTGGGATGCGGACAGAATAGCTCCATGCCAAATCCTGTGAAAAGATGCCAACTGCAGCTTTTTGGCAGTTGACAGAGGCGTCGGTAGCAAGCACCGTATGATGGGGTATTCCTCTATGGGATCAGAGAGAAGACCGTTTAATATGTTTGCGGGCATGTGTTTCGCACGAAATTGGAAGATGTGGTCAAAATGGACTTCAACTGCTGCCGGCGTGCCATCAACTCACTCCAAATAGCTGAGATCAACACCAGTCGGTGTTAAAAGGTTCAGTGCTAACATAATTTGTGGCATTTGATACCGTGGCCAATGATGAGAAAAGAATAAAGCTGGCTAAGACACAAAAATAGGAGTGCTGACATCAGCCACTGGGTGGATCGGCCTGAGGAAGGATCGCACCGTAAGTATTTGAAAGCGGGAATTTAGATCGGGGATACAGGCTTCCAGATAAAGCACGGCGTTTGAAAATGATTTTGGGAGACCAAGGCAGAGACGTAGAGCGCGCCTTTCCAGCAAGATTAAGCGTTGAATCTTGTAGTTTGTGCTACCAGAGAACAGAATGCAACCAAATTCAAGTATAGGTCTTACGTAGGCTTTGTATAGTAACAATAATGTGTCGCGGCGCATCCAAAACTTTTTATTCGCGATTCTTGTCAGCCGACCTAGAGCGCGTTCTCCTTTAAACACATTGCTCTTGTATGAAGGCTCCAATCTAATGCTGGGTGATAAGTAACACCCAGATATTTCACGGATTCCACTTGTGGAATCTGGTTAGAGCGATGGACTAATCAAATGTGCTAAGGCGTGTCTGGAGGAAATACCAAAATGCCGCATTTGTCTAAATTCACGGATAAATTAATACCCTGCAACCATACTCTAAGAGCATCCAAATATCCCTGCAGAATCTGGTAAAGGGAATGAATATACCTGGTCGAGGCGAAAAAGCTATGTCATCTGCACACACAAAAACTGTTATATCAGGACGAATGGGCATGCCACTGACCAACATATTAAAAAGCAGCGGGGATAGCACCGATCCTTGTGGCACACCTCTTGATAATATGTATTGGAACATAGAGTTCCCTCAGTGCAATAAAAGCATCTGTCCTTCAGAAATTCAGATACTCACGCATAAATGTAGGTTGGAGGATGTAACTGAGCAAGTCTGTTAAGTAAAATAATATGTTCTACACTGTCATAGGCCTTTGCTACATCAAGAGTGACCAAAACTGAAACTTTCCTTCTGCGTAGCGAGAGCCGGATTCTGCTCCCTAGATCTACATGCGCGGACCATATAGAGCATCCGCGACGAAAACCAATCTGGGCTGAGCTGGGCGTTGACATCATGAACATGTTTTTTGAGGCGACTGTGCACTATTCTTTTTTATTAATTTGACTAAATTTCAAGTCAGCGCAATTGGCCGAATATTATCTAAGACGTATCCTCTTCCTGCATCTTTCATCAATAAAATAATTTTCGCTGTCTTCCAAATGGTTGGAATCCATGCATTTTCCAACGAAGCATTGATCATATCAAGGAGTTCGCTTGTAAAATCCTGGGTTAAAATTTTAATCATACCAAAAGTGACACCATCTGCTCCAGGAGCTGCACTATGCAACATTGTCAGGACGGAGAGAAGCTCTGATGCGTCCACCTCAGTATAAACCGAAGGGGGTGAAATTGTGCACAAAGGGACGTTTCTCTGCGTGTGGAAGCGTAACGCCAATCCATGAGCAATGCACTCCAGGGTTTACTGAGACTTTTGTGGTGATAACACTGTTGAACTTGTGAGGAGAGAGACTGCAGAACTCTTGTTATGTGCCATGGATCTCTACAGGGCCTTCCGATTACGAGGATTTGAAAGATATAAGCGATCACCACTGAGCGCGTCTCTTCATCGGTGTCTTCTTCTATTCACGATCGGGACGATCACTCGGCGGTCCCGGGTAGTGTCACAAAGACGACGAAGCTGGCAGTGGCGCGGGACGGAGCGTTCGCGCTAGGTCAGCAGCCATTAAAATCATCTCACTGCCATCGTTCATCTCGCGTCATTCTTCAGCTGGTCGCCACGTAACAATATTATTGGAGCATTGTGCAGGGCTCCCAACTTTACCATTGCCGTATTATAGGAACGAAAACAATATTTGTGCACGAATATCATTTATTTTATTTTTATTTACAACATACTCCGGGCTAAGCCCCCTAGCAGGAGTGGTATACAGGTATATAAAATACAAAAAGCATTAAAGTACAATGTCCAAAACACCACATTTGATAGGACAAGAGAAGTGGTTATTACTATACTTGAGATACTGGAATCAAAAATCACATTCAAGAACACGTAGAAGACAAAAATTACTTCAACTTTTTATCAACTTAATTCCAGCTTATCCAAAGATTTAGAGTAGAAGCTGGCAAGCTATTCCAATATGCAATTGTATTAAAGAAAAAGGAGAATTTTTATATGTTAGTCCTCGCAAAGTGAGGCGCCAAGGACAATGCATGGCAGGGGCGTGTCTGTCTGGAAGTAAGAGGGTGAACGTAAGGTCTGGGATCTAGTGCGAGCTAGCGATTAAGTAAGAGAAATAAAAATTTGAGACGGAAGAATTTTCTTCTGCCCTGGAGAGTGTTGATGCACTTTGCTGCCATCAGAGGTGGGCATCTGAACTCAAACATCTGGACCTCACCTCAACCTCAAAAAGAATTTGTCGACCTCACTCAACCTCAACCTCAACCAGTGTTACAGGTTTTTCTGGCTCCGTGCTTTTTAAATCAAATCAGCAGGTGTCTTTGTTAGGAACCACCTGAATCACATTCTCTCGCCTGTTCCGACAACTCCAGTTGCTGTTAAGTCAGCTTGTAATGTACACCAGGACCTCTTTATTCGACTGCAAGACAAGAGCCATGATGTCAATGCCGGCAACGAGCATGAACACGAAGCAATCTTGCTTGAGGCCATCCGCTCTGGGACGAATTTATTGCGTACTTGTTGGACTGAACTTATTTGTTTGCGGCATTAAACAAAGCTACCGCGGGTCAACTAGAGTTACGTGCTTTGAGCGCTCTCGGGAGCTTGAGCCAACCGGCCGGCAGCCGGGTGCTACGCCAGCGGGGCAAGGGGGAGGGAGAGTGGCGTGCTGTGACAGTAACACTCCTTCGGGGAAGACCAGAGGGGTGCCTCTTCTTGTAGGCTCGGACTGAACGGACATTACGGAGCAGAATCGGAAGCTAAGAGGGAACTGTGGCATCCGGTTCAAACAGGGGAAACCGAACACCAAGCGTCATCACTGCATGAACATTGCGGCGGTGCCCTGCAGCTTAGCTTCGGAAGCGGCACTCGCAGTAAGACGTGGCAACTGCAAAAAGTCTTGACCTCAAAATTTTGACCTCACCGAATGACTACCTCACTCAACCTCAAACTCACGTCACGCTTGAGGTTGAGGTCTGATTTGCTGACCTCACTCACAAAATTTCGAGCCATCGCCGGCCTCACCTCAGCCTTACCTCACGACGTGAGATTGAGGTCATTTTAAGCTTGAGGTCCCACCTCTGGCTGCCATGAGTTCAGATGCCGAGTCGGTGCGACCGTATTTCGAATAGACAAAGCGTACTGCCAGTCTCTGAATTTTTTCAAGAGAATTTATATTGCACATCGTCTGGGGGTCCCACACAATGCAAGCATATTCCAGCTTAGGCCTTAGAACTGTTGTGTAAGCAAGAAGTTTCACATGAGCGGGAGCATCCCTAAGCTTGTGCCTGAGCAAGCACAGTTTGCGAAAGGCTGAAGAGGAAATGTTATGAATGTGTGTGTTCCAGCTGAGTCGATTATTTAATGTAGCGCCGAGATAGTTATATTCTGAACTTCATTTAAGCGGCGGTCCTAGACAGAGTAAGAGTACTGAAGTGGGTATTTTCTCGTTATGCGAAGACAGATTTTTGTGAGCTGCGTGCCCCACTCCTAGCACCACTCTAGTATGTTAAATAGTTCATCATCAGGTGCGTGCTGGTTTTCAGGTACCATAATTTCATTAAATATAGCGCAGTCGTCGGCGAAGAGACGAATTTAACGAGATCATGGCTCACTTTAACTGTCGTTGCAAAAGATCAGGAAAAGGATCAGTCCGAGAACACTACCCTGTGGAACTCCGGAAGTGATTGGAAGAAATTTAGAGTTGAACCCATTAAAATGTACGTAATGAGAACGATCGTTTAAGTATGCGGAAATCCAGGCAATGAGAAAACTTGCAAGTTCGACTGTCTTTAATTTGAAAATAAGCTTGTCATGTGGGATGCGATCTAAGGCTATTTGCCCATGCGGAGCTTGTCCGATCGGCTCGACCGCTCGCAGCGCCCCCCCCCCCTCGAAAATCTCCGTCGAAAATCTCTACCACCCGCGTTGACTTTCTCCCACGACCCAAAATCTCGTCGGATTCGTCAATCGGAACGTTCAGCGACCAAGAGGATACCATACTCTCGGAGGTGGGTTCACTTGCTCGGGTTTTATTGCACTTTGAGGCTCCGACCACGCCGGACCGCTCAGCCAAGCGTTAGGGCTAGTAGGCTCGGCGGCCTTCGGGCCCAAAATAATCGCTGTAGGGCCCCTGGTGGGCTGGTCCGAAGCAGCGGAAATGGACGCGGAAGTCGGGGGAACCTCCGCGGAAGAAGACTACGAGCCAGAGGGCTGGTATAAGGTCAAGAAAGGAGGAAAAGCTGTACCAATGCAACGCGAGGAGCGGCAACCGGAAGTCAGTGGCGCCGCCACGCAGGAGAAGCCGAACCATTTCAAACGCGCCGCGGGAAAGAAGATGGCGGAAAAATCAGTTGGAAAACAGCACGTGCGCATCCCCGATGGCGCAACGCGGATAATTCTGCGACCGCAAGGGGGCCTCGCTCCCCTTACAAGGCTCGGAGCCGCCAGGCTGCTGTACTACGTGTGCAAGGAGACTGGGATCTCCTACGGAGACGCTCGGAGGGACATCCTCTCGCCCAACGAAGCCCAGCAGACCCTTTTAATCGCTACTGAAGACAAGAAAAGGGCGGAAAAATACCAGCAAATACCTTCCATCACCACGGAAGAAGGAAGCAAGACGGAAATCAAGGCGCATATGACAATCCCGGAGAGCAGGGGAAAAGGAGTGATTCACAACGTCCACCTCAGCGTCTCCGACGCCGAACTGGTAGCAGAACTCGAGTTTAACGCAAGTCTGGGAATAAACCCGAAAGTCATCGCGGTCAGAAGACTTAGCCCCCAGTCGACTACGATCCTCCTCGTCTTCCAAGAGGAGCGGGTCCCAAGGACTATAAAGCTCTTCGGCTGCTACGAGAGATGCTTCCTGTACAGGAAACGCTACGAAGTCTGCTATCGATGCGGGGACCTGGGACACCGGATAGACGTGTGCCCTAACCCCACCTCGATCAAGAGATGCAGAAACTGCGGTGAAAAAGACCCTCAGAAGGATCACAGCTGCAAGGAGACTCGATGCACTCTGTGTGGCAAGGCGTACCCCCTTGGCGACAAGACGTGCAAGGCCATGTTTCGAACACCGTACCTGGTAAAGAAGAATTTCTGGGAAAGGGAGCTTGCGGAGGAAATGCTAGCAAAAGAAGATTTTAAATTAGTGCCAATTCTCAAGACACCATCCCAGGAGAGGAAGGCCAGGAGCAGGAGCAGATCCCCAAACCACTTCCCACCTCTGTCCCCCTACCCTTTTCGTTCGACTTACAGGTCCAGATCACGGTACGCGTCCAGGGAAAAGAAGATAGTGGGCCAGTCCAGTTCCACCCAGCCAGACAAGAACAAGAGAACGCCCGGAGACCCCTGGGGCCTCAAGGACTCGGACGCAGAAAAAAAGGTGAGCTTCGATAGGAGAGACTCCCAGCCTGACCAGTACATACAAAAGATAGAGAAAGAAAACCATGAGCTCAGAGAAGCAGTAAAAGAACTTAATGATGTCATTATGACACTCAAACAGGAAGTACGAACACTTAAACAGGAAGTACACACCCCCAAAAACACCACGGCCACACTGCTCAAAGAGACACCGCTGTCACCAACTGCCCAACCTACAATAACACCGCTAACAGAAGGGGCAGGGAGCCGCAACGAGGCACAGTCCCCGCCTAGCAAGCGTAAATGCGCTGAAAAAAATGGATGACATCTTCGTTACGAAGGTACAATTTGAAGCCGCCATGACAGGAATCAACAACAAGCTAGAAAGTATCGTGGCTGAAATGAGACAGGCCATGGAAGCAATGTATGCACAAATGCAGTGCACGGCAAGCGAAATCAAGGGACTCCAAGAAAAGCTCGGGTGTGGAGCGGCAGTACGTCTGGAAGGCCCATAATGGCTAGTCACGTAAACAACAATCTCCCACCATGTTTCAGGATAAGCACTCGCACCCCCACAACCATTCTACAATGGAACTGCAGGAGTTACAGACAAAAAAGAGCGCTGCTAGAAAACTGCATTTCTTTACTTGGCGAGGTTCCTTTAGCCATCGCACTTCAAGAAACAAATATAGAATGGCCAAAACAGAGGCACTTCAAGGCCTATGGAAGCAACAGAGGGGATGACACCAGGGTAGTTACACTAATTCGAAAGGACATCCCGGCCATATGGCACGACACATCCTTCCAAGACATAGAATCGGTACTGGTGGAAATCGTCACTGGTAACAAACACGCCCCCATCATCTTTATGCTTAACGTATACAGCCCACCAAGGAACTACAGGGACCGCTTCAAGCCGCTCTTTAATAGAGCGATTCAAGCCGCTGGCACGTGCCCACTAATTATTATGGGAGATTTTAACGCCAAGCATCAAGACTGGGGATACGACAAACTAGACGCTAAGGGCAGAAGGCTGTGGGAGGATGCACACGACCTCAATCTCACTCTCCACACAGACCCCAATTCCCCAACCAGGGACGGCAACAGTGTCACTAAGGACACATCGCCGGACCTCACGTTCACAAGAAACTTAAAAGAGTTTATGTGGGGGAATACCGGATGTAACCTGGGCAGCGATCATTACGTACTCAGTCACACCCTCTCCCTCGCCAAAACACTCGGATCGAACAGGAAATGGTCACAGCGAATCACTGATTGGGATAAATTCAGGAACGAAGGAACCCAGTCACAACCAGAAGACGCGATCCAAGACATCGAGACATGGACCAAAGAAATACGAACGAGAGTCAAGAATAATACGCGAACGATCGAGGACGAAGATGCCCCTGCCCCGATGGACTCGCGCCTACTACATATGTGGAAAGCCAAGAAGAGCATGGAAAAGAGACTGAAAGGACAGAGATGGAACAGGAACCTTAGGAGGCGACTACACAGACACAACAAGGAAATGGAGAAGCAGGCTTTCAAAGTATGCGAACAGAATTGGCTCCAGAGATGTGACGACATGAAGAAACAGATGAGCCTCCCCAAAACGTGGAACATACTTAGGCACTTGCTGTGCCCAGAGCAGACTAAAACACAGGCAAAAGTAACTCAGCGAAAGATCAAACACATCTTCGAAGGCTCCGAAGAAGAGTTTTTCGAGGAACTCAGAAGGACATACATTGGCGACAGTGTGGACCAGGACCTCCCACCTTACATTGGAGCTAGCAATCCGGAACTGGACAGGCCTATAACGGAGGCGGAGGTGAGAGCGGAAATTCTCAGCCTAAAACGCAACACGGCTCCAGGACCAGATGGTATAACCAATAGGATTCTCAGAAATCTAGACGACAGTTCGATCACTAAACTCACGGACTACATGCAACTAGTCTGGGAACAAGGAAAACTCCCGTTGCCATGGAGAACAGCGGATGTCATATTCATCCCCAAGCCTAGTAAACCGTACAAGCTCGAAAACCTGAGACCCATATCTCTCACCTCCTGCGTTGGAAAGCTCATGGAGAAGGTGATACATACGAGGCTTTATAACTACATGGAGTCCAAAGGGCTCTGGCCGCACGAAATGGTCGGCTTCAGGAAACACCTCAGCACGCAAGACGTAATGCTGCGACTGAGGCATGACATCGTCGATCAGTGGCACTCAGGTGACACGAAGGCTATTCTGGGGCTTGACCTCCGGAAAGCCTTCGACAACGTTCACCACGCGGCCATTCTTGAAAACCTCGGAGACATGGACGTTGGAGCTAAAACCTTCGCCTACGTCAGCAGCTTCCTCTCGGAGAGAAGGGTCACCCTGACATTCTTGGAAGCAAAATTATCGAGTATAAAGATAGCTGGGAAGAGCACACCTCAAGGATCCGTCTTGTCCCCCTGCTCTTCAATATTGCGATGATCAAACTCCCGCAAAGACTTGGCACCACCCCAAACATCAATTTCAGCCTCTACGCCGACGACATTAATATCTGGACCAACCGAGGATCAGACGGAGAAATTCAAGAGAATCTCCAACTAGCGGCGGCCGCTGTGGTCGATTACGCGCGAAAATCGGCCTCAGTTGCTCTCCTAAAAAATCTGAGCTATTGATTTACACCAAGAGCAGACAGAAACCCGACATCGAAGTTACAGTGGAAGGCCTAAAGATCCCAGCAGTCAGCCAGATCAGGGTCCTCGGACTCATCATCCAGGCCGACGGGAGGAACACGACCATGATAAACAAGCTGCAAGGATCAGTAGCGCAAGTAACAGGGCTCATCAGAAGAATCTCTCTCAAAAACAGAGGTCTGAAGGAAGGGAACTTAGCCAGAATAATGCAGGCTTTCATCACCAGCAGAATTTGCTATGTCATCCCCTACCTGCACCTAAGTGCGAAGGAAAAAGAAAAGATCGAAGCATCCGTAATAAGAAGGAGTATCAAGAACGCACTTAGTCTCCCTCAATCAACCTCGACTACAAGATTACTGGCCATTGGAATGCACAACACAGTAGACGAGTTGGCGGAAGCCACACGAACCACACAGATAGAGCGGCTCAGTCTGTCTGACACCGGGCGACAAATACTGAGATGGGTGGGGCTTCAACACGACAGGGGCACCACCCCGAAAGTTAGTCTCGACAACGGGTACAGAGACAACCTCTACATCCCGCCGATGCCAAAAAACATGAGCCCAATTCACCACAAGGAAAGAAGGGAAAGCAGAGCCAAGGCCATAGCTAGAGAAATGGACTCGAAACCACCGGAAACAGTGGCATACACGGACGCAGCCACCGGAAAATCTGGGGCCGCGGTCGCCGCGGTGGTAGATGGGGCAGGCATCCCGTTAATTACAGCATCGATCAAAACAAGAAATGCTGACATCGCAGAGGAAGTGGCTATTGCACTCGCGTGTGTCGGGACGCAAGCCAACACCATAATTAGTGACAGCAAGACGGCCATCTGGAACCTCGCCAAAGGAAGGGTGGCGGAAGAAACGAAGAAATTACTTGAATCCAGGGAGATTTCCCATAAGGTCAGAATTATTTGGACTCCTGGCCACGAATCGGCACCGGGGAATGAAGCCGCACACGCGCTCGCTCGAGACGTCTACTACCGGGCGAGCGCAGAGCGGCTCGACGACCCAGTACACGAGGAGCGGCTGACCACCTTCAGAGACATTTCCGACTACTATAAACTGGGTAGAAGATCCTACGCCACACCGCACACACAACTGGACAACGAACAAGCCAGGTGTCTGAGAAGACTCCAGGCGGGCAACTATCCGAACCCACACTGGCTATACCTCCTTAACATAGACGCAAGAGAACACGACAGGTGTAAACAATGCGACCAGAGAGGGACAGTAAACCACATAATCTGGCAATGCCCCTACTCACCTGGGGCTGCCGTAAACATTCCTAATGAGGAAGCTTGGGAGTCTCTCCTTCGAAGCTCAAAACTCGAAGACCAACTCGAAGCCATCCGCCTGGCGACCGAGGCCTCGAAGAACCAAGAGGTTCACCACACAGGCCTATAGTCGCGGAGCCCCCTACTCCCTCCTGGGTCTGCGTACCTGAGCTGAGAAGGTAGGCGTGTCTCCTATATCGGTGGGAAATAAAGTTTTTCTGACTGACTGACTGAAGGCTATTTGCCCACCTCTATGCAGGACAGAAGCGAAAAAATGAACAGCTGTTGTTAATTGGGTAGTGGTTGATAACCCCTTTCTGAAGCCATGCTGGAATGGGGATAGAATATTGTGCTGATTTAAAAAGTCGGTTATGTGAGTGCTCACTATTTGTTCAAGCATTTTACAGGCATATGATACCAAGGAAACAGGACGGTAATCAGATACTGAGAGTGGGTTGCCGTTTTTTAAACACAGGCACTACACGCGCTAGTCTCCAGTCAGCAGGAAGAGAGGAAGATCTAATGGAAAGTTGTAAGAAAAATACAATATACTTTGCTAGTTGTTCTGCGTAGCGCCGGAAAAATGCATTTGGAATACCATCCGGTACTTGGGCCGATTTAACTCTCAACCTTAAGATCATGTTAACAATGCCCTCATATGAAAAAAAAAATTGTGTCGTGAGTATCACAAGGAGTGTTTGCAAGTGGGCTAGAGATGGAAAAGACCTTGCTAAAGTGGCGATTGAAATGAGATGCAATAGCCTCAGGATCTTTTATTAAGGTGCCGTGATGTGAAATTTGATCAATAGGATTCTTACGTTCACTAACAGACCTCCAGAATTTTTCAGGATCTGATTTGATAAAATTAGGCAAAGTAGCATTAAAATAGAAGCGTGTGGCTGACTGAAACCCGATAATCGTATTATACTGTCAGGATATTTTAATTTTCCTGGAGTAGATTGCTCAAATTTTTCAGTTAAAAGCATGACCCAGAGGTGAAGCTATGTTGGACATTGCTTTTACCGTCGTTTTATTGCAAATTGTTGAAGAAAATATTATATATAAGAGAAATCCTGAACCAATGCTCGACCCTTTTTTGTTAACGGATCAATTACTGCCAAAACAAATAGCCAGATAGTAGATGGAATATCGGACAACAAAGCTGTACTGCTCAGTATACTACAGACGACGCTTTGAATAAGAAACCTAATTATTAATCGTGTCGAAACTTTTCTCAAGCTTTTGTCGAGGAAAGCTCCCGCTTCGGCTTCGGAGGTGGCGGGTTTGATTCCCGCTGCCGGCCAGTTACCCACCGGTTTTCTCAAAATGGGTAAAAGCTTTGCCCCGGCCTGGTGTTCGCCTTGCTAGGGTTGCATGACTTGACGAAAGAGCCTGCGCCTTCAAATCCCGTCACGGTGGGCTTTTCTCGAGATACAATATAACTTTCTCGGACTCTAGATGGCTCATGACTTCACCAGGACTAAGCACATTTACTACATAATGGCCAATGTTAATCGCAAGCTGTTCTTTCTGAGGAGAGCTTTGAGACTTCTACTCCTTCTGCCCGACTGCTCGCATACAAAAAACGTAATTCTGCCGATACTAGGCTGTGCATGCGTTAGTTGGGACACTTTCACTAAAACTTACACTAAAAGATCGAAATGGTGCAATTAAAAGCAGCTGGCTTGACTATAATAGATTTGGACGTACGTCAGCGACATGAACTAAAGCGGACTTGCCCCCATTAACGCAAAGAAAGCGTGTGTCACGACTAAAATTCGTCTTTGAATTTATTAATGGTCACTATAAAATAGATATCACGAGCATAATTTCTTTTTCATCTGTTACGCCACTAGACAAAGACGCACAGTAACGCCATTTACCACGCGTAATAACTGTTTTCAGTATTCTTTCTTTCCACGAACTTCAATTGAACGGAATGTCCTAACCAATCACCACGTTTCAAAATCATATATGTTGACACTTCATTCCAGCATTGTTTAAAAATATGCTGTGTGTGCTTATTTTCCCAAAATTTCAAGCTACGTTATTCTACTTTGTTCTTGTGTTCATTGCCTGTGTTATTACGTTGTGTTTACTTCTCTGTATCCCACCCTGCTAAAATCCCCAGTGGGGATTGGAGTATAAGCAAAATCAAATATAGATAATGGGCACATGCATGCTTGCAGTGCGTGACAGAAGTAAAGGCAGAGTGATATTTTAGGGCCCAACTCGTAACTGTCTCGGTTTTGTCTCACATTTTAGCTCAAACAGCTCACGCACACACACCCGCACATGCATAATAGTATAAACATCTAGCCTCTTGTCCATGAGAGCCTTGAGGGTGTGTCTTGTATTTCTATTACTTAGTAATATCGCCAGAAGCTGCGGAGTAGACAATATAACTAGAATTTTAAAATGACTGTCAGTGAGGGTGAGGGTCAGGGAGCGCCGATGGTGTGAGGGTGAGGGTGAGGGCGAGGGAGGGCCGGATAACTTTTAAAAATGAGGGCGAGGGTGAGGGAAAGCCGTGAATTCAAAAGTGAGGGTAAGAGAGGAAGAGTAAAAATTAGGGCACTTGCCCACCTCTGGCCAGGAGTGGTATGAGGACTCCCTGAGAACTTGATTTGGTTTGGTTTATGAGGGTTTAACGTCCCAAATCGACCCAGGCTATGAGGGACGCCGTAGTGAAGGGCTACGGAAGGTTCGACCGCCTGGGGTTCTTTAAAGTGCACTGGCATCGCACAGTACACGGGCCTCTATAATTTCGCCTCCATCGAAATTCGACCGCCGCGGCAAGGATTCAGCCCGCGTCTTTCGGGCCAGCAGTCGAGCGCCATAACCGCTCAGACGCCGCGGCGGCTGCCCAGCGAACTTGAATGTATAAAAGAGAATAACCAGTTTCGCATGGTCATTACCTATAAACGCTATCGGGTCACACCTTTCAGGTGGAGCTTAAATGTCCCCTACTTTTTCTGTCGCCCGTTTCGCTGGCGCTTGTATGGGCACGCCTGGCACAGGCGCTTGATTTCGATGCATATAAGAAAATCGCCTTCTTGAAACGGTTCTTCTTGTTAGGAGGGGCGTGCGCTTATATCTCTGGCGGCATTCCGGGTTGTAATTCGACTGCAGACCGCGTGAGTGACCGCTTAATTGATGGTACCACAGCTGTCTTCTCTGCGCATGCTGCATTCGACGGTAAATGAAGTTTAGCAGAAACATGGTTAATATAATGGCACTGATTGAAAGCGCTCAAATGAGTGTGGTGGAACATGCATTCAGAAGAGCACTAGAGCACTAGAGAAGCGCACAACTGCCATTATGTTCAAGCCATCCTTTTGCTCCAGCGGTCACATGTCTCGTTCTATGGCACGAGCTGGAGGGGGTAGTAATCAACACCTGAAGTTGAGCACAGTTAAGGTTGTAGTCACTATTTCTAATTTTATTTAGGAAATGTAATGTCAACCAAGCAAAAAAATTATTGGTAGTTTTTACTGGAACCTATGTAACATTCCAAACGGTTTCAGCTCTCTTATATAATCACCCGACCAATTGGACCCATTAGACTGTATCGGCAGTTACAGCATCCGCCAAATATTTACAAAATGTGTTTTAGTTTGGTTTGATTGAGGTTTAGCGTCCCAAAGCGACTAAGGCTATGAGGGACTCCGTAGTGAAGGGCTCCGGAAATTTCGACCACCAGGGGCTCTTTAACATACACTGACACCGGGCAGTACATGGGCCTCTAGAATTTCGCCTCCATCGAAATTGGACCGCCGCGGCCTGGATTGAACTCACATATTTCGGGTGATGAGCCGAGCGCCATATTCACTGAGCCATCGCGGCGGCTCTCACAAAATGTACCTGAAAATAAGTTGCGTAAATTACATAATGTGACAAATATTTCCAGAACTTAGCTGACATGTTATTAATGTGGAAAAAGAAAACTGATTTGTGAGGAGTGTGGTCAGACACTCTGGCTGGTGCGAATCAAAACCTTTGTCAGGGAGTTAAAAATGAAATTGCATTATTTCATGGAAATGATGATCAACAGACATGCCGTGCATCAGAGACAAGATGCACTTATTTAAACACTAATAGCACAAGCTCAGCATGTGCATCCAAAGAATACTTCTGCTTTAACTTATATACCCCATTTATACAATACAATACAATGTTTTTTCAACATCTCAGGAATGTTTGGGGCACGGGCTTGCCTAAGGCCCGTACACCAATACATGGCAAGCAGTTTGCAGCTCCATGCTGCAGTGGTTAAAAATAAATAATAAAAAATGGGTGCGATAGGAGAGCACACACAAGTCAAACATGAGCATACATGAAAATAAATCGCACTGCACTGAAATTTTAGTTACCATGGTGAAGCGTATACATGTTTACCCCTCCATAGAACATTATGCAGAAACATCACCAATAGAGAGCACCGCAAAAAAAGGTAAATGCGCAAAGAGTTTCAAAATTTAAAACATGGTTAAATTTCAGTCCTATACATATTTATTCCGCAGACTCTTCAATGAAATATACTGAAAATCTATATTGCTGTACCCCTCGAAATCATTTAGCAATGTTGGCAGTCTAAACTTGAAAATTTGCCTTTCATATCCTGTACGGCATTTGCTGAATTTTCATTCATCTGGGTTGGGCATTGGGCACATAGGCGCGTGTTCTACTAGATTTGCGAGTAATTTCAAGGTGTCATTCCTTTGGTTCTTTCTACTCTCTTTTGCGTAGAAAGTCTATAATCCTGCATAGATTTTACACTGACTGACAATATTTAGCTGCTTGTGCATCTCCTGCGTGCGACTTAAATAGGATGCTTTGCAACTTATGGGGATGGCACGTTTTTTGTAGCAAATGAAGCTCATGAATATTGTCTTTCGTATTGGTTCCACAAAGAAGAGCGCTGTAGTTGAGTTCCGATGAGAATAAACAGTTGTCCCAGTTCCAGGCTCAAAAAGCAGCTGTATTTTTCGCTTGTATACTCACACTTTAATTACTGTTCCTTAATATGGACAACCGGAATTAATACTGATAATGATAGACTATCTGCACTGCAGCGAAGGGCAATTAGAACACTATATAATGAAAATGTACACCCTGTAACCGTAATGGGAACACAAAATATCCGACCTTTTCCCTAAATATACATACAAAAATTATCTGCGTATGCCTTGCCGAAGCCCATTTCTTCCTCTTGATTGCGACTAGGATGTCATTAACAGAAGTGTGTTCTCTCACCCACTCTGCCCGATTTTGTCTCTTAACGTTACACCTATCATTTTCCTTCCCATCGCTCGCAGCGTTGCCCTTAAGTTGAACCCTTTCCATTAGCCTCCGCGTTTCTGCCCCGTAGGTGAGTACCGGTAAGATACAGCTGTTGTAGACTTTTTCTCTTGAGGGATATTGGTAAACTGCCATTCATGATCTGAGAGAACCTGCCATAGGCGCTCCACCCCATTCTTATCCTTCTAGTTATTTCCCTCTCATGATCCGGATAAGCTGTCACTACCTGCCCTAAGGAGACGTATTCCTTTACCACTTACAGCCACTGGCTGCCAACTGCGAGCTGCTGTTTCCTTGCTGAACGGTTGAACATTACTTTGGTTTTCTGCGTGTTAATTTTAGACCCAGCGTTCTGCTCGGCCTTTCTAACTCATTGATCATGATTTGCAGTTCACCTCCTGAGTGACTTAGCAAGGCAATGTCATCAGCGAATCGCAGATTATTTAGGTATTCTCCATTAACCCATATTCCCAACTGTTCCCAATTAAGGCCTCGGAATACCTCCTGTAAACAGGCGATGAATAGCGCTGGCGAGATTGTGTCTCGTTGCCTGACGCCCTTGTTTATTGGAATTTTATTGCTGATTTATGAAGGACCATGACAGCTGTGCAGTTGCTATATATATATATATATATATATATATATATATATATATATATATATATATATATATATATATATATATATATATATATCTTCCAGTATTTTGACATAAGGCTTTTCTACACCCTGGTAACGCAAAGCCTGTATGACTGCTGATGTTTCCACTGAGTTGAATGCTTTCTCGTAATCAATGAAGGCTATCTATAAGGGTTGGTTATATTCTGCGCCCTTTTCTATCACCTAATTGATAGTGGGAATATAATCTATTGTGGAATATCCTTTACGAAAGCCTGCCTGATCATTTGGTTGATTAAAGTCCAAGGTTGACTTGACTCTATTAGCGATTGTCTTGGTATATACCTTGCACGCAATGGATAGTAAGGTGACCGATATGTAATTATTCAATTCCTTGGCGTCTCCTGTCCTATGAATTAAGATAATGTTTGCGTTCTTCCAAGCTTCTGGTACGGTCGAGGTCATAAGGCATTGTGTATACAGGGTGGCTAGTTTTTCTAGCACGATCTCCCCTCCGTCCTTCAACAGATCTGCTGTTGCCTGATCCTCACCAGCTGCTTTTCACCTTTGAGGTTTTCATGACAGCACAATGTGGTGATTATGAGAGTTGACGTCTTCTCCTCGGAAGCTCTTTATTATCCCCTTTAATGCAGCGGAAAAACAGGTGTACACACTTAAGCACGTCCACTCGCTTCGACTGTTCGAAACCAACTGAGCTATTCACGTTGTGAGGCTGAAGGTTCCCCCGCTTTCACCTGAAACCGGTTTCACAATCAGGCGAATGCGCGCGCAACGCCAAGACTTGTCTCCTTACTTTCAGGACAGACCCTGTACATAGTGTTCCATGAAACCGAGGTAACAGAAACTAATTTTATTTGTTACATCTTTGTTAAATTGAAGTTTGTCACATCGAGGTTGAACTGTAACATTTTCTATTTATCGCTTTCAGGTTTTTTTTTGTGCACAGACAAGCTGCAAACAGATTATGCACTAGTGGTCATCACTGGCATAACAGCAAAAGTTGTTACAGTCACAATTCGTAATGCTACTAGGTAAAGTAGATCGGTGACAATAACCATTGTGCTACATGCCGGATTTTTAAAGAATTATTGATGTAAAGCATGCATTTAATATGTCAAGGGAACTCGGCAGCATGGCCGCATTCAAAAATAGTTTCTAAGCCCTTGTGCTCAGCAATGTTTCTTTTTCTTTTCTTTTAGAATTTGCCGGGAGCATTTTGTTGCCCAAATATTGATTGCTAGTATGAGATTCTCCCTGTAAGAAATCTAGCGTATCCTAATATTCAATGCATTGTGGCCATGACTACGAATCATCTTTTGGGTAACTGTGCACGGCTGATTCTGCACTGCGTGCTGTAGCATGCTAAATTACAGCCCTCAAATTGCGGCCTCTGCTTCAGCTTCATTTGTCAGCTTTTAGGCGCAACTTTTAGTTAGTGCTCGAGACAAGGTAAACAAAGCAGTTCGACATGTGTTCAACAGATACTGATAAAACTTGTGTCATAGATCAAACAAAAGTGAAGGCTAGGGCAATTTGTGCAAATTTAGGAGTACTAACCTTTCCATTCTAGGCTGTAACTGCAAGCACCACCGGCTGGTGCTGTAGTCAGTTGCCCCAGAGATGCTCCTCGCAAGTCAGACCTTGTGCGGGGGTTGGCACTGCACCTGAAAACAGGACCGGCAATGCACAACAGTAAAATGAGAATTTGCAACGGAAAGCAAAAGCTTCCATTAATTATACCAAGTCCAGTGTCCTCGGACATCGATTTTAATTGTGAAGCAACTGTGCAATATTGTAAGGTACTGCTATGGAAATATTGAAGGTAATGCTCCATTCTTCCGATGCATAGTAAAACCTTTCTTGTAAAGTTTGCCCACCACTAGCATTAGGTAGTTAAGACTGCCGTAGAAAGCCAATGGGGAATGTTTTTGATGATAGCAAAAGCGTTAATAGCACAAAAAATGCAAGCCTGCCAAGGGGAGGTCTGTGAATATGATGATTGATATAGCGGAATCTTACTATATATAGAAAAAAAAACTGCATTCATAGAACAATTTCCCGTTGAACATAAGCTCTGCACGGCGCTCTTTGGCCTCAGATGCACTTGCATCACACAAATTCACTATTATCACCATCAAAATTAGTCTTGAACCTTCAATACGTGTTTAAAAAACATGACTTCTTACAGCAAAAAACAAAAGGGGCAACACAAAGAACAGAGATGCCCCAAGCACTTTTATGGTGTCCCCATTCTTTGCATCACCACTTCTGTTACTCACTCTACAACTTAATAAATACCAAATATCCCGCACCTTAATGTATCAAACAAATGGAGAATAAGGTTAGTGGTAGCACATAATACACAAGTCTATTCATGGATTTTATGCTCGAAGAACTGCTCAACAAAAAGACAGGAGTGAATCGCATGCACCAAGAGAGATAGCCGTCATTCCCTGTTTTGACAGCACAATGCACATACCGGGTGTTTCACCTCATTTGTCCTGCACTTTTTAAAAATAAGTTTATTGAGTTAAAATAGCACTTTCTTCCGGATAGCATTGTAAACGGTGTAGTGCATCATAATACAGCTACAACATGCTAACTAGTAGGGTAGTTAACAAATATTGATTAGTAAGCTTTTTAACTAATACTGTTAGTCTACTTACTTGAGGTGCGTGTAGCCAACCGTAAGTAGTATCTATGTGAATATTTAGAATTTTAAAAATTCAGCTACCCTCGGCGCTGTGGCCCAACAAATTTTGGCCATTTTGATGAGTTACATGCACTGGAGATTTTGCTCTGCATGCAAGCTTCTCGAAAGCGCATGCATACTAGAGCGAAATAGGCAAAATTGTTGGGCCACAGCGCTGAGGGTAAGTGCGTTTTCGAAATATTAAAGAGTGATTTGGATGGCGGTCTGCACACCATTCAATAAAAATGGATACAAACAATAATAGTTAAAAAGTTAAATAATCAATACTCGTTGACAATCTTACTAGTTAGCACATCTTAGCCGTGTTCTGATGCGCTACACCATTCACAATGCTGTGCCAAGAAAAGCACTTTTCTAACTCAAAAAGCTTATTTTTAAAAATTGTAGAACATTTTAGGAAAACACACATGCAAGCGTCAAACAAAAAAGTTAAAAATAAGGTACTCTGTTCATTGTGGAAATCACAGAGCATGCAATGTAGCTTTGGTGCAATGATGCATGTGTTTCTGTTATCATTATTTCCAAAAGACAGATTTCATATAGTGTTAAACATTTTTCCATGCCAAACGACAGCTTGAAAAGCTGCAGTTCAACATGGAAGTAGTACAATTATCTTTGAGTCCTTTACAATATACGGTGCATTATGAGGCAAAGGAAGGAGGCAACTAGGCAACTTCAGGTTACTTTTCATTACAACAGCATAAAAGTGTACCCCAAAACACCTCACTCTCGCAAACAGTTTTGTGCTCAGACCACACAAAGCAAGGAGCGTTATAAGGGCTGTTTGCGATAACACACATTAATTTCTGTTTTAAAACCATGTACCTTACATAATATTTTAAATGCTTAAAATGCTACCCTGTAGCCGATCAATTAATACTGAGCATCAAAGTGGCAGTATTTGATGATCTATTGATCAGAACCACATATTATTTCAAATAAAGGCATGCCAACATATTCCACTAATGCCCTGGCTCAAAGGAATGCATGCAGTGACTAAACATACCGAACAGTCTACAAAAAAAAACGCATAATACATGCGTGTACGAAGCAATACACATTCATTTGGCACAAAAAAAAAAGAGCATGGCCACAATTCTGGACTATGGAGACACTCTCTCTGCTGACAGCTCTTTTCGGGCTTCTTGACTGTGGAAGAGCAGCAACTTGGACCTGCATAACATCATAATCTCCACCTGCGCTTTCTTTGGAAGATGCAGTACGCACCCCCCCCCCATGCCTTGCATACCATTTACTAGTAATTATTTGTAGTCGTTATTTTCTCTCGCATGACGAGACTGCTGAACTTGAGAAACAAAAAATTGAGCAATTGCACCACGTCAGTAGTAATTGCACTTTTTGAGTCTCAACCTCTCAACATACAACACACTCTCGAGCCAGCTGGCATTTCACATATATACGTGGCATCCTACGTACAGACCACCATTTGTTTTGCCCAGTAACTGTAAAAGTTTATTCCTTAGAAGCTTGCGTCGGCTAGCGTAGGTTCAACAGGCTCTAAACTTTTCCTGTGCAACAGTTCCGTTGTGTGCTTTAAGATTAAGAGCGCTGCAAATCATCTCTGGAAGCAGGGAGCAGATTCGACCACACTGTGATTTTTCAATAAACAAAAATAAGATTTGCGCATTGTCATAAGAAAACCACAATGAGAAATGTGATTTTAAAGTCGATGTTAAATGTCTGAATCTTTACCACGCATAATAGGTAGTGTTTTTCCCTAGTATCCTAATTGCAGGACAGCTTAAAAGTCAGTGTTCGCAAATATATTGCCATCAATAAAAGGATGATTCTGAATTCTGAAGTGAAATAAACATTTTAAATCAGGCGATATGTTAATTTGTTTAAATTCCTGAAGTTTCAACATATATGGGTTAAACAAAGTGCAAAAACACGGAACACCACTTGCTCACACTAGTATTCAAATATAAGCTCTGCACTCCTTAGGGCCGTTCGACATGCTGCGAATACAATGAAAATATTTGTGGGAGTCAATGATGTCGCCGTGAAATTTTCGGCCAGTGGTTTCACATGCCTACCCAGTGAATTTGATCGGAGTGACAGCCATTGTTTCCTGATGTTTGCATAGGCAACCGATGATTAAATGCACCAGTAACGCAACGCGGAATGAGGTGATGTGGCTATACTTGTGAAGTTTTTAGATGCAAGGCAATTTTTTTAGTGTTTTGATAATACAGTTTTTCTTCTGCCGCGGCAACTCCTCACTCATGACTGCACGTCACATGACGTCGCACTCCCCTCAAGCCAGCACACAGAAGCTGAGATTGAATTCCAACCGGACAGAAGGCCGTCGCAAGCCGTCTGCGGCTAGACTGATGCTCTCTCCTGTCAGAGACCGAGGGAAATCGTAGCGACAGAATGCGAAAATCTCAGCATGTGAAACAAGGCTTAGGGATTTTAAAAACCATTTAATTTGAAATTGATGTATTAACAGGTTACAAGCCACTTCTTTTCTCAGGCTAGTTCTTCACAGTACTCAGCCAGAAGGTCTCAGGGGTCTGCTTGTTCTTCGTGTAATATTTTCATTAGTTTTTATTTAGTTCACTTGTGGAGCAATTTCACTGCTCATTTTCTCCCGCTTTGTTACCGTTTTCTTTAAAGTTTAATTGAAACTCGTACCTTTTGCATAACGAGGGATTAAAGCAAATTATTTTTGCAAACATTTTATTTACATTTAGCTACTTTTACGAATAGAGAAAGTGAGAATACCTAAATAATCTGTGATTCGCTGATGACATTACCTTGCTAAGTCACTCAGGAGGTGAACTGCAAATCATGATCAATGAGTTACAAAGGCAGAGCAGAACGCTGGGTCTAAAAATTAACATGCAGAAAACCAAAGTAATGTTCAACCGTCCATCAAGGGAACAACAGCTCACAGTTGGCAGCCAGTGGCTGGAAGTGGTAAAGGAATACGTCTCCTTAGGGCAGGTAGTGACAGCTGATCCGGATCATGAGAGGGAAATAGAGCTCTAGAAGGATAAAAATGGGGTGGAGCGCATATGACAGGTTCTCTCAGGTTATGAATGGCAGTTTACCAATATCCCTCAAGAGAAAAGTGTACAACAGCTGTATCTTACCGGTACTCACATACGGGGCAGAAACTTGGAGGCTAACGAAAAGGGTTCAGTTTATGTTAAGGACAACGCAGTGAGCCATGGAAAGAAAGCTGATAGGTACGTGTAACGTTAAGAGACCAGATGCGGGCAGAGTGGGTGAGAGAGCAAACGCGGGTTAATGACATCCTAGTCAAAATCAAGAGGAAGAAATGGGCTCGTGCGGGGCATGTAATGTGAAGGCAAGATAACCGCTGATCCTTAAAGGGGCCAAGACAGCCTATTGTCACGTATACCCTGCTTATCGCCTTGAATTCCCAACAAGTTAAATTACAATTCCCCCAATTTTCAGTTGATTCTGTGCGGCAAAAATATTTTCAAAGGGAGTGTTTTTCGTTTCTTTTGCGAACTGCTTGCTGGTCTGGCGACCTCTCATCCCTGACGTCACGAGCGCATACACGCCAGGCGTCGTCTGCTGCGAGCAGTTTAGGTGCTTGCATGCACACCGTAGACAGCGGTCGCTCGAAAACTTTTTTGCTTTTAGCCTCGCGGAATAAAATGAATTTTCTGTGTTCTCTTTTAGGAAGCCTTCAACTTATACGCGAGCTGAGCGATCCTGGGAAAAGCGGACTTGCTCGTGGCGCCCACTTTCTGATTGTTGAGCAAACAGAAATCGCTGGACCCCTGCTTTGTAATTTACGCTTAGAAGCATGCTGTTCGCATGTTATGAGTGTGGTCTTTTTTGAGCAGTTAAGTGCTCCCGTATGTGAAAAGCGGCACGTGCCGTGCATGCCTTCGCCGATGTGCGGCGTGAAAGCCGCGGCGTTTTGTAGTTAGCTACCAAGTTCTTTCCGCTATTCATCGCTCGATAATTAAACTGAGATTTTCAAAAGGTGCACTACAGTAACCTTGAGGCACGAAAGGAGCAGAGAAAAGTGCCGAGTGCGACGACTTCCGCGCTGCATGTACGCGTTTGTAAGACGAACATTCATTTCCTTCGACTCATAAAACCTTTTAGCAGGAACCAAGCCGCTTGCAGAACCCTACGTGACTCGAATTATTTCACTGTCCGCGCCTATGAATAGTCGCCGCCATCTAAATTAGTGCTTCGAAATAATAGTACGGCATTTTGCTGTGCGTGCGCATTGTGCCCCAGGAGTGCGACGATTACGATAACTGCAGCCCCGCGCGATGAGGTTGTTTACATGGCTGTGCGCAAACAGCTCTGCTCGTTTGCGTGGCATAAAACGCCAGGTGCGTCATCCTTACCTTAAATATTACGTACTCTTGCTCAAAAATTGCACTTTTACTCCTTTACACACCATGGCAACACTGCAATAAGCGCCAATTATGCTATATCGCCTGCTTGGGAAACGCTTCGCGTAGGATACCGGCGATTTCCGCTAATTGTATCTGCTTTCTCTTATGTCACCAAAATTTAATTTTAGATCGGTTTAGATAAAGATACGTTCGGACATTAATTGAATTAATGAAAGCAACCGGATTTGTAGTCCACAGTCGACGCCGACGGCTGCTGCCTTCTGCAAATGCTATGCAGACCGGGTCACATATATCAGCACTTCCCCCTTATTGTATCCGCCCAGACAGCGCACCTGACAACCGTCCAGCAGGAAGACCTTATGCGTAGTTCGAAGCAGTTTCTTAAGCCCCGGCGCTTTTGGAAGAGTTTCATTTTTTTTTTTTTGCACAAAGAATTCAACGTTGCATGAAACAAGGGCATGGTCGCCCGTGCCTATACCGCTTCATGTGATCCTTTAAATGTTCCCAGCAGTCTAGTTCACCCTCAATGCAATACGTGCTGCTACTGTTGACTTTGTCTTCCTGCAGTACAGCCTGAAAAAAAGACAAAAACAAATTGCCTTACATAAGCAAATTGGTGAGATTTGGCCAGGCTCAAACACTTGCCGCACAAGCCGCTGCCGCCGTACAGCACACTGCGTACGAAACTGAAGACGTGAAAAGTTTCCATTAGGGTAACAGCCCTTCTTGAGATAGCTCGACTGTTTGGGACTGTTGGACAGCGCGCATGTTGGGGTGTGAGGCGGGCGGCTTAGACAGTCGTGTACAGCCTTGGTTCTCCGTAGCGCGCAGACACTGCTGGCAGGACCTTCGTTATGGCGCGCAGAAGCAGTAGAACGGGAAGGGGGTAAAATTTTCGGTAGGCATGATACCTCTGTGGCGTTACTCTTCATAAAAATAAAATAAAGGCGCAAAATGCAGTGCTGAGTGCTTCGCGTACTAGCGAATGCCGAATGCTGCAGTGGTGTCATGAAAAGTCCTCATCAGGACCTGAAAGCAGCGCTTGGCAGATTTTTTTTTTTTTTTGTGGTCCGACATCCCCTGCCGTCATTTGCTGCGCATTAGAAAAGAGCTGCTTTCAGCTGATTTTGTGCCTTAGCCGGCTATGCGAAACAACAGTGCCAATGGAAAACCTTCGATCCAGCACTGCTATGTATGCATTTTGTAACGTTTCATATTATATTCTATACTATTACGTGGGGCCTCTGAAGGCGCCCACAGGAGGGTCAGTGGCACGGTATGATTAATAACACGTCTGACACTTTATACATTAGAGAATAATGCCTATAGGAAATTAGAAAAGAAAAAAGCTTTTTAGGACTGAAAACAAAGATAGTTCCAGGCTTCACGAGCGAGTGCTTCTGCTGGCGGCGCTTCGCTTCATAAGTGTCTCTACACCCAAGCAACATGCCATTTTGAATGGGAGGCGACAAACAAAACAAAAGAAAGCGTGCATTGGTGCACGGAGCTTTATTCGCGCGCTAGACTCCCCACAAGCGAGCGCCGAGGGCAGCTTGAAGCAGTCATCTCTTGAAAAACTCTTCCACGATACGAGTGGACCACTTCCCACTTCAACACGTTCTGAGGCACCAGGCTACCTCACTAGGCCCGCCGTTCATCCTTCCCGCACGCTCGGTTTAATAAACGAATGGTAGGGCTTGACAGAAACGCTTGAGTGCGCAGCCGCCAAAAAAGAATATACATAACTAAACAAGCAAAATTGCCCGGCGATGCTCGTAGACATGATGCAGACACTACGTCACCGATGTGTCACGTGTTCGTTCATTCACATGTTGCAAAAACACTCTCCCATTCCGGAGTTCCCGGTGCCAGCATTACGGTCGTGGTTGTCGTGAATACTGGTTAAACTACTTCGATAGCCGTTTACAAAAAATCGCGGCGGTCGAACTTCGATGGAGGCGAAATTTTAGAGGCCCGTGTACTGTGCGATGTCAGTGCACGTTAAAGAACCCCAGGTGGTCGAAATTCTCGGAGCCCTTCACTACGGTGTCTCTCATAGCCTTAGTCGCTATGGGACGTTAAACCCCCATAAACTGACTAACGTTTCCAAAAAAATCAAACATACAAGGAATATTATTGCCATAAAACATTCGGAGTAACAGTAATAGGCAGCTGGCCAGCGGTTTTGTCTCCTATGTCCCAGCGTAACACGCACGCGACACCTGCGACCTTGAACTTCTTCCCCATCACATGAAGAGGATGCTGACAGCTTTGGCTTTACGCATTCCTTCAGGATGCATAGGGACTAATAATAATAATAATTGGTTTTTGGGGAAAGGAAATGGCGCAGTATCTGTCTCATATATATCGTTGGACACCTGAACCGCGCCGTAAGGGAAGGGATAAAGGAGGGAGTGAAAGAAGAAAGGAAGAAAGGGGCGCCGTAGTGGAGGGCTCCGGAATAATTTCGACCACCTGGGGATCTTTAACGTGCACTGACATCGCACAGCACACGGGCGCCTTAGCGTTTTTCCTCCATAAAAACGCAGCCGCCGCGGTCGGGTTCGAACTCGGGAACTCCGGATCAGTAGTCGAGCGCCCTAACCACTGAGCCACCGCGGCGGGTGCATAGGGACTAGAACTCATTTTTGACTTCCTCCCTCTCCGATATTCAGGCTTGGCGCGCTTTCCTCTTCTCTCTCCGACAACTGCTGTGGCGCCAGTCCAAAGGTGGGCAAATGCCCTGATTTTTACTTTCCTCCCTCACCCTCACTTTTTTAATTCATGGCCCTCCCTCACCCTCGCCCTCATTTTGAAAAGTTATCCGCTCCACCCTCGCCCTTACCCTAACTTCGAAAAAATTGTTTTCCCTCCCTCGCCCTCGCCTTCACATTCACGGCCCTCCCTCACCCTCACTAAAAGTCGTTCTAAAACTCGAGTTATATTTTCTAGTCGGCAACTTCAGGCGATATCACTGAGTAATAAACATACTAGACAAGCCCTCAAGGCACTACTGGAAGAGAGGCTGGATGCTTATACTCGTGTGTATGCGTGTGTGATATTTGAGCTTATACATCAGACAAAACCGAGACAGTTACGAGTTGGGCCCTAAAATATCACTGCATGCATACATTGCACTGCACTTATAATATTTCATTGTCACCTATTTTCGCGGGTAAAATGAGTCAGCACGTTGTTGTGTCTGCGTACAAAAAGTTATGTACGCCGAGCACATTTATAAAACAATTCAGTAGCGTTTACCACGACAATTACAATAAGTGTTAAACATAGAATAGACTCAGAACAAGGCAAGTTTGTAGGTCGCTTAATTACCTTTACCCGATGGCATTACACGAGGCCAAGCAAAAGCATAGAAAATCCAAGGTAAACCATGCAAAACCAGGGATAATGATGCTAGCGCACGATAACTCGTGGTTATCCCCCAACTAAACCGCCCGTGAATTGTTTGCTTGCACGTTTACGCATTGCCCAAACGCCGAGTGTCAAATTCCCTACCATGTCTGCAAGAAATTGGGTTCATAAAATCAGACGTGTCATTACGTGGTCACACGCCTCACCAGGGACAGAAATAAACCAAGAGATGTTCCTGTTATTTGGAGAGCAGTACAACTTTTTCTTTTTTTTAGCACATCGTACAGCGCAAGGCGGAGCGAGCGATGATTCATACCAAGGTGGTTAAGCTGCTGCTTCATTTCCATGGTACGACAATAGTGGTTAGCTTTGCACACCATAATGCGGCATTGCTTTCCTATACTGACCCGCCGCGGTGGCTCAGTGGTTAGGGCGCTCGACTACTGATCCGGAGCTCCCGGGTTCGAATCCGACCGCGGCGGCTGCGTTTTTATGGAGGAAAAACGCTAAGGCGCCCGTGTGTGGTCGAAATTATTACGGAGCCCTCCACTACGGCACCTCCTTCTTCCTTTCTTGTTTCACTCCCTCCCTTATCCCTTCCCTTACGGCGCGGTTCAGGTGTCCAACGATATATGAGCCATAATGCGATACAGCGCGAATAAAGACGGGGACGAAGCGAGACAAGACACCACAGCGCTGACTTCAACTGAATTTTTATTGCGGAAAAGGGATATTTATACAGGAAATGGAGGGGAACGCATGATGCCGCTACTGCTGGAATTGATACGCGGGATAAGATATTTAAAGGCGAAAAGAAGAGGCTGCAACAGCGCACAAGGATGACTGCTAATAACAAACAACAACGCAGTGCAAGTCAATGAGAACGATAAGACAAGGCACCGGCAGTTTGCAACAAAAACACAAAAACAAGAGCCAAAGGGCCTTAAACCGCAGTACAAGGCGAGGAATGAAACTAGGGAGCAAAAAGCAGGGCACTAACAAATTGCTTGGGGAAAAGAAAGCCAAAAAAAGGGTGAAAAAGATCTAAAGCCGTGCGAGAGAGACTAAAATTGCAGGGCCAAAAGGGGCAAATAAGAGGCTGCTCATGACATGGCGGCAAACACACTTGAAAACTACTAAGAGACAAAAGGTTCTAAAATCACTGAAAATCAAAACCGAATGAAGAAATCACCTAGATGACATCTGGCTCAAATAATCTACTTCTCGTTTCGTCAGGGCGATCGAGGGAGAGCTGACACAGTCCTCTCCTAGTTTCAAGATGTGCAATGCCTCCATGATTTCGCGAGTGCTTTGATGGGCATTTTTATCTAGATCAGTGCAATCTTGAAACAACGGCTTGCAAGGGCGAGACACTTCAAGCAATGCACTCCCAGGTTCCTCTTTGCTGTGTTGCTGACGTCATTAGAGTGCTCCATCAGTCGCTCATTAAGGCACCGACCAGTTTGGCCTATGTAAGCCCTGCCACAACTCAAAGGAATTTTATACACGACACCGACTTTGCAGGATACAAACGGTGAACGGTGTTTGACCGGGCAGGCTGGTTTACGCTCTGCAGGGGCGTTTACTCTGTGGCAGAGCTTGGAGAGCTTGTCGGGAGCCGAAAACACCACTCTAACATCAGCCCGCTGGCCTATTCTCTTCAACCGGTGAGACACAGCGTGCAGGTAAGGAATCACAACAACCTTGTTGTGCTTGTCTGGAACCGCAACTTCGCGTATTCCTCCCTTAAGCTTCTTCAGGAGGCCTTCTGCTACCGAGATGAGAAGTGTCTTAGGGTAGCCTGCTCTTTCCAGCCTAGAAGACTGTTTGTTAAAGCTGTCACCCATAGAGTGCAGACAAGATTTCTTTAGAGCATTAGTAAAACACAGGTTCGCGATGCCGCGCTTGACAATCTTAGAGTGGGCAGAACTATAAGGAAGCAGGGACTTGCCCCCTCTCGGCTCATACCGCCAGCATAAGTGTCTTTCTGCTAGAGAAAGCCTTAAATCAAGGAAGCGTAGTGACCCACTCTCAGGTGTCTCATGTGTCAACATGAGAGGTGACAGGCACTGCTCAAAGGAGGAGAGAACACGAGAAACAGTACATGGAAAGGAGCAAACATTGTCAGCAAGTAAGACTAAGTAATCGTCTACAAATCTAAAAACTTTTGTGACAACTGAAGGGAGTCGTTCAGCGAGCAGTCGATCATGATGGGCAAGGTAGATGTCACTGAGGATGGGAGCAATGCATGAGCCAATGCACACACCGCTTTTCTGAATGTAACTGCTCTCGCCCCATTTAACAAAAGTGGAATTAAGATAGACCGTCAACAATTCTAAGGAGCCACCTACCGACATACCGGAAGAATTTTGAAATGCAACCGAGCCGAACGCATCGATGCTACTTTCAACGCAAGACAAAAGCTTGTCATGTGGCAAAGAATAATAAAGATCTTTAATGTCAACCGAGAATGGCATAAGAGCTCTGCAGTTAGATTTCAGGAAGTCAAGAACTTTACTCGAGTCCTTCAGAAGGAAGGGATCGTCAAGTGCCAGAACCTTGAGCCTAGACTGGAGGAATTGCCCCAAAGCTTTCTGCCAAGTGCCATTCTCAGTGACAATTACCCTCAATGGGCAGTCTGCTTTATGCGTCTTCGCTGTGAAGAATATGTCCAGACTGGCCTTGCCAGCAGCATTTATGCTTGTAACAAGTTTTTCTAGATTTCAGCGGCTGCAAATTTGCTTAGCTTTTGATTTTATCCTTGACAAAGTTACCTTTTCACGCCGCTCGAAGACTGATTCCAAAGCATCAACAGCTTTTGTGCCAAACATGTCTTTGGGCAGGACCAGGAAACCATCTTCTTTGTCAGCTGCTAATAACGAAAGATCATGGCTTCTTAAGTAAGAGACGACATGATTGAAGGGCCTAGTTTTGTCCTTCAATTTGTGGCGAGACAACACGTCAACTCCTTCAGACAGGCAGCTAGCGAAATCAGAGTCCTGAGCACGATGAGCCACTTGCCTGACCAAGCCCAGTAGATCCGGTGGCGACTTTTTGGGTTCCACGGCGAATTTCGGACCTAGGCTGAGAACACGAGCCACTTTGTCCGGGAGCACCACATCTCCAAGGGTGTGCACTAGATTGCTCTGACTTGAGCGCTGTTTCGGTGAGATGGCACGAAGGTCTCGAGTAAAGTTCTTGACTTCCTGAAATCTAACTGCAGAGCTCTTATGCCATTCTCGGTTGACATTAAAGATCTTTATTATTCTTTGCCACATGACAAGCTTTTGTCTTGCGTTGAAAGTAGCATCGATGCGTTCGGCTCGGTTGCATTTCAAAATTCTTCCGGTATGTCGGTAGGTGGCTTCTTAGAATTGTTGACGGTCTATCTTAATTCCACTTTTGTTAAATGGGGCGAGAGCAGTTACATTCAGAAAAGCGGTGTGTGCATAGGCTCATGCATTGCTCCCATCCTCAGTAACATCTACCTTGCCCATCATGATCGACTGCTCGCTGAACGACTCCCTTAAGTTGTCACAAAAGTTTTTAGATTTGTAGACGATTACTTAGTCTTACTTGCTGACAATGTTTGCTCCTTTCCATGTACTGTTTCTCGTGTTCTCTCCTCCTTTGAGCAGTGCCTGTCACCTCTCATGTTGACACATGAGACACCTGAGAGTGGGTCACTACGCTTCCTTGATTTAAGGCTTTCTCTAGCAGAAAGACACTTATGCTGGCGGTATGAGCCGAGAGGGGGCAAGTCCCTGCTTCCTTATAGTTCTGCCCACTCTAAGATTGTCAAGCGCGGCATCGCGAACCTGTGTTTTACTAATGCTCTAAAGAAATCTTGTCTGCACTCTATGGGTGACAGCTTTAACAAACAGTCTTCTAGGCTGGAAAGAGCAGGCTACCCTAAGACACTTCTCATCTCGGTAGCAGAAGGCCTCCTGAAGAAGCTTAAGGGAGGAATACGCGAAGTTGCGGTTCCAGACAAGCACAACAAGGTTGTTGTGATTCCTTACCTGCACGCTGTGTCTCACCGGTTGAAGAGAATAGGCCAGCGGGCTGATGTTAGAGTGGTGTTTTCGGCTCCCGACAAGCTCTCCAAGCTCTGCCACAGAGTAAACGCCCCTGCAGAGCGTAAACCAGCCTGCCCGGTCAAACACCGTTCACCGTTTGTATCCTGCAAAGTCGGTGTCGTGTATAAAATTCCTTTGAGTTGTGGCAGGGCTTACATAGGCCAAACTGGTCGGTGCCTTAATAAGCGACTGATGGAGCACTCTAATGACGTCAGCAACACAGCAAAGAGGAACCTGGGAGTGCATTGCTTGAAGTGTCTCGCCCTTGCAAGCCGTTGTTTCAAGATTGCACTGTTCTAGATAAAAATGCCCATCAAAGCACTCGCGAAATCATGGAGGCATTGCACATCTTGAAACTAGGAGAGGACTGTGTCAGCTCTCCCTCGATCGCCCTGACGAAACGAGAAGTAGATTATTTGAGCCAGATGTCATCTAGGTGATTTCTTCATTCGGTTTTGATTTTCAGTGATTTTAGAACCTTTTGTCTCTTAGTAGTTTTCAGGTGTGTTTGCCGCCATGTCATGAGCAGCCTCTTATTTGCCCCTTTTGGCCCTGCAATTTTAGTCTCTCTCGCACTGCTTTAGATCTTTTTCACCCTTTTTTTGGCTTTCTTTTCCCCAAGCAATTTGTTAGTGCCCTGCTTTTTGCTCCCTAGTTTCATTCCTCGCCTTGTACTGCGGTTTAAGGCCCTTTGGCTCTTGTTTTTGTGTTTTTGTTGCAAACTGCCGGTGCCTTGTCTTATCGTTCTCATTGACTTGCACTGCGTTGTTGTTTGTTATTAGCAGTCATCCTTGTGCGCTGTTGATGCCTCTTCTTTTCGCCTTTAAATATCTTATCCCGCGTATCAATTCCAGCAGTAGCGGCATCATGCGTTCCCCTCCATTTCCTGTATAAATATTCCCTTTCCGCAATAAAAATTCAGTTGAAGTCAGCGCTGTGGTGTCTTGTCTCGCTTCGTCCCCGTCTTTATTCGCGCTGTATCGCATTATGGAAAATTACCAACTAGCCCGATCTGCCACTCTTGCAAGATATATGAGACATAATGCGCCATTTCCTTTCCCCAAAAACCAATTATTATTATTATTTCCTATACTGCAATTCCAGCGAAAATCGAAAATAGAAGAAAAATACGACTGTACTGAACTACTCACAGTGTGAATTTAAAAAATTCCAGACCAACGCCGCATGCAGGCTTTGATTTGAGTGTCATTTCGTAGCATTTTTTGCACTGCACTCAGTTCTTGGTAACCTGAGTGAGCTGAAATCGTACTTCGTTCCGGGAAGGAAGGCTTAGAACGTTTGTATTCAACAGCATTACTAGGTATAATTTGTACAAGTTTTACACTCTGATCACCCGATTTACTCGGGATAGTTAATAAAATGTTGACTGCAGTACCACGGTTCCCGTTGGACCAGCGGCCACCCGCACGGCCTGGCCAGTGCCCCGTTGTTAGCGCACTATGCAAGGTATTTAACCTAATACTTTTACACAATTTTTAAAAACAGGCTTTTTTGAGTAAGAAGAGCGCTTTTATCCTCACAGCATTGTCAGCGGTGTAGTACATCGCGGTGACGGAGGTGTGCGGCACCCGCGTTTCTTGTTCGCCTCGTGCGCCTCCAGACTGCAGAAACTACCTCTTCTTGTGGAACCACCAAGAAGCAGCGCTTTAAAACGGGAATTCATTACGGGCTGCACGGACAAAAACGTTAGCCTGGAGTACGGTTTGGGCCACCACCCTCGCCCTCGAATAGTGAATTCTGCCCTCCCACACCCTCACCTCATGATGTCTTTCCTTCCTCGCCCTCACCCCATGACGTCTTCCCTCCCTCGCTCTCACCTCATGATGTTTTCTCTCTCTCACCTCATGATGTCTTCCTTCCCTCGCCCTCACCTCACCATGTTTTTCCTCCCTCACCCTCGTACTCACGAATTTTCATGCGCCCATCCTCCCTCACCCTCACCTCACCGAGTGAAATCCTCATGAGGTGAGGGTAAGGACGCCCTCGTGAGGATGCCCATCTCTGGGCGCCACCTCTTGATGGCTTCCTGCCTGCATAGGCGGTTGCAGGAGCAAGGGCGGCCACTAATAAAAGCGCATCAGTGCAGCAATATTCGTGTGCTGTTGGGAAATACCCTTTAAAGGATCCCTCCATCCAATGGCATGGAGCGTCTGCCATGACGTCGCGGTTAACCTCATTTCACGGAGAAATATGCCAGTCGCCTGCGATGTCACGCTTAGAAATTAACCGCGACGTAATGAGAGCCGGTTGACGGCATTGACTGAAGGGCCTCATTTGAGGGGCATTCGCTGCTGCATTCTTGAGTTGTATCGCACTTCTAGCTAATGAAATAATTTATTTTTAGAAGGTGAACTTGGGTGGCCAAATGTGAATGTGGAAACGTACTCCCTGCAAATTTTGTGGCTGCATAGATATCGACACATGGCGCAAAATTGTGGGCAGTTGCGGCAGTCGCCGGTCTGGTGTAACCATTCTCCTAAATTTTATGAATACTCTGATCGCCCTCCAGTCTCTGACCTTCGGATCAACGAAGCAGGAGTCCTGAACCTTCTTCTGCGCATTAACACAAAGAAATCCACCGGCCCCGACAACATCCCGAATGAGTTTCTATATAGGTATGCTCAGTGGGTCGCTAAATATCTTGCTATAATCTTTTAATCTTCGCTTACCCACGGAACATTTCCTACAGCCTGGAAACAAGCCAAAATAACTCCGGTTCACAAAAGTGGGAGCACATGTGACGCAGGTAACTACAGGCCCATTTATCTTACGAGCACCTACTCCAAACTGCTTGAGCACATAGTGTGTAATCATCTATCAAATTATCTGGAAAGTTGCAACTTATTATCACAAGTGCAACATGGTTTTCGTAAGAGGTTGTCTGCAATAACGCAGCTTGTTCAGACATTTCAGGATCTTTCACAAACAATAAATATCCGAGGACAGATTAATATAATTTTCTTAGACTTCGCCAAAGCGTTTGATAAAGTACTACATCCGAAACTTGCACAAAATGAATGCAATATTTAGAAATCCCAATTTTACTAAATGGTTTACATCCTACCTTCAGTCTCGTGAGCAGCATGTTGAAATAAATAAAATTAAATCCAGGTCTAAACCTGTTTGGTCTGTAGTACCTCAAGGCAGTGTTTTGAGGTCTCTGTTATTTCTAATCTTTATAAGTGATTTGCCTTCTGATATAACCGTTCCAATAATATTGTTCGCAGACGACTGCATCATATATAATAGGGTTGACTCTGTAAGTGACCAGCTAGACCTTAACCACAACTTACAAAAATTCTAAACTGGTGGAATGAATGGCAAATGCCACAACCCAGTAAAATCAGTCTGCATGACTATCACAAGGAAGAAGGTGCCCCTGAGCTATGATTACAGTATTGGGTCACACGAACTAAATAGGGTTGCAGAATATAAATATTTAGGATTAATATTCACTCCGGATTTGAGGTGGAACACGCACATCAATGATGTAGTAAGGCAAATAGAGTTCTGTGGGAACTCAGGCACAGACTGTATAATGCAACTCCTGAAGTGAAAACCATAGCCTATAAGATGCTAATAAGGCCAATTATTGATTATTCTGAAATAATATGGGACCCACACACTGCAACTAACAGACATAAATTGGACAGGATTCAACGACTGGCTTTAAGATTCATATTTAATAAATACCATCGCGGGCACTCTCCTACTGAACTATGCAGGCGTGCAAACCTACCACCCTTAGAACTAAGGGCGTAGTTTTACCAATTAAAATTTTTATTTCTAATTATTCATAACGAGGTTAAGATTAACTTACCTGAATTTTCTGTAATTTCCCGTGATCAACGCTCCAGACACAGGCACAGTTTATACATACACCCGCCGGTTACACGCAATGATACTTTCAAATACAGCTTTTTCCCAAGGACGATTAGGGAATACAAATACAAATATAAATACCTTTATTTCAACATCAGGGATGTTAGGGGTGCACCCAAAAAGCCTATGACTGGCTTGATAAAGGGGTGCACCCCCGTACACAAAAACTGTCAGCAACAGACCACGGACAGAACAATAAAAAAAATACTACAGTGCATAGGTAAACATCATATTCCATAAAAATTAGTGAACATCCTCTTGCAATTATAAATAAGTGAAGTCAGCAGAATTAACACGAAATGCTCAGGAACACTGAAGAATGCAAAACGTCTAATAACAAAAAGAAAAGAAAAAGGAGAAAGGAGGAGAAAACTAGAAGCAAGAAAAAAAAACATATCATCAGGTCCTCAGGGCTCATTGCGCCGATTAAGAAATTTTGGAATTATATGTCGGAGCATTTGACGACCGTAATTAGTACGAAAGGATGGCACATACCAGACGTCGTTGTTACGTGTTGGGTAGTAATTAGCTATGGGCCGTAAGTTAGCTGTGCCATCAAAGAATGCGCCATGATTTTTCCGTTTTCTTTCATATCGTTTACTTAGCAATAAATTATATAGGTCATTAACTGGAGTTACTTTTAATGATGCAAAAAGAGATTGAGTGTGAACAGTAAACGGGGCATTTGCAATGATACGAATGACCTTTTTCTGTATTTTCTGTAACCTATATGTATTTGACCATGTTGTTGTAACCCACACCAGATGACAGTATGAAAGGTTAGATAAAAACAATGCATTATAAACTAGAAGTCTAACACTCAGAGGTAGTAAAGAGCGTACTTTGTATAACATGCCTAGGCATTTTGCAAGTTCTTTAGCCAGATTGTCGATGTGTATGTCCCAGGAAAGATTGCACTGCAGTGTCACACCTAGACACTTTACTGACGCTGCTATTTCAATGCTTTGAGAACCAAGCGTTAGTGTAGGTAAATGTTATAGTGATTTGTTCTTAGGTATAAAAAGTACAGCTTCAGTTTTGGTAGCGTTAATTTTCAATAAAGATTCAGCGCTCCATTCGACCTATTTGCGCAGTTTCATTGGCGTTTAATGTCAAGTCATTAACTGTTTTAGCCCTAAATAATATACTGACGTCATCTGCGTACATTATACATTTAGCGCTGTTGCCAGCGTTCACAATGTCGTTAATATAGATGTTAAACAGTGTAGGTCCAAGAATACTGCCTTGCGGCATGCCGGAATGAATGGATCTTAAGTGCGATGAAGAATTGTTAATTACAACCCGTTGCTGGCGGTGCTCTAAATATGTTATTAAAAGCTGAAGGAATGTGCCACAAAATCCATAGTGCTCAAGTTTAAGGAATAATATTTTGTGATTTATGGAGTCGAATGCTTTGGAAAAATCCACGAAAACCCCGAGAGTTAGTTCTTTTTCTTCAAATGACTCTAATATAATTTCCTTCATGGTTAATAACGCTGTTTCTGTTTATTTTCCTGCGACAAAACCAAACAGGGAAGCTGATATGACTTTGTGTTTGTTAATAAAGCTTGTAATGTGCACTTGAAGCTTTTCAAAACATTTAGAAAAAACTGGCAAGATCGATACAGGTCGGTATTTGGAGAAATTATTTTCGTCTCCTCCTTTAAAAATTATGGTAATCTTGGTAATCTGTAGCTTTTTGGGGAAATTCCTGAGGAAAATGCCAAGTTTATTATGTATTCTAATATCGGTGCAAGTATGTGGGATGTGTACTTCGCTGGCAATATTTTCAATATTTTTCAGCGACTGTGGAACCGACAGAATTTCGTTAGTTGTAACAGGGGTTAAAAACGCGGTTTCGCTAACCTTTTGACTCATGCTGTTGAGGTATTGGTTGGGCTGCGTGCCCTCCGCAATACACACGAAAAAATTATTGAAAGCATCTGCTAGTTGAGAACCAGACAAGTGAGTGCCATGTGTGACTATTTCATCTACTCCAGTCTTCTCTTTTTGGCTCAGCAAATTATTGAGCCTCCCCCAAGCAATATCTGAGTGCGTCATTACTTCGTCGTTAAATTGGTTACTCATATAGTTTCTTTTGGCTTGCCGATTGATACTGTTAGCTTTATTTCTCGCAGCCTTAAACTTCTTCAGATCGTCAATATATTTTGTTTTAAGAAAGCGCTTAAAAAGTATGTTTTTAATTCGTATCGCCTTTAGGCATTCCTTAGTTATCCACGGCTTACGCGCCTTCGAAGCTTAGACTATTGTTTTGTATGGAAAAGACTCACAATACAGCTGCTTGTAGGTAAAAATGAAAATACCATAAGCGTCATCAGCACTGGTTTCCTCATAGACGCTGCTCCAGTTTACTTGCGACAGTTTATCATTAAACATTCGTAAAGTAGTCAGGGTTATGTCTTGAACACGCATAGCAAACCTTTTTGCAGGTTTGTTAAGGGGGCTGTGAAATTTGTAATTAAATAAATTGGCAGGTGATAACTAAGATCAGCTGCCAGTGCACCGGATATTGACAATTCATCACATGCATTAGTAATGAAGGTGTCTAGTAATGTTGATATTTCGGGCGTAATGCGTGTTGGTTGATTTATGATATTGAAAAATGCATTGGTCTGTAGTGTAGTGTAGAACTCTTGTTGGAGTGTTGAATTTTCAAGCAAGTTTATGTTCAAGTCCCCACCTAATATAAATGTGTATTTATGATCATTTACCCAGCTGAAGTACTCGTCTATAAAATGGAGGAATTTGTTACTGCTTCCTCTGGGTGGGCGGTATGTGACAGTAAAAAGCAAGGAATTAGATTTTAGGGTAAGTACATCGTAGTCATCGATTACAAGACAGAAATTGTCAAGTAATTCGCATTTTAAAAACGTTTTAGACAGCATCGCAACCCCCCCCCCCCATACCTGTCTTAGAGCTCCGGTTAAGGAAAAATGTGGAGTATTCAGTTAGATTAAGAACAGCAGAGTGGCTTTTGTACCATGTCTCAGAGATCATGACGTCAAATGTAAAGCTCAAGCTGGAAAAAAAGCACATATATCATCGCTATTGTTTCGCGCTGATCGAGCATTCAGATGCAGAAATGAAATGTTACCGCTTTTTGGCTGATAACGGGTGCTCAGCTCGTAAGGTGTCAAGAAATCATAACTTGAAACGCTCACTGATGCCATGAGCTCGGAGATACGGTATGTTGCAATCTATTAACGATAGCCATAAGAGAAAGCCAAAAGAGTTCAAAAAACGAAGCTTTGAAAATATGCAAATGTAAACTGCAATGAGCATACTTATAGCATGGCACAGAAACTGTTTTTTGACCATGTCTGTGCACAAGTTGTACACTTTACAGGGCACGGCATAAAACTCACCAAATTTCAAAACTACATAGAGAAAACAGGCAGCACAGACCCTCCCAGTACAGCCATCACACAGGTATTTACATACATCATTAATGGTTAGTCTAGCATCGCTGGCAGAAACAAGGGTGAAGATGACGCAGTAAGCAGCAGCTGTTTTAAATGTCAAAGTGTCAAAATCTTTATAACGAAGAACACAAACAAGAGAAGTCAAATTCATATGTTTCCAGCTATTACACTTGTCAAGTAACATTCTATTTTGGCGGTCCATGTGCTGATAACAAAAACACTTAAGCGACCTTCGCCAGGTCAGCCTCACAGGTAACATGCAGGATTGAAGAGTCCTCACTTTTGAGCATTAAAATCTTTCCTTGTGGCACCCATACGTATTTCCAATGTTTCTCCTTTTTGAGCTTTCAAGCTTTACCCATCAGCATCTTGTTCTCGACGCACAAATGCTCATTTATGTACACGACGTCACTTGTGACAAATCCCAGCCTGTCTGACAATAGTGAAAACAGCGCTAAAGAAGAAGCCTCGTTTCGCCTTCCGGCTTCTTCTTTAGCGCTGTTTTCACTATTGTCAGAATGGACCAATTAGCCCAGCAAAAAGTTGTGCTAGATTACCCAGCCTATCTGCTTTCAGAGTTTTCTTCCGAGCAGCTGACAACAACTTTTCACGAGCAGTTCTTGAGAAGAATTTTACCACAACATTAGGTTTCTCCTTATCCTTCGAAAGCACACGATGCACTACATCGTCACCGTCAGTAACATTTGTGCCCAGACATTTTGCAATGTCCGCAACAGTCTTGTCTAGGTCCTCATTAGCTGCAACCGGAAGTCCTTGAATTTCAAGGTTCATGCTTCTACTATATTGTTTCAGCCCTATTATCTCCTTCCTTGCCTGTTTAAGCTCCTCTTTCAACTCTTCGTTCGCCGCGCGACTGTAATGTACTACCGGATTCAGTTGCCATATCTTCATCTGTCAGTGCATTTACAGCTGGGTTAGAGGGTCTCATCTTCCCTGACATGATTGTGTCTATGTAGACCTGTTTCCGATGCGTATAATACGAGCGTTGTTTTTCCTCACTTGTTCACTGTGTGCCACTTTTTACATATACTGCCTCTGCTTTACATTGTCGTCTTTTTGTTGTCGACTTGGAGTGGGACTTTCCTTTTATTTGTTGTATTTTTTTTCTCCACTCCTGTAAAAGCCCATCTTGGGCTGTCAGTATCAATAAAAAAAAAAAACAACACCTCTGCAATCTGGTGAAGCTACCCTACCAGGGGACGCTGCTGTCGTGTAAATACCTAGCAGTAGCATGGTTGCGTTGACAGCATGGCGGCACCCTGCCTGCGCTTCGGACCAAATACACTGGCCTCGCTGCATTCTTTGACGCGACAACTTGCTCTAAATAGTTGCAGTGGCTGTTTGCCCATTCTAACCAATACGTCAAGGGCAAGAGACAAGCGCCTTTGTTCCTCTGATAATTTAGCCATTTTAAAGCTACTAAAAATGACTATATATGTGTAACATTTCTCAAGCTTTGTGTGATCTTTCACTATTCTCTCTCATTTCTTTTGTTGTCTCCTTCCAAAAACAATGGTGCAGTTTGTTCTTGCTAATTCAATCAAGATTGCATCTCAGCTGGCTCAGCTCCGAGGAGTTTCGAATCATAATCACTCAAGAATCATAGGCGATTTTTTTGGCACAAATGATATGTCTGTTGGCAGTTAGTTGTGCATCAGTTTCGAGAACTACTTATCCACCCACAGACATACCCTCCCGCGTAATCGCTGCAGTCACCAGAGCCAGAGTGGGACTTTGTTCCCAACAAGAATGTCTTTGCGAGAGCATCACAAAGAATCCTCCTATGTAAACTGAAAAGAGACAAATGGAATGCATTCATCGAGAGGTTGTGAAGCCCAGCAAGGAAATTTGAAAGGTACTCCTCAAAGAAATTTGGCTTCGAGTGGACATGGTAACAGCCAACCATGAATACTCCACTACGAGTTATGTCCCGCATTTTGTCAAGAACTGGCCAAAATGGACTGCATGTACTCTTGGTTAGGGGTAGTCCATCAACATAAAACATTATGCCCATTCGAGTTGGTATGGACGAAAGGCCATTGACGAGCGTACAAGTAGGCTTTTCAAATTATCTGCATTTCTGCAGTGGAAATTGGAACCTGGTGGCATATTTGTGCTAATTCCCCTCCGAAGTGAAAACAGCTAATTTCTTGGGCCATGTGGCATGCCAGAGAAACAGGGTATTGCCTTAACTCTTTGATAAGCGAGGAGAGGTCACCAGCTCACTCTGCTAGGAAGGTTCATGCGGCACACTGAATCACCGCTCACAACAGCCTCTGTTTTTCAGTGATGCTGCACACAGAAGCTCCTGATGAAACCTCGACCTCAGGATCCGTAAAGAAAGCGTCTAGGTAGCTCTAAGACTTACCTTTTAGACCATCGAACCGAACCTCAGGCTCCCTTTTAGAACTAAAAACAGTACTGCACACTCCATTCCTACGTGCCTACAGCTGTCATCAAACGCACCAGCCTGTGCCTTGTCGATATCGCCACAACCACCACCCCATACAAAACTATACGTGGATCGAAAATAATGTGAGCGTCAGGATCATTATCTCTAAAAAGGTGGCAGCTAAGATGGAACCGCGTCTCTACTAGGAAAATTCATTTTCATGGGAGCTGAATTTGGATACGCCGCCAGCCAATTACCTTTCGAACTCCGGCCCACTGCAATGATTAGTGGAAGTGTTTCCGCCCGCGCATATACTTCAGCTCGCTTCCACTGTGCTCCGGCCACCAGTGGGCTCAGAACTACACGTAGTACAAGCATTTGAGACAACACACCACCACTCTGTTTAACTGGCACGCCCTATGCCATCGCGTCACAACAGACTTCCGAAAGGTTTCCTTGGCCACTCCATTTTTACACTGCGTGTGAATACCTGTGATAAGCGCAGAGCTTGAGAAAACTTTTTTTTTCGCACACTTGCCATAAATGCATGATTTGGGCTCCCTGCATACTATAGGAAATTGTGTAAGGTATTTTCGTGCAGGAACTGGAGAAGGCTCCTGCTCTTATTGTCGTCGGTCAGCCACTTTGAGAAATTATCTTCCCTTGTCGCCGTTCGTCCCACTTCCTGTAAAAGTCATGTCCCTGAAGCCCTTGTCCTGGCCCAAGTTCAGAGCAAGTGGTGAACATCCACCTCCGCAGCCGGTGTCGAACACCTCGGCCAGGTAGTGCGTTCTGTCTCCTTGAGAGCCCCATAGCACGTGGCCGATGGCATAAAAGTCGCCCCAGCCCATATCCTTTTAAGGCATACCTCCTCCAATATCGTTAAGTTATGAAGGGGGAGTGCGCGGGGGAATGAGGGCACGCGTACTCTTCCTTAAAGGGGATGCTAAAATGGGGAGAGCGGAGTGGGCGTCAAAAGGGAGCCTGGTGGAGGATACACCAGCGTTTGGAACTTGGTGTGCTGGGTTGTCTACGTTTCTCTGCAGCACCACTCTAAAAAAGGAGTAAAAAGGGAGTAAACTGTCCTCTAGCACACCCCTGCACCAGACAGCTTACTCTCTTGTTACTCCCATATAGGCGTATTCGTGTTCAGAGTGTATTCAGAAGAGATTAAAGGAATTAACAGTAGTCAACGCACCCACATTTAGGCATTCAAGGTTGTATCGCAACGTCTCCCCGCAAGACACGGGAGTTTCGACAGTAGCCGAAAATCTGCCGTCGGTTGGTCGAGCCAGTAAGCATCGCGTTTATAACCATATGGGGCTTTTCATGCTTAAAGGCCCAACTGTATCTCGATGTGAATGATATAGCGAATGTGAAGTCATTTTTTAAGCAATGGGCATGGATGAGAAAATGGAACTTGCAGATGTTTAACGGGCAATTTAGCGTCCCCTATTTTAGGACACGTCGCGCCGCACATCTCGCTGGTTGAACGTGCAGTGCCCTCCGAGTGCTCAATTTGCAATGCGATTCATCGGCACTGCAGCCCATGAAATTTTGGTTTGGTTTATGAGGGTTTAACGTCCCAAAGCGACTCAGGCTATGAGGGACGCCGTAGTGAAGGGCTCTGGAAATTTCGACCACCTGGGGTTCTTTAACATGCACTGATATTGCACAGTACTCGGGTCTCTAAAATTTCGCCTCCATCGAACTTCGACCACCATGGCCGCGATCGAACCCACGTCTTTCGGGCCAGCAGCCGAGTGCCATAACCACACAGCCACTGAGGCGGCACATGAAATTTTGGCCATATACACGCGCGAAACCGGAAACGTGAGGCTGAGGAGCACACGTATAACCAAGTAGTGTGCGTCACCCGGCGGCCCACATGCCACCTGCTCCCTTCCCACTCGCTGTCCGTCCCGGCACTGAGATCGCCATCAGCCATGGATTGATGGGACATCTAGCACGGAATAGTCCGTCCGTCCGTCTGGCACTGGGATTCGCGCGCTTTTGGTTTCAGGCGTGTGCAAGGCTAAAAGCCCATTTGCTATACAAGCAACGAGAATCTCATTTTGAAAAATCTAGAAACTGGCATGGCGATTATTATGGGGCACTTCAAGCCTCGAAATAAACGAAGGGACTGTAGTATACTTTAAAAATTACAAAGAGAGCTTAAGACTGTTTACGTGCTTTGAGGCGATTATTAGGGAACTTAAGACTACTTGCGTGCTTTGAATGCGAAAGCGTTTTTATTTTTATATATATATTTTCTCTTCCTGTCTAATGACGCACCCCATTACACTTTGTGGCACGGGCAGGGACACTTTATTCTTCATCTTTTTTACAGGTCCACAATAATTTTTGTCTAATGACACACCTATTCATTAGCATACAGTCATAAGGAAACACATATACTAGGTTCAACTTCGTTCGCCAAGAAACGCGTGCTGTTCTCGCAATTTGGAAGTTCTGGGTTCAATTCCGCACACTTTCAGTAATTTTATCTGCAACTTTGGGACTTTTCTGGTCAGGTTCCATTGCTAACGGGCTATGTAATTCTTTCGCAGTAATAGTAGGCTAGCTATTGGATTTTAACGACCAGTCTTAACAGGCCATATGCGAGCAATATGAACGCTGCCCTCAAAAACACAATGTGTCGCGGCGCTGAACCTTCCCGCCCACTACTCACTAGGAAAATGTTTCGTTCACTTTTCCCGCTGCCCACGTAGACCGGTTGCGACAGCATGCAAGTACGGCGTCGGAAGGCAGTTTTTGGAAGTCTTGGAAAAAGCTATGTTTGTTTTCCTCTCACTTGAAAACATATTCGATTCGTTTCGAATAATTTAGAACGTGCACTATTTAATACGTTGAGCGAACTGAATGTTCGATTTGTTATTCTAAAGTTTCATACCCCTAGCATGAACAGCAGCCTCCGACGTGCTTCACCCTCATCCGAGACGAGCAGATACAGTGCTATCTCCGTAGCTGTCCCCTGCTTTCCTTCACACACAGCCGAGAGTTGGCCTCAGCCGCTATGAGCAGCGCAGCTTTGACCCTGCTCTCAGCCTCCCCCATAGTGCTGCCTGTGCTCCTCCTCACTCACCTGCCAAGCACCGTCGTAGTTGCGAAATGAGCGAGGGGAGCGCGCGGCACAAATTCCCGCCGTTGCGTAATCCGAGCGCTGGTGGCCTCAACTCAGCCGCGGGCGCAGCAGCGCCATCCATCGGCGCGAAAACAAAACTATCGAAGGTGTCACGCATGTTACGGCGTCAGAAGGCTAGCAGAAACAGTTCCTGCTGTAAATGTACTAAATGGAGCATTCGGCAGCACTGTAGGGCAAAACTTCCGTGCTTCTGCTGGGCTTACGTTGCCAGTGTGGCTGAAAAGTGCAAATTATCGCACCTTTCGCGGTAGATGGCCGACATATGACGTCTTCCATGCAGCTTGATCCAACTGCTGCCAAAATGACGCACTGTGCCCGAGTGAATAGTATTGTCAGTCGATCATGATAAATGCATTTTAACTCATGATTTTATTTGGACGAAAGAAAAAGTGCTTACCAGCTGCTGGAGGCACTGAAAACGCTTGAATTGTGCATTTGGTCACAGGAAAGCCTGCAATGACGTAGTTCTCATTCTGGAGGATCTATTATTTCCGTTCTGAACTAAGTATGTGATTCATTTGTCGCCAGTGCCCGTTGCGAACATGTCGTGCTTAGCAAACCTCGGACAGTTGGCTCCATGACCGACATTCACAGTCGCTATCAGTGCATCCTGACAGCAGGGGCTCCATTCTTTGAGCCAGCAATCACGATGTGGACCCACCAGCGATGAGAGGGGGAGGAAGAGGAGGAAAGGCAGGGAGGTTAACTGGAAGAATAATCAGTTAGCTACCCCACACGGGCGGAAAGGGGTGTTGGGATAAAAAATTAAAGAGAAAGGAGAGTCACTATGAAAAGTCAGCGTTTGTAAAAGTCACAGCCTATCGTGCAGGCCAGAAGTTGAAAAGAAGCGGAGCAATGCCTTGGAGGCCTTTGCCGCCAACGGTCACCGCAGCCAGTGGCCGAGAATCTTCAGTATGTCAGTGGGTGTCCCACTCAAAAAAAAAAACCAATGGGCCCAGTTGGGCATACCATTCGATTCCAATCGGAAACAGTTGGAACCAATTGGTCAGCCAGTTGGGCTCATGAATCCAACTGGGTAGTCCATTTGGTTTCCCTAGTCCCAGTTGGGCATTCCAATTGGTTCTGTGTTTCCAACTGGATTATCCAACAGGTTTGTGAGTTTCCAATTGGTTTCGGCACTCCCAGTTGGATCGCCCAACTGGAACCATCTGAAACCAATTGGGCTCCCAGTCGGAACCAAGAAAACCAATTGGAAGCTTATCTCCCAACTGGAAGCTCCGGTTGGTTGCAACTGGGCGATCCTGTTGGAAAATCTGTGTGTAAGTCAATGATTTCCTTCATTCTCTATATATATTTAGCTGGCTATAAAACAGAACACTAGGCTAATTAGGTTCTTGTAAAAGAGGTATTAGCAGCTTAAAGGGACTATGCAACGAATAAAAAGTCACTTGTAAATGTTTTCAATGCTTGGAAATGATGCTAAGAAGCATTCACACCAAGTATGAGTCTTCAGAACTGAGCCGGCAATTTATTATGAACTTTTAAAAACCGTGTTTTTCAAAATTCACGGGCCGATCGGTGTACTCGTAGTGACCGATTTTGGAGCTAAAATCGTGGAACAAAGACGTCACTATACCATGAAGTCGCCAGGGCACCACACGCTCTCATTCGCTGGAGCTACGGCAGCCACGACGTCACGGGCACACTTCCGGTAGCCGTGAAAATCGTCTGCTCGTGCCGCCGCACGGCCCTCTCGGGCAAGCGGGAGCCAGGGCATTGCCTTCGCGCATATGGTTTCAATTTTCCTCTGCCGCCTCCTTCTGTCGGGAGTTCAGGAGCCACTCGCACGGCTCTTCGTGCACACACATGGAGCTCGATGCCCATCGCGGCCGTAAAAGCGAGCAGTCGCACCTCGAGGTCCGGGCTTATTACTGCTAATTACTACAGATGACAAGCAAAGAAACCCGACGCGCGCCGCAATCCAGGAAGGAGAAGAGACCGAAGAGGAGACCGTCACGCCGCCGACGCTACTGCTGGGGGGCTAGGAGCAACAACCAAAAGTTGCAAAATAAACGTCAGTGGATGACATATTCATGGGCGAGGCCCAGTCCCAGAGCTGTTCTCTTTATTTTTTTTTCTGGTGCTCCTCGTGTACGAGTTGAGGGGGGAGAGGAGGAGCGTAATTTTTAATCGTCTATATCTTCGCTGTTATTAACGCTAGCTCAAAAATTCTTGCACTGGGGTGACGGGTGATCGAATGCCTATCTCTCGTCTGCTTTACTTAATGTCCATTAATTTATTGCATAGTCCCTTTAAGCTCTTGAATTATTTTCATCACTTCCACCATCACCGCGGGCATTCTTAAATCATGGTTTATGGTTTATGGGGGTTTAATGTCCCAAAGCGACTCAGGCTATGAGAGAAGCCATAGTGAAGGGCTCCGAGAATTTCGACCACCTGGGGTTCTTTAACGTGCACTGACATCGCACAGCACACGGGCCTCTAGAAGTTCGCCTCCATCGAAATTCGACTGCCGCAGCCTGGATCGAGCCCGCGTCTTTCGGGCCAGCAGCCGAGCGCCATAACCACTCAGCCACCGTGGCTGCCATTCTTAAACTAGACAACTTCGCTTAATGTTCACCTGCCACTGGCTCCAGCTAGACGGTCTCATGAGTGAGGTATATGAGAGACTGCTAAAGTGTGCTCTGTGGATATACGTTGAGAACTTGTGTTGGTATATAGTGTTTAACTCTGAGTGTGTAATGCATATGCTTGTTGGTCTCTCTTGATTTTCATAATGATGTGTATTTATAATTTCAGTTGCCTTGTAAAAATGTTGGCACCTGTCTCACAGCAGTCATAGAAGGCCAAATGATTCCAATGCAACTCTAATTTTCTTTTTTTTTGTTGACCCTTACCTTCAAACCATTTGAGTTGAACAGGTATGACAATCGAGTTCAACTGGTGGGCAATTTGGTCTGGTTGGATGACCAATTATTTCTAACTGGAAACACCAGTTGGGCTTAATTAGTCAAGCCCAATGGGTGGCGAAACCATAATTGGTTTTCGACCCATTGGTTTCAACTCGAAATTTTCCAACTGGACCCATTGGTTTTTTTGACTGGGATGGATCTAGACGCTGCAGCACACGGCAGAGCAACTGCCTTTAGGCGCTATAGGCAGAGCAGTCACAAAGAATGTGGGATATAGTCTCGTCATACCTGCAGATAGCACATGCAGGGCTATCAGCCTTTCCGATTAAGAACGAGTAATGGTTGGTGAAAGCAACACCAAGCCACAGGCAACACAGCAAATTTTCTTCACGCCATGGTAGGCCGGATGAAAGCCGAAGCTTCAGATCTGGGTCCAAAGCTTTTAAACATCAATTGGAAAACTAGGTCGGAATTCCACGCGGCAAGCGTTATGTCCCGTGCAAGAGCGCAAAGACTGCCCGCTGCGTCCGATCTCGAAAAAGGATCAACACAAAATCGCCGTTGTGGTGAGCAGTTCACACGACCTCATTCGCGTGGTGATTGCCTGCTATGCCGCTGTCCCCCGTAGCCATTGGTAGATAATGTTGTGCCCTTTATTTATGGCACAGTGATGTAGTTGTCGGATTTCCGCGACCAGTTGTTCATGGACTCCACGGCAAGAAGCGTGTAAGCCTTGGAGGGCAGCTTTTGAATCGGTGAAGATAGACCACTGCTGAGGGCGCTGCTGATTGATGTCTTCAATGGCGACAAGAAGAGCAGCGAGTTCTGCACCCGTCGAAGAAGCCTGGTGAGCTATGCTAACTGCAATTTCTCTACTCCTTGCGGGGATGACCACGGAGCCCGCAGAACTGGCAGGGTTCACTGAGCCGTCAGTGTGGACGCGCACCCGGTTTGCATGGTACTCATGGAAATATTCAAGAGTGACTTGTTTTAGTTCCATCGGCGATAAATCGACCTTCTTCTTGATGCTAGGTATTGAAGGAAGCAACGGGGGATTGTGCAGGACCGATGAGAGAAAATTATAACTGGGAGGGTTGTGACACAATAGCAGGATCTAGGATTTTTTAGTTAGTCTTTGGATACCCATACCAGTACAGATACTACCGGTACATCAGGAATTAACACACATTTCGTGCTCTGAAAAGATACACACAAAGTAGGTTGGGGCAACCAAAAAGATTGAAAAATGATAAGCCCCTGCCTGCACAGCATCATGTATAACAGGCTTAATCTGAAAAGATAAAACTGGAAACACAAAAAGTTCACGACAGTGGGCCTGCTATTGTGCACTTGGAAAAGTTGAATGAAAAGGAACGAACGAAACAGCTGGGCATTACGCGATATAGATGATATTCATAGCTCTGTAGGCCCACGACATCCCTGAGCCTACAAGTCAGCTGTTTCAGCCATATCTCGGAAGCGTGGCATTAAGCAGTTACTACTGAAAACCTACAAATCTGTAAGCTTTGCAACAAGAAACAAAAACCCCATTCATGAATATGCAACCAACCAGCTTAACCTGCTAGTCCAACAAGTCAGGCATGTGATCATAAGATGCAGAATAGCTGGCATAGACCCAACAATTGCAATGAACATACATATACAAACACCACCCCTTTGTGGGGATCTGCCCTGTAGTCCCGTGTTTGCTTTCCCGCGATGCACCATGCAGCCTCGCCTCGAGGAGACGCACATTCCTTGGTTAGATACCTTAACTACCAAGAGAGGGCGCCAGCGTCGCAGCGTGAGAGACGGTGTGCAGCTCGCGCGCAGGAGAGAGCAGGGGGCTGTTCGGCTGGGATCGTCGGTGTGAGCGGACGTGTCGCTCGCGGCTCTGCTCTTCACCAGTGGGGCAAGGAAGCAGCGGGAAGACTGGCTCCCGTATTTCGTCTCGTCCAGGCCTCGGAGTATCCCTTGCCCTAGCGTGTGTGAACATTCGCTCGGAACTTTGCTGGTGAGTCGGACGACCTCGATTCCTTAGCATGTTTTGTTGCTAGCAGGCATTATTGTTGCTGTAGCAATAAATGCCTGTTTGTGTCAGCCAATGTGTCTTCCTTTGTTCCATCAGAGCAAGGCCCGCCGTGGTCGGCGTGCGCTCGGTAGCGCACACGATCACGGAGTGGGGTCCAGCGGTTTTGAACTGTGTCAGCCGCGATTAAGTGGGAAGAACCTATTTATCTCCCCAATTCAACCCCACACCTTTCAGAAGTGCCTGCTTTCAGTAAGGGACTGCCTGCTCCATTATAATAAATGTGGTAGGACTGATGCTCAAAAAATATCTTTGGATTTCTAGCAAGGTAAACGCTGCAAAGGAAAGGCAGAGCTTGTGTGCGTAAAAAAGAAACAGAATTTTGGACGGTAAGAGGAAGAGGTCCCTCATCTGTGAAGCCTTCCAGAGCCATTCCTTACCTTCTGATGAAAAAGTCAGAAAATTCATACAGCGAACTTTTGAAGCTGTAAGCTGTAAAATTTAGCAGACGCACCTCACAAAAAAATAAACAGAGAGGTGGTAGCATATGTCATAGGCAAACTGAATGCAGTGCAAAGGCTATTGTGAAAATACATATGTATGGGTAAACTTTATTTACGAACATTCCCAATAGCAACAAACCAATAATCTTCTTACACGGCTGACTAAGGCTTCTCGTTTCCTGGTCAGCAGGATTCACATAATGATAAAAAAGAGCAGATTGCTTTTTGGAATTTTTCCCGCAAGGTGTCTGGCGAAGCTATGAAGTAATGTAGTAAATACCAAAAAGTAAAAAAAATAAAGCATTGCTTCGGACATGTCATGAATATGTAGTGCCCTAGAATCCAGCACAGAAACACAAGAGGCAACTCTAAACTAGTAGGACAACATTGGCTTTTTACAGCTGTACCTCTGACTGATACCTCCATCTGACTGACTGACTGATACCTCCAGCTTTCAGTTAAAAGCTGAAGTAACCGCAGCAGGTAATACATTCAATTCCTATCGCAGTAATCCAATGTGCATCAGGATGAATGTCTCTGTGACCCTAGGTAAGCTGGAAATGCTCACATGGTGAAAGCATGAAATAAAGATGAGCCAGAACATGTGCACACAAGAGTTCATTGTCATCCCCAACATCTTCAAACTCCACTGAAAGCACCAGTCAGCAATGTCCACACCTTACACCTGACACAAAGCAATACTCGTGGAAAGCTGTTGCACACCTGGAGACACATTAAAGGCCTGTCAGGAATGCAGCACTGGGAGCCGCCGCACCAGCTCCAGTATCTGCATCGTCCTGCGACTCCAATTTCGCAATCTCTGCCTTGTACTTGTCGATAGTTTCCCTGGCCACCTTGAGGCGTTCCTTGAGGTCAGCCACTTCTAATCGAATCTTGCTCTTAGCTGAGAGGATGGCGTGCAGAGTCTTCTCTTTCTTCTCCTCAACTGGAACACCAAAAGTAAATGAGTGCCAAAATCATTTCGTACTCTTTGCAGTTTCGAATTTGCTTTGTTACTGCAGCTTAAAGAGCAACTGAGGAGGTATTTCGAACATTTCAAGTCGATAATCACACCACATTCCTTAAAGTCCCCTCTCTCCACCCACAACAAACTGTTTTCATAACACTAAGTGGAACCATTTTAGAACAGTGGAAACAGCAAAAGAAAGTCGGCAGCTAGGGGACGATGTTTTCAATGAAGCGATGACAGCAACAACATTAGTGGAAAAACACTGTGGAAAAGCATTAGTGGAAAAGAATCCATGAACTAGCGACTGAAAACGGTGAATCCTTTCACAAAATGCCCGAGACAACGCAATACAAGCCTTGGAACTTTGTTATTGAAGTGAGAAGCGGGTACCAACGTACGGGGAATATTTGTGACATTAAAAAAATTACAGACAATATTTACTACATTCAAATCAGTGCGAAAGCACGAATTTGTACTACATAGAAGATGACAATGAGCAGGCAGTGCCGTGGGACAGAGCGCACAGCGCTGCAAATGGAAGTTGATGAAGGCGACGCTACACAATGCACAATGCAAGAATGTGCTGCAGTTTAGCATGACACGTGTTCGTCTGCGGTGATAGCGTAGTGCTCTCACGCAGCAGCTTTTGAAGCTGACCTGTTTGTGCCACTGCAGGTTCGACTCCCAGTCATGGATATTGATATTTTTCTTTCAAATTCTTCTGCTAAACAAACACCAGCAAGAGAAAATTTTGCTAGGCTCTGAACGTCCGGATTGGTGCTTTCGCACTAAAATTCAGTGTTGTCCATAGAAGGAATAGTTTGAACTGAGGAAATGGAAACAGCAAACTTTAAAACCAACTTACGCCAGAATGAAATATCGCATGGCTGCCAAACTAGGTGGAAGTAGGAAAAACCTACAGTATACGTTTTGTTACAATACAGTAATTTCAAAAAACCCTCAGAGCTGCCCTTCCAGTGACAGTAACAGTATTCGCCAATTCAGTGACCCTGGGTGCTTTCTGTGTAGAACAGTAGGGGACAACGTACTGTATGTATTTTTTTTTTTAAGATTTTAACAATGTGTGAGCCTTACATAACACCAGCATTTTTCTGTCAAGTTTTCCAATCTACAGTACAGCCCTAGTTATGTATCTTCCAATTTTGTTGCGAAACGCATTTTACAACAAATTAGCCCAGGCACAGCAAAATCTTCATATATGTAAGACAATATGATTGCTATGCAGAGTAGCTTTGCTGTCTACTCTCTGCAATACATATGCTGCTGCCTATTTTACTGCAGGGTTTACACTAGAGCCATCCAGACCACACTAAAAAATCAGTACTCACAGTCAAACTCATGCTTGTATGGGCCCACAGTAAGCGGCCTCGTATTCGTTAGGTGCTGATGCATCATGACCGTTGGTTCAGAAAATATCTGTGGACCAAAGCAAAATGTTAGCCATGCAGACACCTTCATCAAAGGTTATGGGCATAAAGCAGACATCCCTGTCAAAAGCTCCCATGCCATGTTGTCATATCGTGTCACTCCATCGACACATGTACCATGCAACAATCTCTGCCCCTCCTGCGCTGGAGCTGCGAAGTGGGGGAGAGCGGGGAGCACCGCAGCACGGGAAGAGCAGACTGTCGCATGGTACGTGCGTCAGAGTAACGTAATTTGATTGACATCGCTTTGCGCCCTCCTGTAAGCTTACAGTCTTCGAATGGTGTGAGAAATGGCCCAAATTAGTAAAGCCGCAGTGGAGAGGATAACTGCGTTTTAGAAATTCTAAAAACTGATATGGCTGCAACTAATTTCCAGCTACAAATATCTAACTGCAATCGGGAGCCTATCGATAACAGTTAAAAATTAAACTATTACTACTTTAGTTAGTCAATTTTTTAGTAAACATGATTCGACAGTTTTGAACATCCACGAACACTGGTCTATGCTGCAAAAAGCTTCTCTTTACGTCAAAAACTCTATTTCTAATATTAGTGGCGGGCTTCCCTGAAACACCTGGTATAGTGTAGTAATGGAAGTGAGAGCCCATCGATGGAGGCCTGGAAATCAAGGCAGGTTTGGACTACAAGAAAGAAGATAGAAGGAAAAAAAAAAAGGAACAGGTTGGAGTGCAACTTCCAGGCACTGCCACTTATGAGCGAACAATTACCAGTATCCTCAAAATGAAAGTGTATAGTAATTGATGCACTGCACCAGTGCTTATCTATGGGGTCGTAACATGGAGGCTAACATAAATTAAATGAAGCTCTGGACAGCACAGGAAAAGGTGGAAGACAAAACAATAAGTGTTTCATTCAAACAAAGACAGAAGCATGGACAGAAAACAAATGAGAGGCAAAAATACACTAGCAAAAATTAAAGCGAGGAAATGGACTCGAGCGGGAGATATAAAGAACCAAGCAGACTAGTGGCCTGTCAGAATGACAAAGTAGACAACAATAAAAAGGAACAAGCTGAAAGCAGGCAAGAATTTCCTGTCAGAGTGAAAAAGTAGACAATGAAAAGGACCTAGCTGAAAGCGGGCGAGAATTTCGATCAAGTGCTGAGATTATAAAAATACTGGGATAGAATGATTGTGGCTGGTGCAAGACAGGAGCAACTAGAGTGGAAGAGGAAAGCCTGTGCTATGTAGTGACTTCACTCTGCAGACGATGGTGTCAATACGTGGTTGCCATCACAAAATGAGCCCCAGACCAACTTAAAGGGACACTGAGGAGAAACTGAAGTTGGCTTGTATCGTTAGAATACCAGCTCCTGATCACAAAAACGCCACTCTTACTGAAAACAAAGCTCTTGTAAGGTAGAAAATAGCAAGAACCAAAATACAGGTATTGCCGCCACAGGCCTATCTCGCAAGTACAAGCGTGATGATCACAGGACAAGAGACGCCACCTTGGAGGGACTTTCCTTACTCTATGGATGCCATGAATCTCTGAGGCTGACAAAGGAAGGTTGCGCAGTTTAATATTGAAGTAAATTTAGTTTTGAAACTGATAGTGCACTTTTATCACACAAGGAAGACATACAAAAGACAACTTGAGTGTTGGAAGCAAAGAAAACTGATGCTTGGTGGAGCCACAGGCAGCCAGGAGAGTTTTGGTTTTTTATGGCGCTTCGTGTCTATGAGCTTTGCATGCCCTGTGGTTTTGTTTTTGACGCGCCTCGATTTACAAGCGCCGAACAGCAGAGGAGCTCCAAGTGCCGCTTCAAGTGCTAGTTAACCTTTGAAGGAGCCTGTTAAGGCTGGTCAGATGATTGCCACGGTCGATGAAAAACTATGATGGCACGATGGTCGGTGCTTGTACAAGGCAGATAGCAATATAAAGAGCACTTGTGTCTTCGTACACCCGGCCGGCGAAACGTTCCCGGCTGTGCCAGTCAACTTCGAACAACTTAATGGAAATCGTTTATTAGGGACGCGAGACAACATACAAGGCAGTTAAGAAAAAAAGATTTGAAACCTGCAGAGACCATGACTCCACTCTCCTCCAACTCGTTTGTTTGCGGCTCCATTCAATAGCTTCGGCAGTTGGGTGGAGCTTTTCTCTTCGAGCGCTCGGCTAATTTAATCCATTCATGGTACACATCTGAAGGTATATGCAAGTGGGCGAGAGAGCCCGATCCAGTGGACCCCGTACCTCCGGAAAAGCGCGGAACCCGTTGAAACATCGTGCGTTGGCTTTACTTGCAAGCTGCCAACTTTAAACGCGAGTGCCCTTGAGCACTCATCCGTGTTTAGTGGCAAAAGAAAATAAATAACCTCGCCCTTGCAACCGCGAGAAACCTCCTCGATGCCGCCTGCTGCACCGTTCAACAGCGCCTTTCAAGGAATCACAATTAATTGGCCCCAAAGCCTTGGCCAGCCTCCGATGGGCACGACGCGTCGACCTTATCCTCACCCCTCACAACTCCCCACACTGGGGTTGAGATATTTACTTAGCAATGGCTGCTCACTGAGGAAGGGGAAAATGACCCGCCCGCGCCTAACCTAACCCTGCTCCCTCAAAAGCATCACATGCTCTGTGGGGCTGAGGTCGCTGAAATGCAGGCCTGAGTTTTTGTGAGAACTTCGTAGCCGGGTTCAGGAATAGGATCCATCGTAACGCTGGCAAGACGCCCAAACAAACATAAACGAAGCGACAGTAGCGACCTCCTATAGATGCCTTCAATGAGCGGCGGTGGTAGCTTTCATTTCAGCTGCCGCTAAACCGCACCGCTACCGCCAGAAATCACGGAGTCTGCGTTTACGTCACGTTTCACGTCACTCTGTCCTGTGGCGTCATAAGAGGTTGCCGTGATGTCATAAGAGTGCGCCGAGTTTGAATCGGAGGGCGGGAAAACCTTCGAACCCAAATTTATTTGAAATAAATGCATCTTTCACTTTCAGACAAGCAGCAACAAAGCCATGAAATGCCGAACTATCAGATTTTGCAAACAAAAAAAAAATGGATAGAGTTCTCCTCACTGTCCCTTTAACTAGTTGGAGACTTATGGTAAGTGACGCAAGCATAAAGCTGTCAACTGTAAGGAACAGCAACATTGCAACTAGTCATCCTGTGTTGGTCAGAAAATGAGTACATTTCCTGTTGAGGAGAATTTGCCACTACATTCTTGTCTTAATGCTGTTAGTGTTGCAGGCAAATGCTCTTAGGGTCACAGGCATACACAACACTCAATATTATAGGTTTTCAAGTTATTGGTCCAGTTCGTTACTGACTGTGTAATCAACCTGCTGTAATCTGTTGTTGCACTACTGCGCCCTGTAAGCAGTCCCTTGGGACTCGATAAGCTGCTTATTAGCAGATTTAGCCCCCATGACTGTCCTGGACATTTCTGGTAAATAAAACAAACAAAGCCAGTGAAGATGGGAGTAGCAAGTCCACACGAGGGCAAAATGGAAAGGACAGAAAAATGAACTCCAGCCCCCGACAATATAAGCTGGCATTTCCCAAAGGGCAACTAAAGCTTTGGGCAGCGAGGCAAGCATCACGATTACAGCAGCAAGAAAAAATTCTGTAGCCTAGCACAAATTCATCTTATCTAAAAAAAAAAAATGCCGTAGTAGAAGATTTCCTGCTCAGCAACTTAGGTTTCACAATTAATAGTATGAAGAATACTGAAAAACATAGGAACCAAATGAGTGGCCATCAGCTACTGCTCCATATTCTCCAGATGACAGCTGCAATGGCAAGCAGAACAGCCACTCTCAGTTTGGCATGCAGTTCGTAGTAATGCAAAGCTGTGCACAGGATGTTCAGTAAATTCAGTCTATTAAGCAACCACAGAATCAAAAGCACTCACCAACTCATCATATGATTCTGACACAAGCTGCTTTTTCCCAAGCATGATGTTCGTCTCACTTTGGAAAAGCTTCAAGATATGGTAGACAGTCACCTAAGGAAGTGCAATAAGAATCATCAGTGCAAGAAAAGAATGGTCCAGCAAAATAACGGGGCGTTTAAAGGTTCAGACCACTGACCACCGCAAAAGAACAGCATTTTCTAGACATTGTGGCATGTTCGGTTTTTTGTTCTTAATACCTCATCGCAACAAAAATATTATATCATACGACATTCATTTACAGAATAACCTTCCCAGTGCTCCCTGACCAGTTGATGATCAATGCTTCCATCCCATCACGTAGCAGCTGAGCCCACCTATACGTACAGGCACCCACACATCTACCCAGAGCACTCGAATGGCACATTTGGTGCTGCAATTGTGGTAATCGCCACTGTCTGGAGGGCCCGATATAGCTTTTAGAGACAAGAGGAGCTAAATACAATCCATGGGAATGTGCATGCACAATAATATGCTGTTTCAAGCCCTAGGCTACTCGCAAATGATCCCAGCGTTTTCCCTGGTGTGCTGTTCGGGCACTCTAGGCACTCTAGACAGAAGAATACAATACTCTTCCTCAGGTTGCTTGGGAGCAGTCAATAGAGGATATTCAAAAGTCTGCAAGTGCGCTTTCCCACATTACTACGTTGCCAAAGACAAGATCGCCGAATTCTCTATAAAAAAAATTGCGAGGGGTACAGAACAGGTGCTAAGGATGCGGATAGAATGAACGAAACGTATTTTGGAAGAATCAAACAAAAATCTAGTCCTTCTTGCTTTGTTTCAGATGGAATGCATGGTCAGCCATCTGGTGTTGGGCAACATTGTTATGAGGGAAAGCACACTTGCGGAATTTTGAATATGCCCCCACTGTCCCCTCAGCTAGAGTGGTGCTCTCACTGTCATTGCAGACCATACACATGTGCACAGGAACTACATAGAAACCATCCGATGTCGTTCTTGACACCAAATGAGGATTAAGTACATCCAATCAAACCTGACAGGTCAAATTTTCTAAAAAAGCCAAGCCAAGCTAAATCAAGAAAGGAAACTATTGTAAAATGAATGGCAGATCCAAGGGAATGGACTTAGGGAGGAATGAAATGAGAGTGAGACAACTAAAAAACAAGCGTCAATATGAAGGCAAGTAATTAGTGGAGACACGCAATTAATGGAGAAATATTGAAAGTTTGTTATCACTAGTGACTGACCAGTTTTTACTCGCAAACCAGCAGTGTGGAATATGAGGCTCATAGTGGTGAAAAGGCTCCAAATTATTTTCGAATATCTGGGGTTCTTTAAAGCGCACTGAAAACTGAGAACAAAGCCGATTTTGCATTTTGTCTCGATCAAAAAGTGGCTGCCATATCCAGGATAAACCTGTGACCTCATGCTCAACAAATCTTCATTAATAAGCAGGTACCACTGCATTGTGAAAATGAAAATGAAGCACACTATTATTCAACCAAGGTCAAGCCCAATTTATAAACAACAGCATAGCGCTATGATGACTGCATTTCCCAGCACTGCCAAAGTGGCCCCAGAGAACAAAACTTTGGAAGTTGAAATGGAAGTATTTTTAGAACAGCTGGACTTTCAGGATACACAGAGTCGCCAACTCTTGGGGTCAACATGCGAGCATGTGGTAGTGTTCTTCGGAGCACCACAGCGTGCTAAACAGCTGCGCATCGAAACGAAGTGGCAGATGAAGTGAAGAAATCCAGGTCCCTCTGCACCTGCATCACTTTGCTTCGATGCATGGCTGTATCGGACAGTGGGGCTTTGTGTACTACAGACAAAGGGCAGATTTATAGGTGACTGTTGAGGTGGGCAGTCAAACTTTCACAGTATCTTGTGGAACTTTCTTAGGCAAAAAAAAAAACAGGGGTGGGGGCTTTGAAAAGTAGTTCAGATTCAGACTCAGAATAACTTTTAATGTTTGAACCGGCCCCTCTACCTACCCTCTGCCCAAATCCACCCATGTAAATAAACTAAATTAACAGTGAACTTCTCTGTAGTGGGCTTCACTGTGCTATGACCAAAATGTGGCATGTTTTCAAAACACATTCAGATTTCAGAATGCTAAGGAGCTTTCACTCAGTTCACGGTTTAAGGGACTACTCTGATATGACCAACGAATTTTCACACACAGTGCACTATTAAAGCCCAAAGACTGTCAAGGCAAATTCACATTCCTGTCCAAGAAGTAATGAGACGTCACACTCACCGGTCTTTCTGTGGTATCCATGAAGTATATTTTAATGACAATTTCAAATTCACCCCAACCAGTCTCTGTCACTTCGTATGGCGGCTTTGTTACCACTGCGTAAAAAAAAACTATGCTAAAGGACACGTCACAAAATATAAACTCAACATCACAGTCATTGTCACGGATCAGTAGAAAAGTGCTCATTAAAATAATCTGTTCTTCAGAATCCACAATTACCCAGTGCATGCAGGAGAAAGGATAAAGAAGATGCTAAACAACGTTATTAGGGCACAATAGCCTAAAATCATAATTGCAACATAAATCGGACAGAATTGATATAAAAATGCACAACAAGAACAATATATTCCACCCTTTTACAAGCTGAAAGGGATAGGCAGCAGTGAACAAAGCAGTTTATGACACTGCTATCAGTAGAATAGAATAAGCTGAGCTTATACTGACCAAGTTGGTTCAACAATTGGTAGATCAACCTCATCAAGGCAAGTTTGATTCAACCGCTGCATGCCCGCACACTTAGTTCTAGCTTCCACAACAAAAAATGTGATTAATGCTAACTAAGCATCAATCTTTAGCACAGATTATGCAGCCAATACCACCTTAATGCACAACACAGTTAAGAACTGGTCCTATGTTGAACACTTGCTCATAATGCAGGGCCATCAACTTGGCAGTAACATAATATTTCAGAGAACCAGAAGCCCTATAGGCCATTCAAAAGAAGGAGTGACAATTGAAAGGGTTACAGCAGTGCTGTTCGTAAGGTCACAGTGATGTATTCCGTTGGTAAGGCCACAAAGACATTGAGAAATATATGAATAGGCTCCAGAAGCCAGTAGCATTCAGCATCAAGCCCAAGGAAAGTGTAGTGAATTACTACATAAGAGAAAAAAAGAAGAGGATATCTCGTGCCAGACTATGTACCGAAGAACGAAGGCGAAGCGCATACTTGGACATACTCTGCGCATCGCAAGCCTGGCACATGCATTTGATGTTACTACTGGCAGTGTGCAGCCACGTCGTCTCGTTGGCTAACAAAAACAATTTGTAAGCCACGTCGTCTCGTTGGCTAACAACAACAATTTGTAAATGATTCAGCATGATGTTGCATTGTAAATTAATGTGAAAATAGTTGAAAAATTTCTATGTCTAGCTTCTTCAATACACTGCACAGCTATCTTTTGTTTTCATCTAGCACCAATTTGCAAGAGCCTGTGCAGGGTGCATTATGAGCACTTTTTCCAAAATGACGGCACTCTGGTGGAGATTTTGACAGCTCAGCCTTTGTACACATTCCCTTCAAGCAGGCATATTACATCCTCTAGAGCAACTGCACCATGGCAGGTGGCAACAGCACATCACAACACAGCCGCTAATCACAGTACTCCCGTACTCTCACGCCGCGCAGAATGAGGTGCCCACACAGCATAATTTACGCAAGTCACGGTAGTCAATCAGTTGGAAGTACAAACTGCCCGAGTGGAAAGAATGAACAAAAGAGTTCCAAATACTCACCCCTATTTTGGTTTGGGTAACTCTCATGAAGCTTGAAGTGCACTTTCTTGACATATGAAGACATGTCCTAAAGAAATCACGTCCAACCCATTAACCTTTCAACTAACCTTAAAAACAGCACACCCTTCAGTCTGCCAGAAAAAACAAGTTTGACCTAAGTGACTTGTTGCAGTTTGCATATAATAAAAAACTACTGTCCAAACCTCAGTATGCCAGACTAGACCAGTGGGCAGTCTGCCTAGTATCAGCGATACATTCAATACGCTAGTACTGAGACACATCAAGCATATCACTTCTCTGATGCACAAATGTCACATAACAGCAGATTCTGCCTAATACAGCAGTAATTTAAAGCAGCTACTTGGCTAGCAGATGTGAGATATTGGCACGACAGCTTGAAAGCAAAGCGGAAAGTGCTGGCCTAGTGTACCTTAGTGGGCAAGTTTTGTACAGAAGAAAAGCATTCAACGGATGTTAAACTTAAGCATAGGCTGCCTAAGCAAAACTACATATCTATTTCTCTGCAATATTCAATTATGCACAAAGCATATATTACTAAGATTTCACTACTGTCTAGGTGAAACAAACAGCGATGCTGTACTCTAAGCTTTGACTCAAAGCAAAGCGCACAGAACAAAAGAAAAGGAGCTTCATGTGAACATCTGAACCAGCCAAAGTTACAGGAAGACTGATAATAAGAGCAGTGGCATACATACTTCATTTTTGTATGGCTTCAAGTAAACCGTCCACTGATGAGTGTGGCCATCTTCTTCTCGCTTCTTCCCAAAGTAACGAGCAACATTTCCATATACGATGGGTTTCACAATAGTCAACCCCTGTGAATGAAAGGAAAAGAAAAAAAGTTCGTTGGAGGCACTTAGATATCTCTTAACTGCGGGAAGGTGAAAGCCATTTGCGACTCATTGCAGCGATTTGAATTTTCCACCTTTGAATTCATTTCACAACAGAGGAGAAAAGCAGCTGGCACGAGCATGGCAGACAGGTCACGTGACATCACAAGGTCATGTGACCTAAACTGTAACGGGCAGACGTGAGTATGAGCCATTAAAGGCTATCGCCTTAAAATGAAAAGCCGATTGTGACCCTGCTTGTCACAGGGCTCAAAAGCTCCTGTCACAACCTAGTTGTGGCTTCCTTTGCAATTCCAAGAGGTTGCAAGCTTAATGACCAAGTGGTAGTGCAACGTCTACCGCACCGTGACCATGGCACACAGGTGGGCCCACCACTGAGATTTTTGTTTTTTAACACCACAAATGTGCCTTGTGGCATAAGACAGTTAAATGTACATATGCAGACATGTGTCGGCTATAAATACAATCAAGGCCTGATGTTTGGGCCCATGTGTCCAGATTCTTGTGTCTGGTGGTCAGCGAGGATGGTAATCCTGGCTTGCATGCCGCCTAAAGTCCACGGCAAGTTATCAAGTGATCTACTGTCACCTCTGTAGCAGGAGCGCGGCAGAAGAGGCAGGTCTGACAGAAATGCAAGACTTGACTCATACAAAGCAAAAAAACTAACTTCCACATGCAGCCCTCATGCATCTTGACAGGACACCAACAGACTTTGCGAGTTAAATTTGTGCATTCTGGACTGATTCAAGCTAGCCAGGACACAACTTCACAATGGCACCAGCAACCCAACTTGCACCCTCATTACCACCTGCCCTCCAGTGATGTGAAAACCGACTAGAGGCAAAGACAAAATTTGTGATAACAAAGTACAATTAAATACTCAGACAGTAACAAAGTTCACAACCATCCAGCACAATTTCTCACCTCTCAATAAGACCGTCCCGACAGAAACTATCTCTTGACCTACCTTCATCGGCTCAGAAGTAATGAATTACCAGAGTTTTCTTTGCAATACACACCACAATGTTCCTAGCTTGTGGAATTCCATGTTGCCACCTACAAGCTATGTATTGCACAATCTTTTCTTCTACAGCTCCCTTATTATTAGTGCCTGTGTGGCTCAGCAAATGCTTCTTACCTTAAGCATGACACAGTCTGAATATAATAAGGGAGTAATTCATTATAGTGTCCCCCCCAAGTGCAGCCACATGGCTAGAAAGGAAAACTATATCCACAGAAACTTCGCAGTTGAGCAAAAATTCATTTCGGCCCAGGGTTGGAAATCAGGACCAACGCGTCACCAAGGAAATCACCCAGCCAGCTCAGCTAACCGGAATGGCTATCATACGGTAAGGTGAGAGCGAATTGATCAAAACCTCCACCTTGGGGGATTTCCTTAATCTTTGGACCAAAGAAAAACCTCCTTGAACATAGTCACAAAGTGAACAAGAGAGGGGAAAGTCTCAGGGTGCTTGCCAACATTGCCCTATCTCTACTTTGGACTCTTTGAACAAAGCAATAAATACCTCTAGCATGCAACACTGAACACAGGCAGGTGGAATAACCTCCAAACATTTAACATTGAGGATCCCTAACCTCTCAAAACCAACCCTTTCACGTGTTAACTCTTGTCAGACTATGTTGTTTAGACTGTCGTGCCCTTGCATGTTTGGCACCTGTGAACTAAAGCAGTGGTCACTTCTATTATGTTACTGTTTCTTTCCTCTCTCCTTTACTGTAATGCCGCCATTTGACCCGCTATGAGTAGAAGTCAATACGACGAGGCCTTAGTGGTTCCTTCTATATTACTTGGTTCGTGTGGTCCTTTTACATGTGTGCTGAAACTTCAGTAAACAAACACTTTTACATTTCCATACTAAGCTGTTGTGGAATGAAGAACTGTCATCATGTTTTGGAGCAAACATATGGCGAGGTATGATGCGTACACTGTCGCTCCGAGAAACCTTCCACTTACAGACAGCCAAAAAAAGTAAATAATGTTCACCAGACCAGTGAAATGGCAGTTCACTAAGAAATTAATGTATTTTGCTTAAGCTAAACATAGTCTGTCAGACATGTGATAATGGTGGGTGCTGCATTAGTCTTAACCACTAGGGTTCTTACTTTGCCGCCATCAAATACGGCCACCCCAGTCAGGAATTAAACCCGAGACTTTGTGCTGAGGAACAGCCCATCATAGCTTCTTGGCTACTACAGTGGGTGCAGCTACAGTAGGTGGAAAATATCTCAACAAAATAAGGCAAAAGCATGTATACCACATACCTTCACCCTCCCACCGGGTTCTTGGACAATCTCTGGAATTATGCCCGGCATGACAACTGCCATTACACAGCAACAGACCGTTGAAGAGAGCTTTCTGCCAACAATATTTGTGCCCAGCCTACAGTCACACCTGCATGGTTAAAGATATAACATATAAACCACAACAATAGTGAGTGCAAGTTGTATGTTGTTACAGTGAAACAGACACCACATGCTCATAAGTATCAAAATAAAATTCTAGATTAAAGCTAAGAGACACCTTAAAGTGAAAATGGCCCATGAAATGGTTTAGCTGACAGCATGTGATGCTATCATAAACAGGCAACAAGCCTCTATTAGGTCATGATTCAGGTGTAGACAAACAATCATTGTTTATTTGTTCAAACTTCCGAACGATTACTGGATTTTTATGCACCAAACAACACAGTGCAACATAAGGTACGCCGCAGTGGCGGGGTTCGGACTTATTTCGGCCACATGCAGTGCCCTAATTCGTACCAAAAATCTCGGTCAAACCCGTGGACTAGCGCTCGGCGATCACAGTAGCGGGGTTCACACTCCTGAGCGATAAATGGACAGCGTAAAGAAGTTTCGCCCGGGTATCATAACGGCAACATGGTCACTCTGGCGCGCCACTTTCCCCGTTAATGCAAACAGGAATCGCTCACTGAGACCTCATAGTTAGGTGTTTTTATGAGGGATCCAGGAATTCCTCACTCTGTGCTGTCAGAGCTTACAGTTTTCACTCCTAATGAGGCTCCAACATTCATACTTTCTGTCATTCGTCTGTGTCAATTCTAGTTCGGTATAAAGCGTATTTATGAGCATCTTAAAATGAACAGAAATATATGCGTATGCGTCTTTCCCAGTCTTCCTTCGTGCGCGCTCGTACGTGGTCTGCAAGTCCAGCGAAACAGCATATACGAAACAATAACAGCCGCTTTGTCCGGCGTAGCACACCAAAATTAACACTGATACATCTTCACACGTTTTCAACTACATCTAAATAAGCGCATACCACAAGTAAATGACTCCTGAAACCGAAATAAAACATAAGTTTGCATGTTGCACCGAGGCCCGAGTGCGCGATGTTGACTCGGAACAACGGGAACGCTAGACATCTTGCCCGAGAATGGCGCAGACGGCACGAAAAACATGCCACTTTGTACAAAGACACACTTTGTAGTATTATAGTAAATATTTCACACAATAAAAGGCTCAACATGCCTGCAGTTACGTACTTACACACAACAAGAAAATATCGAACTTACTTACGAAAAACGCAGGGAGCGCAGCCGCTGTACCGCTACGTACCGCTCACAAATCCAAGTTGAGCGCCATTTTGTTCAGGGTGGCCGCTTCACTGGAGTCGTTCGCTAGTTCTAGCAGAACGCGATTTTGCAGTTCACATAGGATGCCAGAAGACGGAAAACGCAGCAACAACAAGATGTGTCACTTTTAAATGCGATATGACTGCCTATCTTATTATATTTTGCACATTTTAACAATTTCTACAAGCGCTGACTTGCATATTCTTCGTATATAAAGCTCTAAAGCTTATCTATACCTCATCTATAGAGGCTTTGTTTGCATTTACCCCTGCGTAGGTAGTGGTGGTAGTGGTTGTTTATTAAAATAATAGTAAAAAGGAAGGAAAAGAACAAAACTAGAGGAGTACACTAAATAGTTCACGATATCCCCGTGAGTCGCTGCAGGTAACACATCAGCAGTGCTGCCAACCCTAGAGATTTTCCCCTAGATCTAAGGAATTTAAACTTTGTTTAGGGGAAAAGGGATTATTGTTGTAATCTAGGGAAATTTTACCTTCCGCATGGGTCTTTTTTATTTTTCGATGTGAATCGGTTCCTTATTCACTGTTTCTTCACCACCTTGATTTTGAGAATCTGGCTATGCGCCATGTGCACGAGGGGAAAGCGTTGTTGGGATCGAGATGGCGTGGTCGGGCCGGGAGGAGGTACGAGGATGACGGGACTCAGGGAGACTTTGGGGGGACAAGACATTCTATTTACATGGTGAAGGAAATGCACGGACTGTACAGAGATGATGAGGGAAGCGCTGGTAGAGACTCGATGGGCAAGGCGGAGGGGCGCCCTGAAATAGGGTTTGCCTCCGGTTCCCGCCTTCTTTACCCGTTAATAAACAAGTCTGGCCACCGCCCTTGAACAGAGTCGATGGCGCATCTGCCCAGGCAAAAGTTGGGACGCTTCCTTTGCTTCGAATTTCCTGGTCGGTTCCTGGAACAGTCTAGCTTTAGCAGTACCAGAAGCACGCTGTCCAAGAAGCACGATTCCTCGAAATCACGGCTGAAGGTAGTTGGGTGTGTTTAGAGGAAACTGACGCCAACCAATATATTTAACTTTAGCCAAGGTTTCTGGACCAACGCGGTCTCTTCTTCAGGGGTGACTAAAGTGTGCCAGAAGCAGCGGGTTGCTGCCTTCGTTCTCCGTTTGTTAGCGCGTGGCGCAGTCCATGCACTAACGTACGCGGAGGAGAGTTGCTGGAGTGCTATTCATCGACACCTTTGTGAGCCGGATGTGCCATGACTCCGCAGTCGCCTCTTGAACCGGTTTGGCTCCACGGCCAAGACGCTCACCTCCTCGAAGGCTATCCTGTGGTCGGCGCGCTCGCAGTGTTCGGCGAGGGAGTTAGATTCTGAATTCATTTGCCGGATGTCATTTTTGTGTTGCCTTATTCTTTGGTGGAGGTTTTTTGTTTCGCCAATATATGGTGCCGGGCACTTTGAGCATAAGATTTTGTAAACGACACCTGGTTGTTTTTCTCTGGGACGCGGTTTTTCGGTCGTGGCAAGAAGCGGCTTGTTGTCGAAACAGGTTCGTGAGCCTATGTAGATTCCATGTTTTCTCGGAATGCGTGCGAGTGCCTCGCTGGTTCCCCTCACATACAGAAGCACAACGCGCGCGTTTCGTTGTCTCATTGTTAGCTGGTCCCCCTGTCCTCTGAGCTTGACTGGCGACCAACGCGCTGAATAAAGCCACGTGTGTAGCCATTCTTCTGTAGGCCGGCGAGAACGGTGGATTCTGCTTTTTTCTCCGCTTCAGAGGAGCAGATTGACTTTGCTACTCCAGTCATTCTGCACCGCACATTCTTTGTCACCACGTCATCATCATCATCATCATCATTTATTTTTCCCTTAAGGCCCCGCCCCTTCTCAGGGTATTACGTAAGGAGGGGAGGGCTTCGTACATAGGAAAATACAAGAACAAAGCCATGGAAAGAGGTTCAAAAGAACAGATCTAGTAAAACATATTTAAACATACAAAGAGGGCAATTAGGACAACGATACAAGCAGTAACATCAAATGAGAACACAATTAGAACAGTTAAAAAATTCAATCGAGCAGAGAGAGGAAATTACAAACGAATTGTTTCAGCACTTCAAACTAAGGGTGAGCTGCTTGTTGGAAGGGCTGGACTAGGTTGGACTCTCTTGGCTGGTTTCCGGTGAAATTCCGTAGAAAAATTCGTGACGAGTCTCCTTAGAACCAGTCCCCGTGACTCGCCAGTTGAAGGTGAAGTGGTTAGTCTTTTTGAGGACCAACTCGACCCGGATGCAAGCAGAAAGAGTCGTTGCTCTTTCACAACAGCTTAGGCGACTTCATATGAAGTCTCGCAGGCGTGTGTCACCACTTCGCGCACTTTTGCGTGCACTCCCAGACACCCTCAGAGCGTGTGGGGGTACCGGTCTCGGTCACAAAGGAGATGCCCTCGACTCAGCGTGACATAAAGCCGATCTGTTTGCGGGATGTACCGTTGGAGCGTGTACCGTACAGAGACCCAAAGAACTTCATACCTCTTGAGGAGATATACCTCGGCGGAAAAGTGATGTCGGCACTGTCGGAACCTCACGGCATAGACCGAACCATTACTCATAACTTCCGCCTCAGATGTTTGGAATTTTATATTGAAGCGGCAAGCCAGATATTAACCAGAATCCCATTGGACAACGTCCAGATGAACATACTGGAGGCAATCGACCCGCAAGTTGTCATCGAAAAGCGGATTTCTTCAATAGCCCCACTTGCCACATCATTCCCTTCTCTGGTGCCAGAAAGAGAAATGAACAAAATTGACGCAGAATGGAGACCGCTCCGCAATAGAGAAATAGACCTGCCTGCAGATGCGAGCGTTCAACGCTTTTGGAAACGAGTGAGAGACGCCAGGCAAGGAGACGGGAGCCCAATGTTCCCTCTCTTGTTGCACTCCAGTGCAACAGTGGAGAGAGTTTTCTCTCAGATCAACCTGATGAAAACAAAGACCAGAAACAGCTTGGTGACGCAAACCCTGGCAGCTACGCTTCACGCCAAGCGGGTTCTAGGAGGGGCCAACTGGACTTTGCAGTGAAAGAACGCTTAATTGACCTCATGAAAAAAGAAATGTATATGCAGGAGTGAAACTCAGTCGGGATGCCACCCGAATGACGTGTCCTATGTTTTAGCGTTTGTTTGTTCACACCAACATTTGGGCACAAGCTGGATTTTCCCTCGCTCTTTGACTGCAGCCGGTGAGCGTAAGTGTTCACCGCGAGATTTTCGTTCATTTCAGGGCTTAGGCCAGGATTTATTAGGCTGTGATATTAACATGTTTTCTTTACCCGTGATCACGTGGTACGCGAGTTTGCATGGGAAATCAATGTGTTATTGTATTCAAATTTGCTACCAAAGTGTGGTAAGAGGGTCTCTGCGAAATAAAGGAGTTCACAATTCAACTACGCACCTTTTTTCCATGCCTGAATATTTTTTTTCGGATCTAGGGAAATCTAGGGAAGTTTGAGTGAAAATTTGGGGGTGAAGTGGCTTTCGAGGTTGGCAGCACTGCACATCAGCGTCCATCGTTGTATCAATTAACACCCAGTCTCAGCGTGTACGGGTCCCTACCGTCGCACATTTGCACTTTTCCTTCATAGCGTACGCGCGCAGATCCAACAAGTTCAGAGAAATAGCTCGCACTGAACGGCTCATTCCTCTGAGGAGGACGCATCGCGTCCGAATATGTAAGAACAATCCAAAGCGTCTCGGGAGCGGTCCGGTGTCACGGGTCTACGGAGCGGACGCACGCGCGCGGACGAAGCGAATGGTTCGGCAGCATGGCCGCTAGCTGTTGATGTGGCCGGAAGCGTCGAGCCCTGCTGAAATTTATTAGATAAACAGGTCTTTAATTACCTCTTCTCATAACTTACACCGCAAGGCGCTCCAGATCAAGTAAAAAAAAATTCCTGTTTATATATTTCTGTGTCCGCCTTACTTTATTAATGCTGTAACCCATGAACGTGACGACCAAGCTATTCCCTCTAGTGCGCATGTGCGCAATCTTTCCTTGATCTTTATCACGCTTTCCCTCTCCCCTTTACTTTCCTTTATATTCATGAGTGTGAATAAACCTGGTGTCTTCTGAAATTTGGTACGACCGTCTCGTTCACTACTGGAACGGCGTTGCCGTCGCCCGAAAACTTCGTAACAATTAAATCATGCGTCTTCTATGTTATTTTCTTTACAAAACCACTAGAACATTTTAGCATACCCGGACAGCCGTACAGCAAATACGGTAACGTGCTGGTGCCAAGTGTGCCTATAGTGGTGTACGCTAGAAGTTACCGTAGTTGCTCACAGCAGGGAGGTGCTAAAACTCTTAACTAGGGTACCTGGATGCCCTCTAAACGCCGCTTTCAGGGTGGGGACACCCTTTGTGCTAGCCCGCGCCGCCGTTTCCCCATCGCAGCGGCATGTTGGGTCCGACGCGTCAGTTGCGTGCAGTGCGCTATGCGTCTGGTACAATCTCTGTGCGCTCGCTTGGCGACAGTAATAGTGCTACTCACCTGGAAATAGACAGTACATACTTGTTTCACTCGTGGCAGTAGTGTTTTTGCAGTTTCGAGCATATTTTATGCATGATGCACTCGTTCCGACTACACGATAATCGAAACGTTATGACGGACTGCTGTGTTTCCCAGTCAACGGCTACACTTCAAAAGAGCAGCAGTTATTTGTTTTCCTTGATAGTGATAATATGTACTATATTGGAGTCACCGAAATCCATAGAATTATGCTGTTTTTGTTGTTCTGAACGTAAAGACTGTTCACAAGGTCCCAATTCCTCTTGTATACAAGCAGCGCGGAGCTTGCATGACATGCCAATTTTAAGTTTTGCGTTGTCAACATCCACTTTTCCAACATTCTCTGAAGTGCCTTTGTCTTTTTGCTGCACCATATGTGAAAAATTCCGCGTAATGTCAAATTTCACTTCTAAGTAGTCTGTCGCCTGACTGCACTGGAGTTTTCTGAAAAGCTGAGAACACGTCTGAAACCAATTGGTCATATTTTCTGAGCTGCCTTGCATAGTGGCTTGTGCTGCAACAAAATAATTCAGCTGTTTGCGTTTACTTTTGAATGGTGTTGACTACACGAAGTCTGATGAGGGGTGCGACGAGGTCTTCCTAATTCCTAGTGACTAAGTCGCTTTATTCGAGGGCAAATTTAACTTACCGATTTATTTTTCGTTTCAAAACATCAAGAAAAATCAGCCCCTGAAAACTACTTATTTTCAATCCTATTGTTCCTGCCAGGGTAAACTAAGAAAGAGGAGGCGGAGCTACACAGGAAAAAAATTGAAAATTTGTTTTTGAGGAAACGAAACGCCGCAGTAATTGTCTCGCATGTCTCGATGGACACCCGAACCGCGCGGTAAGTGAAGGGAGGAAGGTGGGAGTAAAAGAAGAGAAGAGGGGGTGCTGTAGTGGAGGGCTCCGGGATAATTTCGACGACTTGGGGATCTTTAACGTCCACTGACATCGCGCAGCACACGGGAGCAGCGTTTTTCCTTCATAAAAACGCAGCCGCCGCGGTCGGGTCCGAACCCGAGAAGTCCGGATCAGTAGTCGAGCGCCCTAACCACTGAGCCACCGCGGCAAGTGGGCTAGTTGTAAAACCACGTTTGAGGTCAAGCACGCAGGAAGACGCGGGCTAGTGAACACGAAATTGAAAATAATAATAATAATAATAATAATTGGTTTTTGGGGAAATGAAATGGTGCAGTATCTGTCTCATATATCGGCGGACACCTGAACCGCGCCGCAAGGGAATGGATATAGGAGGGAGTGAAAGAAGAAATGAAGAGAGAGGTGCCGTAGTGGAGGGCTCCGGAATAATTTCGACCACCTGGGGATCTTTAACGTGCACTGACATCGGACAGCACACGGGCGCCTTAGCGTTTTGCCTCCATAAAAACGCAGCTGCCGCGGTCGGGTTCGAACCCGGGAATTCCGGATAAAAATTGTTTTCAGGTAGTCGAAATTGTTCCGGAGCCATCCACTACAGCACCTCTTTCTTCCTTTCTTCTTTCACTCCCTCCTTTATTCTATCCCTTCCATTACGGCGCGGTTCATGTGTCCAACGATATATGAGAGAGATACTGCGCCATTTCCTTTCCCCAAAAAGCAATCCCCAGCTTAAGGGGTATTCACACGGGGGATGGAATCCCTCCCGAACTGACGGCGGCTGCGTACACGTCACGCCTTCGAGAGTGCTCGCGGCGACGCAGTTTCCGGTTTTGGTCCGGCGGCCGCCGCCGACGGGGGAGGGGACCGTTCGCTCGGCCGCTACGTTCAGTCCCCGCGTCCCCGGGAGATTAGGCGGCACTTGGCAGGGCGCGCGTTGGGGTCGCTGTGAGTGGCGCTCCGCTGTCGACGGAGCTGTATTACTTCTTGCCGTGGATTTTGCGCACGTTGAACGAAGAGGAATGCGTGCACTAATAAAAACATTTTTGAAGTCCAATATTTATGAACTGGTTAGAGCAAGATGCGTTTTGTGGCATACGTCGTCTTTGTGTTTGTCTGCATCTTCTCAGAGTTTCTTCTCTTCTATCTTTCACGCATCTCTTTTTTTTCGTATAATTTTTCCCCCCTCGACTGTCGGCATTTTCCCTCCTCAGATCAGCACAGCCCCGCTCCTTGAGCATGGTAAACCCAGATGGCGGCTTTTGTTGTAAAAAAAAAAATAATAATAATCCGGTGTCTGATGCGTTCCAGCATCCACAAGAAAACTTCATGCGGCACACGAAGCAGTTTCTGGTATTCGTCCGGGTCATCTTCACGGAGCGTGTTATACAGACTGTGCTGCACACCAAGTGACTTTTCTTGCATCCATGGCTTCACCCAGCACCGCCGCTTTTTCTTGAAAAGATCGTCGTCATCCTCGGTTTCAAGTAGAGCCGCCAACAACACGTACTTGCGCCTTTTTGCGACGTCCATTTCCTGCTCTGGATCCTCTAGCGCCAGAAAGTTCGACGTGTATTCAGCTCCGGTGCTGGGAACTGTCTGTTTGTTTCCCTTTTTCGGTTTCTTTTCCCTCTTATCTCCCTTCAATCTTTATTATTTTTTTTTAGCCTTCGCTGTCTTCAAAGAACAGCAAAACCGGCCGTCCGGCCCTTTCTTTAACCCCTCCCACGCCGCCCGGCCGCTTCGCGCGTCTAGATCCCCGCGGCGGCTCCCCGCTGCCCGTGTGAATACTAAATTTGGGAGCGGGGGAGGGGTTTGGCCGGCCGGTGACGTAGCGCGCCTCGTCTCCCCGTCCCTCCGCGCCGAGGTCCCCCGTGTGAATACCGCTTAGCGGCACGGCAGAACACCGCTGTGTCGCTCCGCTGCTGAATAGTTCAGAAGCGTGTTTAGACGTGCCAAAGGTGCCTCGCTATTAACGTTGTTGTTACATGTCCTCTGGTGGAGAGGCACATACCCACAGTGGGAGATTGGCCAGGGTGCCTTGTACAGCCGAACAGTTGTCAAACATTAGGTAGTCGAGGTTGAATTTTATAATAAATAGTTGTGAATTATAACTATCAAAGGAGTCTCCCTGACGCAATGATTAAATTACGCGGATTATCACAAGCCGGTTTTAGAACATATCCCCCGGCCCTTGTCACCAAAGAAGAGGATAATCGGGATAGAATGAAAATGTTATTCCACTTTTCGCAATGCAATCCACTTCTTCGTCTTCGTACTGCAGTGGTTGCTTGATCATCTGCCTGATGCTAAAGTCACTAAGGCCTGACCCTGATCTTCAATGTCGCCGGACACCCACAGGTGTTACAATGGGTAGAAGCTAGGTTCCCTCCTGCCTGGTGCTCTGATCGTTAGCTTTAAATTCTTGGCAGAATGGGTCTTTGATCCATTACACTGCCCTTGCCCTTACTCCATTAAAATTCATAATTTTCGTCTTCGTCTTAGCGGAAAGCTAGAAGTTCTGATATTGTTTTGTGTGGAGGCCCTCTACAGTCTGTGCCTCCGAATTTCTTGGGTTCGGATCCCACCGGCGGCATGTGGTTGTTTTTTCTTCTGCTTTTATATTTTTCCATTGGTAAAAACTACAAAAAAATCCCCTATGCTCCTTGGTTTCAGTGACTGTTGAATAATGTATGCAAGAATTAATTATATTTTCTTTTTTGCCTGCTAAGATGCCCTACATTTGGCTGCGGTTCTCGCCCAACCTTCCTTTAAAACCCTTCGCGGTGGCTTTGGCGCTCAGCTGCAGATCCCAAGGACGTGGGTTCGATCCCGGCCGCGACTGATGTATTTCGATGGGGGTGAAATACAAAATTTAAATTTATCCGGATGTGCCATGGCGCAGTTTTGCCGTAGATGCCCTTGCGCCATAAAAACCCATAATCATCAAATTTATCCGGAGCCCTCCAAAGCGGCGTCCTCATAGCCCCTGTGTCGCTTTGGGACGTTAGAAGCCCACAATTCACAATTCGCCTATTTTATCTGAAATAGCTTGTGTGCGATGGTTCTCGACTCAAGAACACTGCGTCGTAAAAATATGCGGCGAACTCAGAATTTGCGCGAATATCTGTGCTGGCGTGGAAAAGTGTTAGCGGAAGAAAGTAACAGCGCAACACTATATCTCTGGGAATTTTTAGAACTGAACGTCTTTGCTACAAGTCCACAACACCGGATGCTAAAAGTACTACGGTGATTGGTACTGTGCGCGCCTGCATGACCGTCGGCTTTACATGAAATCCCGCTAAATAATGTTCAAAGCCTGCCATTTATCAGGCCACGTAATGCCTCATGGAAATCATAAGACTGTTGACCATGTTCTGACAATTCAAAATAGGCGCGCATTTGGCAGCAATTGATTGAATCGCCGTCTTCCCTGCGTTTGTGCGCAAATATCTCACATATTATAACAAGCATTCAACTTGAGGAGATATTTATTACAAAGCGAGAATATTTAGCTTAATATTGCCTTAGTATAACGTTTTCCTAATTTTTAAAAAAAATTTTAGCCGACTAGCAACTTGTTCATGAAACGAAGCTGGTAGCCAAGCCAGTGCTGTGGCATGTTGCAAGTTGCGCGTCCGCGCCGTAAGTGTCGCCACGGTCGGAACGATTGCAGCGATCCTGGTATCTGGCAGCAAACGCGGCTGGAGTCAATGACACAACGCGTCTGCGCCGCCAGTGCCGCCGCGGGCAACGCTGCAGCGCAGTGGCAGCAGACGACAGCGACCGGCGCAAGCATAGCGAGCAAAGTTTTGAGCAATTTATGTTTTTACCGCCAACTCCCAGGCACCGCCACCGTCGCATTTCAAAATCGTCCCCATTGGCTCTACGGGAATGTCACACCCTTGGCCAAGCCTCGTACTCGTGGTGCGCGATTCAATCATGGCAGTTAGTGTTTAACGAGGCATTGCCCGGTTTTTTGAATAGAATACGTAGTTTAAACACCTTACGCAATGGCCTCAACGGTGGAAGAAGAAAAAAAGGAGAGCAGCAGAAGAACTGTAAGCGTCTCGAAACTTATGTAACGCTTGCAAACGCCATTGGAGACGTGTTTTTGTTCAGCGTTTAACTGTCTCGTGTCCTTGTGCGCGCGCTAATTCATGTGCCCAGCTTTATCATACGTACGAAATGTTTAAGTGTTGTCTGTCGTAGACTTTCGCTGAGGTCGATCTTGATAGGCGGCTGAGATTTTTACTGCGATGTTATTGCTGTGCTCTCTACGGAGGCCACCCTTTACAGTATCACTGACATGCTAGCGGCTCTAGTGGCAAAATATTTCCACTTTTCTTTCCTAAAGCTAGTAAAGACGTGCGCCTGCATGTAGTACGTGCAGCCTGCCGGTCATTTTGACACAGGCTCGAGCGCGTTGCTAGTTGCCTGTGTGCTGTCGGAAATATTGGTAGTATGTTCGCCGCCTCTCCAGTCCGGTCGTGGCCGACCTCCGCGCCAAGATTTAAACAGTTGTATTAATGAATGTTCGTGTGGCACTCTCCCAGCCTTTCTTGGCTTCTTTATTCGCCTTGCGTACATAACCGTACTGGACTTAGTCATCATTATCATCAGCCTGACTACTTCCACTGCAGGGCAAAAGCCTCTCTCATATCTTTCCAATCCCGCTGTGCGTGTGTGCATTTGTGTCTATGGGAGAGGGAGCTCTGAATTCATTTCGGCTGCCTGTGTGACTTTCATCTTCCCTGGTGAAGCACAGCGCAAGTCTGTTTCATACCTCCGCATCTAAATGAGGAAGTGCGAAGTGTTATGCTGATATAATATTATCGTAACAACATTTGCATTCTTATATTTGTCACAATATTCAAAAGAGGAACAATTGTAAAAGTTGTAAGTCATTGCGGTTCAGTACGGGATGTGCATTTTGTGTGACAGCCATATGTGCATATTAAAGAGGTTAGTTGCAGCATTCATTTAAAAATCTATTTCCACTTTGAGCACTGAGGTATGCTATTGTTGTTCAGCTTATTATCTGTGCAAAACCTCCACGGCATCATGGGCAGTATCGTCACTTGGTGACCAACAAAGCTTCTTAGCTGTTTGCGTGCAGCTCTCGTCCCTTGGTAATAATAAGCGATCTGCTCTTTCATATGCCAGCCCATGCGTTGGTGTAAGCTTTGCTATAGAGAACTTATTTAATTGAAGCCCAAAAAATATGTTCTTAGCAGGTGATTTTCTACCACTATGTGTAATAATCCTTGGTGTTTCATTTCATTTCATTTCATTTTATTACCTTAAAGACCCCTCGCGGGGTATTACATAAGGGGTGGGATTAGCAGAAAAGGCACAAAACAATGCCATTAGTGATCATGAACAAAAAATGTTGTTTAGATTGCTTGCAAATGATGAAGGACAGGTGATGTCGACGATATGCTGGGGAAGGCCGTTCCAATCTTTAGCTGCACGTGGGAAGAAGGAGGCTGAAAAAGTAACAGTTCGGGCACGTGGGCGAAAAACTTGAAGCGTGTGGCTAGTGCGATGAGAAATGTATGATGCTGGCGTGCTGTAAGGGACACGGTTAAGTGATGAGTAAAAGAACTTGTGGTACAGTGATAGCGTGGCTATGCGACGACGAACGGAAAGAGGCGATAGTGCTGATTTGGTTTTTAAGGCTGAAACACTGACGTCGTAGGAGTAAGAAGAATGAATGAACCTTGTAGCGCGGTTTTGAACGGCTTCTAGATCGTTTACGAGGTTAATATGATGCGGGTCCCATATGGCGGATGCATATTCAAGTTTAGGTCTAGTGAGTGACTTGTAGGCGAGCAATTTCACGTGATGTGAGGTGAGGCGAAGGTGACGTTTAAGAAATCCCAGAGTTTTGTTAGCCGATGATATCACGTTAGTAACATGTGCATTCCATGTTAGGTCATTAGATAATGTGACGCCTAAGTATTTGAAAGATGATACAGATTCTACGAACTTGTTAGCGATTTTGTATTGGAAGGCATGAGTCTTTTTGCGACGGGTGATGGAAAGAAGCTTGCATTTGCTAGGGTTGAGGGTCATAAGCCAATCTGCGCACCACTGTTCAATTTGGTTAAGGTCCTGCTGGAGGGCTTCATGATCAGTTATGTTTGTTACTTGGCGGTAAATTACGCAGTCGTCAGCGAACATTCGAATTTGGCAGGATACGTATTGAGGGAGATCATTAATATATATTAAAAACAATAGGGGTGCAAGAACAGAGCCTTGTGGGACGCCGGATGTTACAGGGAGAGGGTTGGAAGACTGGTTATTTACAATGACTGACTGAAAGCGATTTCTTAAGAAGGCCTTGATCCAGTTTAGCACGTTAGGATGAATGTTTAGAATAGAAAGTTTTTGTATTAAACGTTGATGTGGAACTTTATCAAATGCTTTAGCGTAATCCAGAAAGATGGCGTCAACTTGAAGGTTAGCGTCCAGGTTAGTATGTAAGTCGTTGAGGAACATGGCTAGTTGTGTTTCGCATGAATACCCCTTGCGGAAACCGTGCTGGGATGGATGGAAGAAATTGTTAGCGTCTAAGAAGTCCATTACCTGAGAGTATATGACATGTTCCATGATCTTGCAGGGGACGCTAGTTAAAGAAATAGGACGGTAGTTCAGAGGGGAATTTTTGTCACCTGATTTGTAGAGTGGAACGACCTTCCCAACTTTCCAGTTTTCCGGAATGAGACCTGTAGAGAGTGATTGCGAAAACAATAATTCAAGATACACTGCACTGATACATTTTGTGTTTCATAATTTCATAGGAAATTTACCTGTATTCTATTCTACAGGAGATTTTATGTGGCATAAATTGTTGCATGATACAATAAAGCAAACACAGTAGCGCACGAAAGCAGAGCTGATGTTATATGGAGAATTTATTGGTAGATATGTCCCGGTTCTCTGAAGCAGTGGTGTTTGCTTATTAGCATCTGATCTGATTACTAATTTTCGTTTATAGAATGCTTAGTCGAGGTTCATGACATGCCCTGCATGCTTTCTCAAAAGTTGCAGGAGTGACTGCGCAGCCCGATTTCTCAAAATCTCCGAGCCAAATTGTTGGCAACGATGCACAAAGCAAAGCGACTACCTTTCATGGCAGGACTACTTCATGTCTTCAGCTTACCTTGCAGCAATGCGCAGCAAAGACCCTAATACACAGGTATAAACACACCTGGTCATGACATATGATTACCTGTGCTGCCCAAGCGTTTCAAATGCCATTTGCCTACAACAGTGGCTTAGTGGTTTTGCCATCCGGCTGCTGATCCAATGGTCACGGGAATGAATCCAGGCCAGAGTGGCCATATTTTGATAGAGGCGGAAGGCAAAAATACCCGTGTGCTGGGTGATGTTAGCACACTTGAACTTGCTGTTAACGGCACCTATTAAAACCATTCAATTTGAACGATGGCGCGAAATGTCGTATTCTGAGCAATCAGGGCTGCTTCTGGACATGTAGTGTCATTCATTATGTTGCAGAAGGACTATGCCCCAGTTTTGGAGCCATTATTTTCATCAGATGCATGAGGGAATATGTTTAAACTCGCACAAAACCTGCCAACACAGAGTGATTGCTCAAGCATGGTGCCTAAGGTGGCATATTTTCGCACTAACCCTGCTCAACAGCAGCAGTGTCTTCATGATCACAGCATCGAAGCTTGTCTCTGTAGGTGGCGTTCATTCGTATGATTACTCCTCCCAGCCCAGACTATCGACAGCTGCTCATAGGTAATTTTCGTTTTCGCCATTGCCGAGAAGATTCACTACTTTGTGCCACTGCCACCAGCAGTGTAGCGGACACAGTTATCTGCAAGACGGCTCGGGGTCCACCTTGGCACTAACTGCAGAGTAGCCCAAAGCGATGCTCACGAGCATTTGATTTTTTTTTTGCTGACCATGAAGTTTGGCATAAAGAGGTCTCTAGCTGAATACTTGTTTTTGGCATAGTAAAGCACAAAACTTGTATTCTAGATTTTTTTATTCTTCTGTTTTCTGGCAGGATATGTTTAATATTTTTGTAACTTTTCGGCAAATCTTTCAGATTTTGCCAATCACAGATTTTTCTTTCGTAAGCATCATATATTGTTTTTTTTTCTTTGTATCATTCAAAAGATAATTCTGTTAGCAACACTATGATGTTCTGCAATAAAGAAAGCTTTTTAAAGTAGCAGGTTTTTCCATTTCAATAGAACCAGTCATACCATGCCACCTGTGGCAGCTGCCCATGCATGAACACATAGCCTTTCAAGTCCATGTTCGCTATATCTGCACCCTCCCCACCCCTGAATTTGTTTCTGTTGAGCTGAGGTATTTCTTTATTGCTGTATTGCTGGTCAACTGGTTAATCCTCCTTCACAGCCATCCTAGCACCCTTTCCCCATCACAGCCTGCATCACCTCACGGAGGTTTCCTCGTCAAAGTGAAACCCTATTTAAACCCCACCGATAATGAACATTTTCCTGAACACAACTTTATTCAACATTTGATGCCAAACTTCTGCAGAGAATGGGGGACTTTTGTTAGAAACATGAGAAGTAAAAAATGGAAAAGACCTACAAGTTGTGATTTCGTACAGTGAATTAATGCCTCATGCAGTTACACGTATCTGACAACAAAAGATTGAAGGTGAATTCACCTCCACTCATTTTGATATGCCTGTATGTTGCTGGATTAGCAGATCAAGGATCAGCAGTGAGGGTAGTACACATTACCATCAGTGAAAATGTTAAACTAACTAATAGCAAACTAATCAGCCTAGACTGTTCTACTGTTGGAACATATGCTTTAGGAATGCTCAAAAGATGTGGTTGGTTTTGTGTCGTCATATTTTTGTTTTGCGCATGAGATTGATATTCCTCTTCATGATGAAGTAGTTCTTACTCTATGTAAAGACTCAGAATGCAAATAGGATTGAGCCACAGAGAGCACAAAAAGTTGCATAAGTTGGTTTACTGAGATGTGTTTGACAGAGATTTTAAATACCATTTTCAGAATAGGCCTTCAAGCCTGTTTTTCTTGTTGGCGCTTACTTTTTTATGAGGAGATTTTGCTGACGGCACCTCAGTTCACTGGAGAATAGTAGCACAATCTTAGACTGCTGGGCACTGCAATGAGCTTTTGAACTGTAAACACATTTTCCAGGCGTTTATCCTGCATAGGGCTATGTTTTGTTTGATTCACTGTTTCTTTGCGATGTTAGAGTTATAGAATATCAAATGGTGATTGGCTGCAGTAGCTCAATGGCTCCGACTATGCTTCAGTCAGATTATTTGCAGACTTGTGCGGTTTTTGAAAAGATTTTGTGCATAGAAGATCATGCTTCCATACAGGCAACTCTCGAGGCACTTGATGGCTGATGCCAGGAATGCGGCATGAAAATAAACAGAGAAAAAACTGTTCTACTATGTGTCAGGAGAAAGAAACGTGCCAGTATATTCACTTATTACCTTGGCAATAGTGCGATTCTGGAAGTTGACAATTACAAATACGTAGGATTAACTCTTAAAAATAATCTGTCAGGGTCAGTTCACATTTCAGATATTTCTGCTTACTTCTCAAAAGGAAGGTAAAAAATGCTCCTGTTGGTACACAGCGTTTAGCTATTACAGTATAGCCTCGTTGATAAATTTTTTTTAATTCTAAGGATGCAAAAACGGCCGTGTGTTGTGCAGTGTCAGCGCACATTAAGGAACTGCAGATGGTCCGAGTTAATCTGGAGCCTTGCACTACAGCTCCCTCATAGCCAATATATTGCTTTGAGACATTGAACTTTACATAGAAATACGGATTTGTTGTATGGGAGCTGTGGTGGATATGACTTTGGTGAATTGCTAGTTATGGCTGCAGAAAGGAACTAAGGTGGGCTAGATGGTTCGTGGTTGAAAGTAGAAAACAGCACAGAGGAATGGATGAATAAAACAAAAAGAGGCTGACAAACAACTAAAAGCATTTTTTTTTGCTGAAGCACAACAAGTAAAATAGATAAGTAAATACATCTAGCTGTCAGTCAGTGCCTATGTTTTTCTCTTTCATCCATGTCTGTGTGCTTTTTTTCACCGCCCTAGTGACGGCTGTCTGGAAGAATCATTAATCTACTAATCTAACTGCTGCTTCTGAATCCAAGAGGTTTACTGCTATCTCTTGGTATTGCAACTGTGTTCACTGCTGTACGTGCTGTACATGCATTGTAGCATGGACAATGTGCTCACACTCAGGCATTCACACCACATGACAGTGTTAATTTTTTTTTAAAAGACTTGTGAACATGTTTTATTTTTGCCTTGGCGGTTGAACTTGCCATTAATAGTGTATTTTTTTTAAGGCTAATGGTGAGAACAAAAGAGATATTTGAAAGATACGCATTGAAGAAGAGCAAACACAGATCAGGTAGGGACAATCATGGCGTTTTCCGGAACACACTATGTTGGAGGCTACAACTCATATGCGGCTTTTCATTTGTAGGCTTACTGTTTGGCCTGTTTTAATGAGTAACTTAAATGCTATGCAGGTTGGCTGTGTGATCGTCAATGAAGAGAATAGGATTGTTGGCACAGGCTACACTGGAATGCCCAATGGACTCGGCAATGAAGAGGTGCCTTGGGGAAAGTCAAGCGACTCGCCAGTGGAGCCTAAGTATCTGTATGGTGAGTTGTGCTGGCACTTGCTCTCCTGCAGTTTCTTTTACTGCTTTCAATTGATTCTTGACAGCCTATTTATATTATCGTCCTGAAGTTATTTTTTTTCCTTGCCAACAATGCCCTGAGGAGTTCTTTCAGTGAAAGAATGCTACACTTTTGTTGTATAAAATGCATAGAATCCACTTCCTGTTTCCTTGGAACTCATGTACTGATCATGACATCTCAAACTCAAATTCTTTTCCTTCTCTCATTCTTCTTTGTGTGATGCATCTTGAAGCAGTGTGCAGCACGGAGGGTGATTTATGCTGCTCTCTTGCATCTGTGCTGCAAACCTCGCGATTCCTGCCAATAGCAATCAGTACTCCTGCGACCTGTTGCAAATAACCACAATTAGACAATTAGGCACAGTTCAGAGTTGTTTCAATCAGTGGAAGCAGTTAGTCTACCTGGTGGGCTTTGGATGTTCAGGAAAAAAATAATGAGCTGCCTGAAGTGGGTATGTAGATACGCTTTCTGCTCCAGGGGGTCAAACTTGATCAGGCTGGTAATTGTAATGCTCGTTTTTGTACTAAGTAGCTACTTGAAAAGTGTACCTTCACAATAATGGGTAGCTGGACCAGTCAGTGAGCTTTTGTCGTGAATAATATCACATAGCATACAAGGGAGAGGCAGGGGTAACGGATAGCTATAACGGATAATGGATTCAAAAAGATGCTCTGCCTGCCTTTTCATCACATTTGAACTCCATAGAGGAAGTCCATTTGAAGTTCATAGAGGACGCCATTGATTTTTCCACCGAGATTGAGGCGAATGGTGCATTGCTCTTTCCAGGCGCCTTGGTAAAACACGATAGTGGCAAACTATCATTCAGCGTTTTTAGGAAACCCACCCACACGGGGCATTATCTCAACTTTAGATCAGTCCACCCAGCCTCACATAAGAGATCGGTTGGTGCCACTGTATTAAAAAAGAGCCAACGCATTTGCAGTTCTCCTGAAGACGGGCAAATGACTTTGACATAGTGCGGCAAGAACTTTCACGCAATGACTACCCGACGTCTTTCGTGGCATTGGTCGAAAAACAGCTGTGTCGACCAGAATGTTAAACTGCTGTGTATTCCCCCCTGAAACGTGCCGCTGTTCCCTACACCCTTGGGATCAGTGAGGCTTTGGCATGCAAAAAAACTGCGACATGCTTTGGTCAACGTAAAGGACGTTCTTCCAAAAGAAAAAATATCCCGGCGTGGTCTACAGCATTCCCTGCTCCAACTGTGACTGCGTATACATTGGCGATGCTGGTAACTTCGAAAGGCGCCTAAAAGATCATAAAAACGACGTTAAAAACAGAAAATCAGATTCCAGTGCTATCGCCGAACACTCCAAATTGAAACAGCACATTATCGACTGGGGCAAGGCACGCGTTCTTGCGACAGAAAAGAAATTCCCTCGCCTTCACCTGGAATCTTTTGACGATACAAACGACCTGTCACACCTTGAACCGAAACTGTGGAAATTGATAACTGCTTACGTACGCTTCCTGCGCCCCCTTTTCAAGCATACATAAGCTCGCGCACCCGCTTCTTGTTTTTACTGTGAACACGGCTCCCTTACTACTGGAGCCAAAACGTCTTTTGTGTATTTTTTCTATGTTTTGGTCGGCGTCTGCAATGTCATGTTTTAGGAATTACCTTGGGCCCCTCCCAAAAAATATTCCTGGCTACGTGCCTGGCTGGAGTGCAGAAGCAGTCACCGCTGTGGTGGTTTCCATGCAGTGCCTAGATGCAAAAGGGCAGAGCAATAAAAAGAAATTGGCAGTGGCTTAGCTCGGGTATGCCAGGATATACGTAGCGAAAGCTAAGGCATACCTTGGTTCGCCTTCTCTAATATTGATTGCAAGTTCAGGTTAGTCTGGTTGTCTGGCTAGTTGTCACGCGGTTGGTCACGTGGTGCGGTGCAGTCACGGCGGGAATGCGAGCACGGCGAAACTGCTAGTTCGTGGCCAACAAAGCGTTCGCTACAAAAATTGCCCAACGCTGACAGCGTTAAGATCCCTCCCACACGAGTTCTTTTTCTCTTTCTTGGATTCATAGATCATGATGGGGAGTCTTCACGCCACTACTGGCGGAGTGGTTTAGCAGCTGAACAATGCGTCACTGCCCATTCAGGTGGCTGTTTCAAACACAGCCACCGACAGTGCTTGCGAGACCCAGGTGCTCTTCTCGAGCTGCTGTACTCATTTTTGCGCAGATAGTTCTTCAGGAGGATATCATATGTCTCGACCAACGAGCTGATGCGCTGTGCCATGGTGAGGAGGTGGAAAATTGATTTTATTTGAATTAATTTCTTTGCCACCTGGGCAGCCAGCTTTTTCCTGACAGGGAATGAAGCAAAAAGAATGCAATAACTTGCGGGTTGATGCTGATGATGAGCCGTAGCAAAAGAGAGTCACATTACAATCCCATGTATTCATCGTCGATACCATTCGTGCAGGCTGCTTCGGCGTTCCTTCCAAGTTCCTCGTCCTCCGCGCATCAAAATTCTGTGAAAGATAGTGCGCGAGTACTGCAGGTAACAGGGGAAGAGCTATATTGTGGAGAGGTTGCGAACATCTTCTTTCGATGCCCCCTCCCTCCAAACCCCCTGAGGAGTGCCCGGCAGCATCGTGTGCTGTTGCACTTACGGATAGTGCAGCATAGTCGGTATGGGTGCCCACACGCAGCTGCATGGTGATGGCCGTTTCTGCTTCCAAGGGCTGGATGCTTGGTGTCGAACCCCACGGCTCGCTGCTGAATCGCTGGGCACTTAAAGGGTCATGGCTTTCTTGGGTGTTCCTTTGCCTAGTGTGCCGGATTCGTTTTATGGCTTTCATTCCTGCTTCCTTGATGTTTCTAGCATTTTACCTTTCCCTTCGATGCCTAGCTGTGACATTTGTGTGCCGTTCCTACATGTGTTTTCTTTACAACACGGGCATGGTGGTTGAGAACGCTTGTGGCCTGCCGTATTTCAAGCTCTTTCTTAGTGGCTTTATTACAGATATAAAATTAAAACTGAACGAAAAGATGTTGCCGGCCTCGGTAATTGCTCTCATCTTAAGGACCTGAGCTGCTGGCAGGAAAAGTAAAAAGATAAAAATGCGGGCACAAAAAAAAACGGAGACACAGAAAGACCACAGTACAAGTGCCTTTTTCACAACCAGTTTATTTGGAAGGGAATGACCTCTTAAATACAAAAAGATACAAAAAGCAGCGATAAAAACATAGTTAACATATCAAGGTTTAAAAGAAGACAAAGAAGAAAAACTAAAGCCTGCGAAGATAGCCTATTTTCCTCTTAGCGAGAGCGATGGCTTGCTCATGCAGTTTCCGCACGAGGCTATGTGAAATGCTTCCATCACCTCTCTGGTTCTTTGTTGCGAATGACGATGCAAGATCTGTGCAGTCTCAAAGAGAGGACGGCAACTGTTACATTCTCAGAGATGTTCACTCACCTCTGACGAAGAAATATTTGTGTGCTTTCTGAGGTGAATGTTCACACTCTGCCCGGTTTGGTCTATGTATGCTAATCCAAAGAGCAATTGAATTTTATACAGCACACCATTTTCACTAAGCACACATTTCACTCTGTGCTTCACTTTGCAGGAACGGGACCTACTATCAACACTTTTCGCCTTTCTTTGCGCAAGAGGGCAAAGTCTTCCTAATCTCTGGGGGCCGATAGGGCTACTCTAACATCGCATCTTTTTGCAACGTGTCTTAACCCATGAGATAACCGGTGAATGTAAGGAATGACAGCACGCCTGCATTTTCATTATGAACAGCATCCAACTATCGCAACTTTCCATTCTGTTGAAAAGTAAAAGGGACAGGGAGAGGATAGCAATGTGGAGTACAGCGAGGAGTGATAGCAAGCAAGGGCAGAAGAGCAGTCTACACTCACAGACACTTCTTAGGGACTAACACTATTACGACTTTCCTAGGAATCTTCGACCTAAGAGCTATAACTAAAAAATGAAGACATACACGTCAGTTATTCCCACGGTGATGCGACATAAAGAGAAAGGCAGCAGCTTCCTCATAGTGCCTAAGGGCGGGGGGGGGGGGGGGGGGGGACGGACGGTTGGAGGGGGTGAAGTCTGTGATTACTACAGTGATGCATTTACATTGACAGGGCTGTGTCTGGAGAATGCAGCAGGAAGAGCGAGAACACTGCAACAGACAGTAAGATGAGGCGCAAAGAGATTGGCCTTCACCCACACCACTGTTCTATCACAGTGGCTTCTCGACAGTGCAATGGTGTAAGGGTGAAGCATCCAAAAACAAGGAAAAGATCTCGCCATTGCTGTCAACATACCAAATGCATTGTGAATTTTCTTTTGCAGTATAATCCGTTTCATGCATAGCAGGCAACACTGCGGAGGCTGAGGAAATAGCGCGTCTGCGAAACCATATTACTCCACCACATATCATTTGGTCTTCTCGAAGCCTCAATGCGTGTTTGAATGAAAACAAAGAGCGTTATATAAAATGACATGGCAGTACTGAAAACTGTCAATGCTGTGTGGTGCTCAGTGTTCGGTCCCTGTGGGTACAATTTTTACCAAGGGTGGATTACTTTTTAGGCACGGTTGGAGTAAGAGCGATTTGCTCTACCAGCCGCGTATCATACCGCCACATTTTATTCTTATTTCTCGAAGTTTCGTTGAGTCGCAGGATGAAAATATGACAAGAGGTAAAACAAAGTGTTGGAGGTTGCAGTTCATGGTACTTGAGATATGCTGCAACGAAATATGTCTATGGTTACTGTGGTTGTATGGCGAACAACTTTTTGAGCGTGGACTTAGCCTGCATGAACAGGCACACTAACTTTGGCAGCGTTGCCTGCTATGTGTGAAAAGGAGCATAGGTACAATGCAAGTGCAGACAGAATCCCGCGAGCACTGAAAGTGCATATCTCAAAGAACATAGAACATAATTTGCTACCTTGTGAGTGATGTTTGCTATCAATTAGGCCAGTAGTTTGCGCACCGGAACTTTTTAAAACCCAGCACATAAATACAGAAGTCTGTGTAGTTCCCATACCAAGGAAGCCTGCAGCATGTTAGTGTTTGTGATAAAGCAGAAGTTAAAGAAGCACGAACACACATGCAGCATGAGAGGAGAATGAGGAATAGAATGGTTTATTCAGAGTTCTACATCTGCTGTTCTTAATTGGAGCACCATACAACAGTGTTTGTTATGGTTAAGCAGTGTTTAGAACTTCAGATGGAAGGTTATGTGTTAACAGCCTTTCATATAATAGGGAAACAAACATAAGTCCTAGCAATATATGAGAGTGTTCAGTGTCCGTTTGCCCCATGCAGTGTGCCATGCTGAGATGAATGCCATTTTCAACCACCATTGCTTCAAGCTGCATTGCTGCACACTGTACACAACACATTTCCCCTGCAACGAATGCGCCAAGATGGTCGTCCAGTCAGGCATTCGTCAAGTGGTCTCCCTCGACAACAAGCACCCTGACGAGCCCATCTACGCAGCATCAGGGCTTATCCTCACCAAGGCTGGCGTAACCTTCAGGTTAGGCAGGGCACTGCTCCCTTATTTATCCCCAAGTTTTCTTGAAAGCACAGTCATCCTTATTATGTACCACTAATCTTTACTTTGGTGACTAGCTACACGATGAAGCTGCTGTGGTGCAGGGTGTTTTTTTTTTGCAAGTGCATCACCTCAGATATGTATACTCGTACGTTCTCTTGCTTGACGTGATATCTATTTATAATACAGGGCGAACACTTGCTCAGAAGCTGAAGGCCATAGCCACTGAGATTTCAGCCACTCTGTTTGTGACTAGAGTATTTGCTATGCTTTTTGCTGCATCTCTTGCCATGGTCCTAACACACTTAAGAATGTGAGTAGATGCTGGCCTACTCTATATTCTTTAAGCACCACATGCATCATGAGAGCCTCACTGTTGTTGTGGTCACACTGGAAGTGGTCTAGTATTTACCTGTGGCGGGGACTCTCAATTCTTATCATATACACTTAAACCTGTAGACACTGCTACGTATAGTGATTGCACTGCTAAAGTCAAGCAGCTGTACCACATGCTTTGTTGAACCCAAAGTCTACTGGGCATTCACACTTGACTGATTACTCCTCTCATACAGTCAGCAAAACAATTGAATATCTGCCGTGAGTGAAAATGTCTTTACTGCTAGGAATGTTTACTTTCTCTAGAAGGTGGACTCTTCAGACATTCTAACCATCAGATAGATTTATGTTGCACTCACAGTTTGGGCTGTTTGCTCTAAGTAATCGCATCTTTGTGGACAGTGTTAATTTTCTTATGTTATTGTTTTTTTCTGCTAAAAAGTAAAGATGTGCAAATATTAAGAAATTTCAAATACCGAATCAAATAGTCTATGTTCAAAATTATTCAAAACGAATCGAATATGTTCTCAAGTTTTCAAATATTTTCCGAATAATTGGTGTAAAATTCGAATATGCACTACTGTATTTTTCTTGTGACTATTCCAAAAACAGGGACCATACAGTTCGCGTATCATGCTGGCAAAGAAGTGCATGCCCAGAGGAACTTTTAAAAGAGTGAGAGGTGGGGGTGGCGAGGTGCTGATCTCGGGGGTGTTTGGTCATGAATGCATCACTCACTGTTGCTGCTCGAATCTTCCTGTGGCGGCATCATATGTTCTTCGCTTTCATGCATTTTTCTGGCTTAAAAGTGTTGTTTCCGGTAAAAATCGCATACCGTAAAAACTGGACTATAGGTCGGACAGGAATATAGGTCGACTCCCCAACTTCTAAAAATGAAAAAAATCTTTTTCAATGGAAAAAGTACTGAAAGGCACCCTTACCTTGAAACAAATGCTACTCGACAGGTTGCACAATGGTGATTATTTATTTTCATTTAAATGCTGCTCGTATGTACACCCGGCCAATTTTTTAACAGTATCGCGCGCCCATCGACCCGCGTGTTTGTTTCTGGCACACACAATTACGGCGCCGTAGAGCAAAGCCCTTCCTCTTCATGAATCGCCGCATCCAGGATAGCGAGCCCTTGAATTGCACCCTCGTGAGTCTAGAGGCATGCGCGACATCTACCGGTTTCACACAGATGTATTCGGCAGTCACAGGCAGCGATCTTGCACACAGCGCAACTTCCTTCCAATTCTGCATACGCTGCAGTTCGCCCACGAAACGATGTTTTCTTCTGTTGCTGCAAGTTGTAATACGCAGCTTCTGCCTCCACCAGTACTGAATGCTCTTTTCGGATACTCCGAAGTCGCGCTATGCCACCAGGTTGCCGTGAGTTCCCGCACACTCAATTGCGTTTTCTTGAAGGCGACGGCGCGGCGCTGAATTGCCGTCAGCTTCCGCTCATTTCGAAACAAAATGTGAAAAAGCAGCCTCTAACCGAAACAGCTTTGCAGCTATGGAAACGCAAAATGGCGGCACTGCTGATGATGGTGATGGTGATGGAGGGACGCTGTTGAGCTCAGCCACCCATTGTTGCAAGACTTCCGTAGTTTTTCCGCCAATGACCGGCATATAAGACGGGGGTTGACTTTTCACCGTGGTTTCTTGAAAACCACCTATATTTAACCTATATTCCGGTTTTTACGGTATATTTGCTATCAAGTAAGCCTACCTTGTCAGTCTAGCGTGACTTAGTATTCCTTTAAAGGGAGTATGCAGTGAATTAAAAGTCGCTTGTAAATGTCTTCAATGCTTAGAAATGGTGCTAAGGAGCATTCACACTAAGTATGAATCTTTGGAACTGAGCTGGCAATTTATGATGAATTTTTAAAAACCGTGTTTTTCAAAATTCGCGCGCCGATTGGTGTAGTGACGAATTTTGCAACTAAAATCGTGAAAATAGACGTCACTAGTTCCGTGACGTCGGCAGGCCACCACACGCTGTCATTCGCTGGAGCCACGGCAGCCACGACCTCACGGGCACACTTCCAGTAGCCGTGAAAGACGTCTGCTCGTTCTGCCGCGCGAGCCAGGTCACTACCTTCGCGCATATGGTTTCAATTTACCTCTGCCACCTCTTTCTGTCGGGAGTTGCGGGGCCACCCGCAGTGTCTTTTTCGTTCCCAACAACAGACGACAAGCAAAAGAATCCGACGCGAGCCGAAATCCAGAAAGGTGAAGAGAGGCCACGGATACGCTGCCGATGCTGCTGATGAGGCGCTGGGTGCAACAACCGGAAGTTGCAAACCGAACGTCAGCGGATGACGTGTTCATAAGCGGGGCCCAGTCCCAAACCTGTTTTCTTAATTTTTTTCTGATGCTTCACGAGTACGTGTTCAGGGGCGAGAAGAGGAGCGCAATTTTTAATTGTCTATACCTTCGTTGTTATTGATGCTAGCTCAAAAATTCTTGCATTGGTGTGACGAGTGATGAAATGCCTATCTCTCGTCTGCTTTATGTAACCTCAATTAATTTATTGCATAGTTCGTTTAAGTGTTCATTCCTTAGTATTCCTTAGTATTTATTTAGTGTTCCTTTAAGAAGGTCTGCACACAAGCACAATCATGTGGTGTTTCTGCATAGAGCAGGCAGAAGATAATGATAATAGTTTACATTCATGTGTTTTTGCATTGTCGTATAGAGGCTTGCCCAGCACAATTTGCCTAGCGTTACAGCATAAACATGGTGTTCCCTGCACCCAACAAGCTCTCAAAGCTTTGCAAAATGCCTAACCCTGAGGTGACTCAGCAACGAAATTGTGGCAGAAAGCACAGGTGGGCTTTCATTGTTTGTGAAAGGCGTCGTTTATCAGATTCCTGTAACCTGTGGAAAGATGCATCTAGTAAAACTTGCAGATGCATGAAGGAAAGGTTAAGCGTAAATGCTAACAATGTAAAAAGGCATGTGAAGGAGAAATCTACATTGATTTTCCTGCTAGTCACTGCTTGCCAGTGTTTAGTCTGGCGTGATGCCCGGAACTGCATCCCGGGCCTTGAGGGCAATGTTATTGTCAGGAAAAGCAAAGAATGTGTCATGCACAAAATTGTAAAATGTGAATGAATCACTAGACGGGAGGATTGCATGCCTTCTCTGACAAGACGCTACTTTTTTTGCTCACATCGGGATGATTCCTTTGTCTTTGACACCATATATATTCCTGGGAGTTGCTCATAAAAGTGATGTTGGAAGTTCATTTTCTTTACTCCATTCTTTGTCCTATTTTTTTTGCTGCGGTCATTTTCTTTTTTTTTCTATATCCTAGGGTTCTTTCTATAGATTATTCAAACCCGTTATAGTTGGTAGTACGAGCACAGACAAGTCATCTATCTCCATTTCACATGTAGATTTTTTGCTGTAAGTAAGTGCTCACATCTCAGTTTTCTTTTTCAGGCGACACATACCTGAGACAAAGAAGATTGTTATTGACTTTGAGCAGCTAGCTGCCTTCAAGATCTGACTATGGTACTGTGTTATCATCTGCAACATCTTTAGATTTTATTCATAGTAAAAGCATCTGCCAAAAAGCCTCTTTGTGTTGCGTTGGGGACATTCTTTCTTTATTAAACGACCACTGACCAGGGGTCTGGGCATTTTAGACAAATAATCCCAGTGCATAGAGGAGGCATATAAGATGACCTCTGCAAAATATTAGAGCCATGCACTCACCGAAAAGCAGTAAAAACTCAAATCGAAGCCTGTTCGCTCTTTCCTTTGAGAAGCCAACTTCCTCACCCGCTATGCTGGTTCAAGTTGACGTCATCTTCAAAACTTTCGTGAGAGCCATTCCACTTTTGCGTCGTTCTGACCGACGGGCGAAGGGTGGGCGTAGTCGGTTCGTGGCATCGTCTGCTCGTTACGCGCACGCTTTCCATAGCCCCCCAAAAAATGAGGTATTTAGTTACTCGTGCCAGTTCATGTATGCTTCAGCTTGTCCTGTGCGTGTGCCATGTCGTGTGTCATCGAGCCTTTCCCTTGCTCGCACAGCCGACCGCTCCACACACACACTGCTTCTCACTCATTCATCTTGTTTACACTGCCACTGTCTTGGTTTTTCTCGGCTCCATTGAAAGACAACAGGAACTTAGGAGCAGAGAAAGGACACAAATGTATAGAACACATAAACACGCACGGAGAAGTGCGAACGCAAACACGCATTTCCAAGAAATGCTGGACGGTTCCCGGATCCGCACTTGCACTTTACCGTGCGTTTCGAACAAAAGCGACTCCCGCCTCTGTGGTCGTAAAACAGTGGGAGGCCTCACGGAAAAAAAAAAATATATATATATATATATATATATATATATATATATAAGTGCGTACATGCATGAAAAGGAGGCTCCCTAACTGCGGATTTCACTGAAAAAAAAACGGACAGGTATATGAAAAGATGCGCTCGCAAACATGTTGAGGTGGTCGAGCCGATCGCATCTCTCGATCGTTCAGTGGCTGGGGAAATGGAACGACGCTGTTTCATCGTTGGATGTGCACGCAGCGACTGGAGTTGAACAACGATCCGGCACAGATTGCCTGAAAATTGTGCCTTTAGTCGTGTCTGGCTCCAATGGTCAAGAATGTGGTGGCTTGTGGAACACTTCACTCCAGATGACTAAGTCCACAGTCCAAGGCTACTTCAGGCAATGAATGGCCGTGGCTGAAGGAGCCTGGGGCAAAGAAGGAGAGCAGACCCAAGGAGCAAAACAGACTCTGCCATACCCCCCCCTCCCCCCCCATGCAAAATACCTGGTAGCAAAAACCAAGAAAAGAATTCTTTGCAAGGCGAGGCCATGATGTAGACATGTGACATACCCCACCAGGTACCACGCCTCCCGCCAACATTCCAGGAAGAAGGGCGAATTTCACTTGACCAGGCACAGCCTAATCTACCAGGCGGGAAAGAGAAATCTTGGGGAGGGAACAAAAGGAGAGGAGCATGGTGGAGTAGCTTGATTGTAATGGGTGTAAGTAGGCTATTTATAACTCTTTTAAAAAAATTTTGCAGAGAGAGGTAGGAATTATTTTCGACCAGAGAGTCAGTGGCCGTTTAAGAAAATAGTGTATGCAGAAGTCCACTTCGTGGAAGGAGTTTGGTGAAAAAAAAAGCTGTCCTTCCTTCTAATTTTAGCCGTGTGGCTGGGAAAGAAGGGGCAGTTGACTAAGCTATGTGTCTACTTAAATGTTCATTGCATATGATAACTTGGAGGCAAAAGCACAGGACACTTTAAATATTCCTACAAATAAAGTTATTACGACCACAACCCTTCACTTCAGCACTTCTGTCCCTCTCCCTTCTTTCATTCCCTTTTTTATCCTTTCTGTCATGGTGCAGTTGAGGTGCTGAAGTGAGGCCATTGCTGGGTCTTTTCTTTGTTCAAAACAAAAAAAAAATTAATGTGGTAGCGTCACAGTTGTCACACCAAAACCCCACCGCAGTCAGGTGACGCGAAATTCGCAGATTTGTCGAGCGAGGTCGTGTGACCTTGTGATGTCATCACAACCTGCCCTGATTTGAGGTGACGTGACCTTGGGATGTCATCGCAAACTGATCACCGGATTGTGGACCCAGCGATATCTCAGGCAAAATTTGCTGATTGGTCGAGAGTGGTCCCATGATCTAGTGATGTCATCAAAACCTGCCCATTGGGTTGTGAGTAACTTAGTTTCTAGGCTGCAACCTAGTTAAAGAAATAAAATAAAAAATCGGAAAAGAAAATGTTATGTTTGCAATTGTCACCATCACAGCATAGCAATACCGGCTCCTGCAGCTAGCAGTACGAACGCGGCTGTTGATGGGCCGACAATTGCAAAGGAACCCGGAGGCTCGGTCGCTCTTTTTCTGGGTCCAACACTGCTGCCGACCAGAGCAACGCCAGCTTCAAGGAAGCGCCACATGTCGTTTTCTTTATTTTTTAATGTTATGAACACTAGATTATGGTGGGACTCCGTTGCCGCAGCGTTGTGCTGCCGCGACACACTTTAAGACGGCTCCTGTTCGTATGTCGTGCAGTTAGCAGTGGTGAGACCCGATGCCGTAGCGGTGGGCTACGAAAAATTGGTTTTGAAGAAAGGAAACGGCGAAGTAATTGTCTCACTTCTCGGTGGAACAACCCGCTTTCAATTCAGCGTCCATTCGAAAATAGAAGCGTTGGTACCGCCTTAGCGTTCGCCTACATTAAGGTGGTGGTTACAACTTTATTGCCACAAAATGGAAGGGATTAGTTGGGGCCTGGGGCGAGCCCGGGGTGGCCGCCAGCCGGGGGTGACCTCTTGAGCTCGCGTGATGAGGGCCAGCTGCGTTGTTTTTCTTGAAGTGGCCAAGAGCTTCTCCCATTCATCCGCCGAGGGAGCTGGCAAGAGTGTCGTCAGAGCGGGTTTGTTAGCGCATTCCCATGATATATGGTCTTGTGTGGCATGCGTCCCGTCACCAGAGTGCGGGCATGCAGGGTCATATTCACCGTTGGTGATTAAACGTAATCGGTAGGGACTAAGAATGGCCTTTGTTAGTAGGTGTATGAGTGTCATGGCTTGCGCCCTGTCTAGGTCGGGGTAGGGGCGGGATACGTGCAACTTAGCCCGCGATAAAAGTTTGTAATCGCGTACGGGCGAGGCACCTCGGCGGGGGCGTCCGCTCCCGAGAGCTCCCCCGTCCCCTGGTTGGTTAAAGCTACACCAAGACATTTTCAACTGTGCGTTTCTTTGAATGTCTCGCAGTTACTGCGACACTGGGCAGATTCACTTCTACCCATCATCCCTAGCTTCAAATGCCACGCTGTTCCCTTTTGTTTTTTCTCTGGATCGCGGGTGTGGTGGGTTGTTTCAGCTGATTTTTTTCTTGGGCGGGGGGGAGTTATTCCTTGTGCAAACTGTGTTGCTGTCGGCGCAATGTTGCATAACAGTAAAGTTGCAGACAAGGGAACATTCACTCACGTGTCCTTGAGCGATAAAGTGACGTGTGGCCCTGGCAAACGGTGCCTCCGGGATTGTTCTTTCTGTGGCCGCGTAAACACTAAACTATTCCGAACAGGCACGGTGTCGGAGTCAGCGTAGGCTGGCAAAGGGAAGGCTTAGATAACACACTCCTCTGTACCTTGTCCGCTCTGTAAGGGAAGAGACGCAAGAGGAAGTGAAAAAGAAAAGTGCAAAAGAGGCAGTGGAATAGAGGGCTAGGCAGTAATTTCGACCTCGGCATTCTTCAACGAGCACGTATGTTGCGCAGCACATGGGAGTTTTTGCGATATAAAGGGCCCCTGAGGTGTCTGAAATAAACAGAGGTACTCGATTGAGCAGCGTAAACATCCAAGGGCCGCCTACACTATAGATACCAACGGAGCACTGTAGTGTAGTGTTCCAAATGTCCTACGCTAGAGCTGCGTCCGGCATAGATAGAGCAGGGGTGAAAAGAAGCATCTTTTGTTGAAATAGCCGTCGTTGCTTCTGGGGACGCAGTTGATGCAACGCACCCAGGTGGTCCAAGTTATTCCACAGCCCTCCAGTACGGCACCTCTTTCTTCCTTCATTCTCTTAGTCCCTGCTTTATCCCTTCTCTTATACCCTCTTTACACGAGCAGCCTTAACCGTGGTTAAGCTTAAGTACAGTTAAGGCGTTTAACCACGGTTAGAGTTAACTGCAGTTCGCCGTGCTTACACACAGTTTAGCCATCTCGGTTAGTGCGACGAAACAGATCATGTGATACTCGTCTCATTGACGTTAAAACGTCGTCCACTCAGGCGTATTATTAAACAGGGCTACGTTGAAAAGAACACATAACAGGAAAAACGTTGTTTCTTGTGCTAAGACCGGCTTAAAAACTTTTTTCTTTGTGCTTTTGGCTGTCGTTAGCCGAAATCTAAAAACAAGTTCTAAACAATGATCACAGTCGACTTAGTAGCCGACTGCGCGTTCTGCTTTGGCTACTTCAACCTCTTTTCCCCGTGACTGCTCGTTGCAACGCATCACTGCTCACTGCTATCGTTGTTTATTTTCGTGGCTTTTCTTTCACAGTGCATGATGTGCTTGTGTAGTTAAGATCCTTTGGACGTCTTGTGTATCAAGCCTATGTTGGCCCTTAGCAGCCTTGTCATGAACGAGGGCGACGCTCAATTTTGGGCTGCATTCGTGGCGCACCAGGTAGCGCTACAACGCCTGTGCCTACAGATGCTGGCGCTGAGCGCTGAAATTGTCATGCTTGAAGAGACGAAGTGACACCGGGGGCGTCCGAAGCTCTTTTTGTTGGCGGCGGCGCACCTGTCCGTCCATTTCTGTCGGCGTACCCGCGCCCAGACACGTGGTACGAGACCACGCTTCCGCACCTTCCGGACAGCGGACTCCGAGAAAACTTTTGGATCAACCGCGGCACATTCCGGTACACGGTGGCTGTTTGTGGAAGCATGAGCCGGCAAGATACCAACATGCGGAAAGCGATTCCGCTGGAGAAACGCGTGGCGATCGGCTTTTACCGCCTCGCAACATCAGCAGAAGAACGGACTGCTGCCAACTTGTCTGGCGTGAGCACTGCGTCAGTTAATTTAATATTTCGCGAATTTTCTGGCGTGGTAGTGGAGTAGTTGGAAGCACGATTTGTGCATTTCCCAACACCAGCTAAGCTTTACGAGCACACGTGTAAATTCACAGCAGTCTGTGGTTTCCCTCAAGGTGTCGGTGCAGTGGATGGCTGCCATATCGAGGTGTGCCCCCCAAAGCAAGAAGCTGCTGAATAATACAATCATAAGGGGTGGTACAGTGTCGCTCTACTTGCTGTCGTCGACCACACATACAGGTTCCTATGCACGAATGTTGGGAGCCCTGGTAGGAACAATGACCCGGCACTGTTTCAGAAGTCTCGACTGCCAGCTACTCTGGCTAGTGAGCTGTTCCGACAAGAAACAGCTCATTGAAGGTGTGGGAGTTGGCACAATTCTTGGTGATCAAGCTTTCCCCTTGAAGACGCACCTGATGAAGCTGTACCCCTTCCAGGTGCCTCTGGGTCCCCCTCATAGACTAACTACCGGCTGCCGAGTGCCAGACGTGTTGTCGAAAATGCTTTTGGATGTGTCAAGGCACGCTTTAGAATGGTGCTGAAGGGCCTTGAGTATGACATCCACAATGTCAGTTATGTGATCCCTGCTGCTTGTGGGCTGTACAACATTTGTGAGCAGCTTAGTGACCGCTGTGATTCAAGCTAGTTTAGTGTGGTGCAGAGCGCTGATGAAAGGCGGCCTCAGCTGGTGTGCGCAAGCAACCGGGAAGAGATGTCAGGTGTGGCTGTCGGGGCGCCCTGGCCAAGCACCTTGCCTTGAGCTAGAACCCAGTCCGTGGGGAACTCAAGAGCAGCTAAGAAGGACACCTCTACCAAGAGGGAAGAGCCCTGAACAGAGCTACGCACACATTATTGAAGGAGCAGACTCTGGATTTGGCTCACCTTAAATGGCTACCATTGCACGCACATGATGCATACTCCCTACTGGGGTGAAGGTTATGAGGGTTACAACTAGTGTAATTTTCGTAACCTACATGTTCTTCATAAAATAGGTTTGGTTTATATAGTTTTAACGTTCCAAAGCGGCTTGGGCTATGAGTGATGCCGTAGTGAAGGGCTGCAGAATTTTCGGCCACATGGGGTTCATTAACATGCACTGACATTGCACAGTGCACGAGTGTCTTGCTTTACACCTCCATTGAAAAGCTTCCGTCGTGGCCAGGCTTTCAGAAAATAGTCTTGCATTATATAGCTAATGCTAATTATTGGTTCTTGTTAAACTACAAAACAAAGTGGTTCGTACCAACTACTAGTATTCCTTATGACAAACAAACCTTCACCTACATGCAACCATCTCTAATGAATTAATAATGAAGATTTCATTACTTCCTGTAAACAAATCTCTTTCTTCAAACAGTTTTGCTCACAGACGATAGTGAAATGCCAGCATGAGCTTTCCATTTTTATATGATTCATTCTTTTTGAGCACTGCTGTTTATGTTGCTGTTTCATTGCCATTGTACTACCTTTTTCATTGTTATGTTTGTGTCACATGGTCTGTGTATTGGCAGCTATTCTATCACTTGCAGTTTGCTTATAATTTTCGTGTATAACTGGCCATCGTCTTGCCACATTGCCAATCAGCAACTTGTTGGTACCTTGTCAAGCAGTACAAGCTTTTAGTCTTGCACTCCTACTTCTGAAAGCAGAAGTACTTGCTGAGGAGTTAGTTGGTTCATCATAAAGTTGAATGGCGCAAAGGAACAAACACAGGAAGACACAGCAGTGGCGCTTTTTCTGTCTCTTTGTCTTCCTGTGTTTGTTCCATTGCACCATTCAACTTTATTCTGAAAGCAGTACAGTGAATGAAATCCATTCATTGTATAGACCTTTCCAATAAGGGCCCCCTGGGTATCACCATATTTTTTCGCTAGGCTGTTGCATGCACCTGATGCTTGCCCAATGGAAGCGGATACCTCTGACCAAAAAAGCTGTTGGTACTTAAATCATATTACAGTGAACATTTTATATCTAGTCAAAGATTAAGCAATAGTTGCGAGAAATTTTTTTCCTTTTGCTCATGAAGGTAACGAAATCATGTCGGTCACAGTTGGAAGCTTCATATTTTTGCACACATGATCCACACACAAAGCAAACACAAAAATGAAACGTAAATGTGACCCAATGGTAAGAGCTTTGAAAGACTTACAGTGTGATAAATTTCATTACATTCCCATCCCAACTAGTTAAACCAGAGTATGCTTTTGTGAACAATTTCATGTCATTACTATTTTGCTGTTGTCAAAATTCCCCACTGTTCTATAACTCTAAGAAAACCAGTTATGTTGCAAGAAAAATATCAGCCTTGTAGCAGTGAACATGCAACAGCCATTGGTTCTGAGTGGAGAAGCAGGTGGAGTGTTACTGCGAGAGCAGCAGCAATGTACTTGCAACAGACTTGCTTGATTATTGCACTTGTGTACCCCTGCAGTGTATGCATGGGCTCTGTTAATAATTAATACTGCAAGCTACTACGGTAGCCAGCCCGCACAATACAATTCACTGTTTAAAACACAATACAAAACTTTCAGCAGTAAAAGACCTTTCATCTCATCACATGCTATAATATCAAATAACTTCCAGCTGTTTTGATCCCTCTTTATTGAGCAAGTTATTATTTTCTTTGCTGTCTAGAAATTTTGCAAGAAATTGCACCATGCTTGCATTTATGGCATTCGCTTCCTTCTGGAGGCACACCATTATCTTGCGCATTTTGTGTGCCTTGCGGTCGGCCTTTGCTGCTGCCTCACTTTCTCCTTTATGGACGGCAACTAGCTGCTCTATAGCAGATCTTTGTCGCTTGTGGCGGCTCTTTTGGGGTTCCCTTCTTTTGGCGCTTGTGCCAGCACCGGCACTGCTGCTTGCCCCTGCTGTGGCACTGCTGCTTACACCAGCACTGGCTCTGCTTGTGTCGCCGCTGCTGTTGCCTGTGCTTTGCAGTACAGGTACTGCAGCACTAGCACTGCAAATGGGGGAGCTGGCCGCAAGTTGTGAGCGGTCGTCTCTTCTGCTTCCTTCAGGCAGGCTGTCCTCCCCTGACAGGAGCACTTCTGAGCCGACCGGTGCCTCATTGACAACTGGCAGCTCCACATGATGAAACATACAAGATAACATGTTATCATCTCAGAAAAGAGAGCAATCATCCGCTTCCACAATATATTAGAAAAACACGAACTTGTGATGGCCAAACTGGAAAGAAGGCAGCGGTTCAAATTTTTGTTTTCCTGAACATAACTAAATAGATATATGAAGATCCAGACATGTACATCAGCATTCCCTAGCCCCAACTTTCACATGAACCAATGGGTTCAGTTCAGTTTTTTCCTGAATACTGTTGCGGAGTGCAATCGCCTTCCTTTAGGTTTATGTGACTTGAAATATTTTGTGAAGGAGTTGGAGGATTTTTGTACGGCTCCTAGTGTTGGTGTTGTGATGAATGTTGGATTTTATGTCCTTTAAGTGACTTGTGGCTGTTGTGGCTAATGGTTTTATGGCTTTTATAATTGTGTGCCACTCCTGCTTGGGCCAAAGTTATGGCTCGCAGTATGTACAAGTAAATAAATGAATGAACAGCTGAACAAGACAGTATACCAAACTGATAAATGTCAATAACAAGCAATATGTTAAACATTTGCAAGCATGTGGGGTATGGTTGACCAACGGTAAACCAAGCTGATGAGGTTGAGTTGAACAGAAGTACATGGAAAGTGAGGTGCGAACTCTGGCACATCTAGGCGCTGCAATTTGAAGACGCAAGTGCCATTTCCGCTCCCGATTGCCATTAACGCCCATGGTTGTGGGAGTAGCTTACTCTACATCCCACCCCCCAAATCTGTCCAATGGTTCCAAAGGAAGGATTGCTGGGTCAGTTGGTTCATCATTCAAGGCTTAAAAACAGCACGAAAAATTGGATGATACAGAAAGAAGGAATAGACAGCACTGAACCTGCAATTGAGTGTATTTTATGTGAAATGGCAATAAATACAGAAAGCATGCACAAAGAGCTCATAGGCAAAAACTTAATACAATACAGATATTACTTATATACTTCGAACGAAGACAGCGCAAAAAAGGACAACCACAGAAGAGGACACGACACAAAGAATGCTTCTCTGCTGTGGTTGTCCTTTTTTACGATGGCGTTCATTCCAAGTATGAATCACCAACTAGCCCACCACTTTGTTTTATTGAATTACTTGGACATTACAGATATCACATAGAAATTTATCTCTTTGCTACTTCCCTTCAGTGTTCCTGTAGAGAAACAACAGTTCGCAATAACAACTTATGATCCACAGGTTGCTGTATTACTCCACTGTATTCAAGCCCAGTTGCTAATAGAATCAATGGACGAAGATGAGTATCTACAAGAGAAGGATGAAGGTGAGGCTGCATGTGCACAGGTGTGAAAGATGAATTGGCATACAGCACTAGCAATATTAATATATCACGCAAATAAAGGCACCGAAATTCTGGTGCGTACCATAACTTCATTTTACTAGAGATTTAAGTCATATCCATCCGCAGTGTGTGCCTTTTGACATGATTCCCACCCAAAATAAAAAGGACATAACCTAAACCAGCAATGCACATTGAACTCCCTGTACAACAAAGAGGTCTTTTCTCTGGCATGGTAACATTAAGTATATGGGGAGACAACCAGCTAACTACCGATATGTAGAATTGCTAAAAAAAAATCAAGGATTTATGGACTAGCAGTGGGAGTTGCTTGGCTAGTTGGTTCACATTGCATGACAAAGAGCAACACAAGGCAAACATGTAGACGTGGAGGCCAGTGCCCATGTTTGTGGGAGTGGCTCACACAACTGCTCGAGTCTGTTCTTTATTACCTATTGTTGGCCAGCATTTTATAATGCGTATAAGTTCCGCACTGAGAAATGAGCAGCAATAGAATTCTGAAGTGATCTGAACGACAGATTACACGCAATGGTATAAATCACAAATTACCTCTAAACTTTCCTCTACTCGCCCATCATCGTTGATGGGAAGGCAGCCGAGGAAACTGGAGCTGCCAGTAGAAAATCCTTGAGACACCAGGCGACCCAGTTGAAGTGCCTGTCCATCTCAGCTGCCTGGACAAAAATGATGTGAACTATTAAATTGATGTGTTGCTAAAAAAACATTTGAAGGTTGTGATCACAGCATTTCTCTCAGTGGATTAAGCTTCACTGTACACATTCTCAATGCAAGAATAAAATTTCATAGATAAGTGTATAATGCATATGCACAGGTACTGCTGAAATTAATGCATACAATTTACATTTGCAATGTGGCTAAACTACATCCTCCTAGTTGCTGCTTTGCAATTGAAGCGACGACTGTGCATTATGGTTCAACTATTGTCATTCTAGCAATATCTTGGTTAATTTCTAGATTTATTTCTTTCATATATCTTTCCCAGGCTGCACTGTGTATACTACTTCACAAATGCTGCTAGTACACAGTGAAGCCTGGTAAAGAAATATGAAATAAATCCAGAAATTCAATTAACTACATTGTTCCTCTAGCAGGTGGCCAGAAATAGCGACGCGTACAGCAATGCTGTCAGCTCGCAATTTGCAAATAAAAATGACTAACAACACGTGTGTAACGAGGAAGACGAAGTTTGCGTGCAGCTCCGTGCACGCGTGCACGAGCGGAGATTCTAAATGCTGCGTATGCTGCTCCTGCCAGAGGACATTACTCTCGAGTCGTTACTACCTCAGCAATGCATTCTCAAGATCGTTTTCGACACTCCATAACTGTGCGACGACGGCGCGTTGCTCCAGTGACAACACATGCTACTGTCGCACATGCGAGGCTGACGTAAGCAGTTCAGCTGCACTATGAAAACAGCGCAAAGAACCCGATAGCACGAGCATCGTTCGGTATAGGTCGCACTTACCGGTATTTCTTGTTGAGGTTTTCCATTTTCAGCTTCACTTGTTTGCTGGTGTATGGGCCTTGTCCCGGCAGCAGCCCGGCGTTCAGTTCCGCTACAATCACAGCATATATCCGAGCGTTGCGCGTGTTACCGTGTCAGATCTGTGTCAGATGTGTATCAGGGCCGCGGTTGTTGAATCAAGCCAGATGACACAGCTCTGGGAGGACGAGTCGTTCGATGTTGCTGCTGCCACGGGCGCCGCCATCTTGTCGGTTAAGGTAGCAAACGGTGGTCAGCAAGCTCGGTTTGGGTAACTGTGTTTAGTTGGCGTAACTGCAGTTTCGTCTGCCGTGTGAGCGCGGCTAACTATAGTTACGGGGAACCGTAGTTACCTTAACTGTGGTTAATGTCGCCCGTGTAAATGCGGTATTACGGCGCTTTTCAGGGGTCCGCTGATATGTGAGAGGTACTGCGCCATTTCCTTTCCCCAAAAACCAGTTTTTCAGACTTTCGCCTCACATGTGGGCAGTAGAACACACTACCTATTCGGAGACTTAACCAGGCTAGCACATGGCAATAAAATGAATTAAACGGATGCATTAACAAGTGCATAGAGGCAAATAAAAGCCAGGAATGTTGACAAATCTCTAGAGTTCTTTATTTGATGCTTTCCGGTGGCTCAGTCATGTGGATCTCTGAGCTGAAACCACGGACTTGGACAAAACGGGAAATGAATGCTAGCAGCGCTCGTCCCATTTTCTCACTTTGTACGTCCGTGACCTTGGTATGCGCCTCTGTATTTTCCGAACTAGACCCTCTCATCAAAGTAGCCTCTAGGACTAGTTGGGTTTCGAAGCGGAGTTACCCTCCCAATCATCTTAATTGATAAGCCGGTTGAGATTCACATGGATTAGACATTCCCTGTTTGGACCTGCACCAAACCCTGGCCAATCCCCCACCGTGGGTATGTGCCATCATCTTTTCAGGCAACAACTTTGCGTTTCCATAAGGAGCAGTGGTAACGCGGTATCGTACGACAATTCCCTTTGGTTCTTTATAGTTTTTTTTATGCGTTCTTGGAAGCACTTTGAAGCGCCGGCACGCGCATGACGTCTCCAAGCGCAGCCAATGACGACGGAACACCTGCAGCTCGTGGCGTCGCATATGAGCCAATCGCGGAGCGGAAAAGGTCACTATAAAGGAGTAACAGCGCAGCCTTTTTACCGTTCTCCAGGGTCTCGGCAGGCAGCGATTCTCCAGGGGCTCGGCCGGCACGTTGTAGTTGTGACCCGCCATCTAAATGGGGAAAGGAAAGCGCAGACAAGAAGAAAGCCGACTCAGCTGGTGGGCCTCCAGGTGCGTAGCAAATTTCCTTTCGGTTCTGTGGCCTCCGCCGCAGTCCGGTTTGGGTGGTTCCTTTCTTCATCTTACGTCACTTGGTGGTCGCTTTAGGCCTAACCTAGTGGGCTATGATGGTTGTGTTCTAAAGCATTAAATTTTTTGCGAGAAGGCTGAACGAAATACGAGCTTGGCTAGCCGTTTGTTTTCTCTATAATGCACCGTCATTTTTATGTGAGCGTGAGTGACCGTGACTTAAGAGAAAAAAAATACCTTGTTTGGTTGAGCCGAAGTGACCTCGACAGCATTTAAATCGCGTTAAGGTTGGTTCACGTGCAAGCAACTGAGCGATTGAGCGTCGCGTTGCAGCGAAAAATTGGCAAAATTTTGGAACCTCTTCACTCTGGCCGCTCGACCCGCCGCGACGGCTCGAAACGGTTTTGTACGCCGCGGCGGCAGAAATCGCTAGCGTTTCGCTCGTATGTGAAGTAGCCTTTGGGTTGCGTACGTCGTTCGAGCTTCGGGCTCGCACGACTCTGCGCGTCTCCGATCCTCGTGCTTCGTACAGTGTCGCCATATGCAACGCCGGTAATGGGCGCGATGCCCTCGGGCTGTGAAGAGCCTTGCTTTGTTCGAACAATGCGCGCACGCTTAGTGAAATGGCAAGGCCTTCAGCTTGCTCAAGCTCGAACCTGCATTGTGGACAATGCACTCTATCGATATCATTAATATTAGTCTCTCTTGTTCGGACCACCAACGTTTTGCATTGATGCTGCAGTCTCGGGAATATATGATCTAGCGGTATAGCATTGCTATACGACAGAATGTATGCGGAATGAACAAAATTACCAAATTCCAGGAATGTTACGAACGTCGGTGCTAACGGGTTATGTGAAATATTTGAGCGAAACGCTTAACCCAATACAAAGGATCGCGTCGCTTCGCTTCACGTCGATTTTTTTTAAATTTTTTTTCTGAGAGGACCTATAAAAGGGGGTCCAGCCGAGCCGCGCATTTCTGACCGGAGGCGCGTTCCTGCCGTGAATGCCTTGCCGAACGTTCGCCTTGTGCACGCGCACTGTGCGTCTCGCCGCTCCTCGAGCACACGCTTCTGCATGCGTCGCCCGTTCGCCTGTGTGGTCCGGCCAGGCCGCTGACCTGACACGGGGCGGGTGTTGTGGGATGCTCATCCCCTTGGTCAGTGCCTTGATCCACGGCTCGTTTTCGAGCGCTGCTGTCTCGTTTTAGCCCGTTCTTCTTGGTGCACAGCAACCCCCCTGCAGCTCCGCACTCCAATCCCCTCAGCGCATTTACGATTCCTTTATGGTTTATTTTGGTTTAACGTCCCAAAGCGACTTAGGCTATGAGGGACGCCGTAGTGAACGGCGCCGGAAATTTCGACCACCTGGGGGTTCTTTAACGTGCGCTGACAGCGCACAGAACACGGGCCTCTTGAATTTCGCCTGCATCGAAATTCGACCGCCGCGGCCAGGATCTAACCCGCGTCTTTCGGGTATCGTGTTTCTGATTCATTACTCTGTTTCCGCCGCATTTTTGGCTTGGGCTATCCGCATTATCCACCGCGGTGGCTCAGTGATTAGGACGCTCGGCTACTGATCCGGAGTACCCCGGTTCGAACCCGACTGGGGCGGCCGCGTTTCGATGGAGGCGAAACGCAAAGGCGCCCGAGTGCTGTGCGATGTCAGTGCAGGTTAAAGATCCCCAGGTGGTCAAAATTCTTTCGGAGACCTCCACTACGGCACCTTTCTTCCTTTTTTCACTTTCTCCTTCTATCCCTTGCCTTCGGCGTGGTTCAGGTGTCCACCGAGATATGCGAGACGATTACTGCGTTATTTTCTTTCCTCAAAAACCAATTTTCAATTTAAAAAAATATCTCTCTTTCCCCGGATTGTGGTCGCTATTTATCGCGACTGCCTGTGTTTTGTTTCAAGGTAAGAGTGTGCACTCTATGGGGCTGACGGGTGAAGTCAAGACGCCTTAACAGCTTGACGCGTTTGACCTTGAACCGAGGAGAAATACGTCACAGCTTTGACGTCACTCAGCCGCCACCGTTGCGTTCATTGTTATCATTGGCATTGGCGTTGATGATGTTCTGGACTCCGTCGATTTTGAGGAAAGGGAGGGAATTGGGGAAACGTTTCTCACAACCAGCATGTGCTCAAAATTCTCCATGACAGCAAGCGTTGTCCGCGGTAAGAAAGGTGCATTCGTTACGCCCGATGTATAAATGAAATTGAAGGCCGGTTACGACAGACGGTCATTCGGAATTTGCGCGCAGCTCTTCGCAAGCCGCCTGTTACCGCTTGGCAGGTGTCGTGTTAAGTTGCTAGCCAACCTCCGGAATCGCCCCGTAGCAGCCGCCTTCCGGCTGTCCATTCCTCTCGCGATGGCAGGTGGCACTTCGCTCTGCTACTACCTGCCAACACATCACCTGTCACACTCCGTAACACGTCACCTGTCAGGCAGCATGTTACAGCGACTACGACGTGGAACGCAGGAACGGGCGAGCTGCGTTCTAAAAGGAATGAAACTCAGGAAGTCACCGCAGTTGAACACGAAGCGAAAAGCTTCACCACGTTGGTAAAGGAGTCGTCGCATAGGCCGGAGAATAACCTAGAATGACCTTCAGCCACTTTAGCCGTGTATGACCGTGCGTGGTACAGTTACAGCGTCGAACTCTTGACCCCTGACCTTGACCCATGACCTTTAGTTGACCTCTGATATTTGACATTGGATGACATTTGGGTTCACCTTTGACCTTAAACATATTCGATAGGGGTGTAAGACCATGTGATACTACGTCTAAGCCACGTCGTGTGTGTATATACTATAGAACGGCTGTCCATGCAGGCGCTGCCATGGACGAGCCTGAGACGCTTTGCAAGCGTCCTTGCTTTTCGCTGAATTCCAGGGTTAGCCAGGTTAAATAGAAAATTGTTTTTTTTTTGTTCTCAAGCATACAACTAGACGGAAAGCGTGCGTGTGTCGAAAACATTTTGAATGCGCGGCGGGACTTGTCGTTTGTCACTTATTCGTTGCTGTGGGGGGGGGGGGGAGGGAGGGCTGATCACATTTGTGTGAAAATTAAGACCCTGCGCAACAGCTATATCTTCGCACTCAGTTCTTCCGTGCAAAGGCTATACGACGCTGTTTGGGGAGCTGCATGTTTAGTCGCGTTTAGTCACGGAACATGCCATTATCGGCTTGCACAGCTGTCTGAGTTGGGACGCTGTTGCGACCTATGCTCTCGACCACAGTATACTGAATTTTTGGTCACTGACCATGTCAAATATGTTAACTGCAATCAGCTCACCACTTTCACATGGTCAGTAAACCGAAGATTCTGCTGACCTGACCAGACGGCATTCCATCAACCCTCGACTAAGTACTCTATTCTAGCTGTATTTTCCCGTTGAGCAGACAAGGGAAAGGACAAGAGGTTCTCATTAAGAAATACATAACGAAAGCCAACACTGACCGAACCAAGAAGCATAGGGGATGTTTTTTAAAAATAATTTCAAGTGTTCATCAGTGGGGGCTTAATAGGGCAACAACTTTTTCAAGAGTCTCTTTGCGACGTTAAACCCCCATAAAAACAAAACTTTTTAAAGATAATTGATTAGAAAGCAGAAGAAAAACAACCACATGCCGCCGGTGGGATCCGAAACCCACGACCTCTGAATTTCGCGTCCGGTGCTCTACCAACGGAGCGCCGGCGACGGCTGTCCAGTCTTCTGCTTTCGGCGGTGTATATATGCGTGTCGTAACGATCCCTATGATCGCAAACGGAGCAGATATATCAAGCCGACGTTAAATGGGCATTTTCGGCTCGCAGCGGTGCCTTCGGCCAGCGGAGGCAACCAAGCTACCGCTCCTGCTCCGTCGCCCGCCGGTCCGTCGCGGATTTCGTTCGCGCAAGTAGGGTCCCTAGAAATACTTGCTAGTCTGCCGTCCGCCGGCTGCGGCAGGGGCTGCTGATGAATGACCGCCGCGGTGGCGCTGCGAGCAACCGGTGTGTACCGGTGTGTAGGGTGCCTCGATGCGCGCGCCCCCGCTCAGGGCGAGGACATCTGCGTCGTCTGCTACGGCGGCCGCCATTCTCGTTCCCGCGGCATGCAGGTTTCGTTATCGTAGGGGAAGGGCTGCTCGCTTCTCACTTGCCGCGGGCGCTCAAAATAAGAAAAATAAGGAGTCTTGTTGTGCACTTTTGTTTTACATGAGAATAGAATACTAAATTTTGTTGGAGAGCCTTCTGGTTAAAAACGGGACAAGCAGCCAACAACATGGTGTCGACGGTAACAAGGAAAGTGGGTATGCAAGATATGCGCCAATTATGTCAGTGAAGATTCTCTAGAATCTATCGCTATAGTTCAAAGCCTATCTCTTATGCACTGCGCCCGTTGGTGTGTCGAAACAGCACTCAACCCCAACATAAATTTGCGTCGTCAGCTAGCTTACCGCGTCAAGCGACCATCCTCCCAGAGAAGCAGAGGGAAAAAAATCCTGAAAACATTTATTTACTGATTTTTGCGATAGATTATGATGAAGGGAACCATTACTAAGCAGAGGAGCATCCAATAAAAAGTTTTGAGCCGCTTTTAAGATGAGTTAAATCTCGATGACGGTTATGTCAAGGCATATTCTGCATACCACCGCGGGTACTGGAAGACCCATTGGTGCTGTCCTTCCTACGCATGTTTAATCTCCGGGCGAACAAAACTCTTGAAAAATTCCGCAAACCACTGCGTGAAGGGGGAGTTTGAAAATTTATTTATAACACACCTCCCTCAGTTGAAAGTATTTAATTCTGCTCACTTCTTTTGTAGTTAATTTCAAACTACCAAGTTTAATAGAATTGCTGAAACGCAACGGGTGATTTCTATCCAAGCTTGTTTGGCGTTCTTTTTTAAGTTTTTAGCTATAAATGTCCCAATACAAGTGAGTGCAATGGATGTTAAGAAAACTGAGCAGACGCGGTCAATGACACAGCGTCTTGGTTTATCACGTTTTGAAGAAACAAAGATTATCAGCAACGGTAATAAAATATAAGCACTCACCTGTTCGTCTGGGTGTACCTGTATGAACACATAAACTGTTACCCAAGCAAACATGAAATTATTTAATGAGTGGTCATGAAAACACAATAAAGTTACAAATATTTCGGTTAATGGGAACGTGAAAATTATTGGCTTTTTCAAAGAAGACATCTGTGTAAAATAGATTACTGTAATTGACAAAACAGTTGTGATTGCATATATACATAATAATAATAATTCTTTATTGCTCCAAATGTTTAAAAAAAGTAAAAAATCCGGCCTGCCAAAGCCTCATAGGGCTTGGGTGGCAGAGCCCGACAGGCAGCGGAACAGCGCAAACATACACACAGGCATAAACGCACATTAAAAATTACAGAATATCAAATTAGTACAGAGGCAAAATAAAAATAGACAGGAAAACCACAATGGCGTGAAAATACCTCAGATCAGTGCAAAAGATACAACAGCAACCAATGAAATCAAGATTTACTTGACAGGTGGTAAATAAAGCATGTGTACAACGTCGTAAACCCACTAATTAGTGTATCGCAGCATCTTTTTTAGTTTATATTTAGTTTTTGCCCGTCGAACACTTGGAGGTAACCAGTTAAGGCCTAAGTCACAGCCAATATTTTTTAACAAAGATCGTAGGAGAGAGTTGATCCTATACTTCCAGCAAACTGCACAGTGACCATAAATTGTTATGCCATAACGCAGTACGCTATAACCAACAGCGTTTACAATAACTTTGCGCATTGTAAGCGGCATGTAGTACCTAATGTTGTAAAGCACACAGGAGACAGTTGTGAGCTTTTTACAAACGTGGGATAAGTGATCATTCCATGAAAGAGCACAGTCGAAGTATACTCCTAGGTACTTTACTGTAGTTTACTGACGTTGAGAACAATCAGATCCGTGCAAGAACAGCTGATGGTTAAAATCTACCTTCTTCATTGGGCTGTGAAAGCATATAAGTTGAGTCTTAGAGCTGTTAACTTTGATTAGGTTGAGAGATGCAGAATTCTGGCTTCGAAGCTAAACTTTCGCAGAACTTCATATTCCGGCTTGGTTACGCAAGGCTGACTCCAGCACAAGTTTTGCTTCCGTGGCCACTAGAATGAGGGCTCGGAATTTGGCGAAGATGAATTCGGAGCCTCACTCTGGCATACGCAGCAGTCAGCATTTTTCTTATTCGTTCTTTGTGAGCCATGCAAGTCTTCACGGAGGGCTTGTCTATCTCTTCAAGATATGCTATCAAAGAACGACGTGGCGACTTCATGGTGAAAAATGTGTCGGTACACCATGAATTGACGGCGGTAAAGTGCTCTTCATAGTTTTTCAGTGTTTTCATTACATCTCTGCTGGGATATATGAGGTTTTGTCCATCCCTGACGCATTCCTTGAGTGCAGTGAGGGAAGCATACTCATCGTCAAGGTTGCCAAGGAGAGCAGCCTTGCACTGCGCACAGGTTATGAATTTTAGGATTCCTTTCAAAATAAAACCGCCAAGGTAAAACAGGATATGGCACTCGGTTGACGTGAGCTCTTTAATGAACAGGATTTCCGAATCATTGATTTCGTCGACTTCGTTTTCTGTACCTTCCTTCTTGGCGTGTGCAAGCAGATCGGCAAGGTAGTCACGGTCGTCAAGTTCGTAATTTGTCGACCTGGGAGTGTGAAGAAAGTGAATGATGCTGATGAGTCGAAGTGCACACTTGAAGTCGTACGCAGTGGGCACTGGCTTCATGAGCCGCCCCACAGAAAAAAGGTTTTCTAGGCAGTCTTGCAACAGTCTGCTCGTCAGAACGAATTCATACCTTTCACTGCCAAGAAGCACTTCTTGAAGGCGAAGGACCGCCGTTGTTGCAATTAGTACCCCTGCTTGCGATGGCTTCCACTGAGATCCAGTGCCCATTTTCAGTTCTCTGATCGTGTCTATTGCCATACGCAGTGTGTCCAAGGCGGCATGATATTTAGTCATGTTCCTGCGGCTTAGCGATGACATAAGGGCGTACCACCTAGAAACGAGGTCCATAAACCACGATGTTGTTTCGGCCTCTGGCTCAATCACTCCTTTTATTAGGAACCTAATAGCTGGCGGGGCTTCGCGGAAAAGCTGGACAGCGACTCCAACTTTCATCTTTGTGAAGTGTCCACCACTAATGTGGATTTCTGATAAATTTGGTGCTACCTTAAGTTCATTGGCAGCGTCATAGTCCAAGACATGCTCTAGTTTCACCTTCGAGGAAGTCAGTCCGTTCTTGCTTACTGTATCATCACTGAGTGTGAAAACTTTTGAGTTTAGAAGCTGTCCTTTCAGGTTCTTAAGGACATGTGCTGGGTCAGAGATGAAAAAAAGTTCCCGTCTAAGGTTGGGTGGGGTATTGAGCACGAAGTTGTCGAATGGCGGTGACTCGAAAAGCTAAATTCTCTCCACATAGCGCGATTTGCTGCACCCATGTCACAGGTGACTACCCGTACTCTTAGAGAAATCTGGCTGCATATCTGGACTATTTCCAGGACATACGTCTTGAGTACAGAGCCTTCCACGTGCCTACCAGTAAATTCATAGGCTATGACTTGCTTCCATCTTTGGTTTACCCCACCTAGCATAAACACCAGAGCATGGTTGGCTGCCTCTTCAGGCTTCGAGGGCAAGGTCGTTCCTCCCAAAATCACGTCTTCTCCACGGTCGAGCTCAAATCCGGGTGCTATCTCTATTTCATCTAGAAAGAGAACACAGTCTTTTTTCACGTCCTCCATTCCCTCTGCTTTCGATTTCATTACGTCGATCACTTCATGCAGGATACCTGGCAGAAACTTCAGGCTCTGAATTCTTCTTGCTAACGTTCTGCTTGATGGAAGAGGGTAGCCAATCTTTCTGAGCGTTTCATACCCAGTGGTTCCACAAGCAAATTTAATTTTTAGGCCTTGCTTTACTGTTTGCGCTGACCATGAATTGCCACGATTGTTGTTCCGAGAAAGGGCACGAATTTGGTCTTCATTTAAAAACTTCGTATTTCGTGAGAAATTAGCTGCCTCTTTCTGCAGCTTGCGATTCTGCTTCTGTAGTTTTTTGACAGTGTTCTTAGACTCTTTATGGTGTTGTTTCAGCTTATTATTGGCTGCTGTGAGATCTGCTATCTTCTTCCTAAGCTCTGCTACCTCAGAATCAAAGGGTTGGGTCGCACGAACCACTGCAGTTTCTTGAGGCCGTACATCTGTGGTGGCCGAAGTAAGTTGCTGACTAGCATTGCTGTTTTCTGTACCCACCAATGTCTCATTTATCACTCCGTCTGACGATGAATCTGCTGGAGGATACTCTTGCGTGTTTAAGGGAAGGACGTTTCTCACTTCTGGTGAAGAACCTTGTGCGGCAGCGTCATCATTGAATAATGCAGGCACATGCATACTTCGGTCCCTTGGTGGCCTTCGCTCTTTAGGAAGTTCTGGAAGAAGATAAACAAGCGAAAAGAGCACATTACATATTTAAAATAGTGGTCCTTTTGAAAGACTCCGAAAGTAAGCTTTTCTGCATTCCAAAGGACCCTTCACCATGACGGCCCATCCTAAACGTCACGTGCAGCTGTTTTTCACCCCCTTCAACAAAAGTAGTGGCTAGGCAAAGCTGGTGCTAGTCCTTTATCCCGACAGCGTGTCGTGTAAAGGAAAGGAACGCGGCATTGGGCTATATATGTCTGCAACATTGCACTTTTTTTTACCCCAAAGCTGGTTTGGCAGTCAGGGAGAAGGAATTTTGCTGTGCCAAGGAGCTGACCTCCAAAGTTTTGAAAAGGGTCCACAGAAGACGCGCCAGAAAATTTAACATGCACGCACACCAACCACTTCCTCACTCAACGCTTTCAGATGTAGACGATGAGGCAATAAGCAACATGGCAACAAACACCAAGGTTAGCAGGTATCTGACCTTTGAATGGGAACACCGTTGGGACAGCATTAGGCTTGAGCTTCTTCCATCCGTCCGCACGGTTTTGTTCGAAGCTCTTGTCTTCGAAATGAGCCTGCAGATTAATTTTTTATTCGAATTAGCTCCACATTTCCTGCTCGAGAATGAAAACAATGAACATAGCGCACAAGAAAACAAAGTAGTCCAAACATATCAGTCGAATTATTTTAATGAGCGCCTCAATTTGCACATAACAACATATTCTGTTAACCTCATTTACATACCTAATGCGGCGTCGTTGGACGAAGCATCGAGGTAACAGTCAGCCCACGCTACCCAACGCAGCATACGTGCCAAAAACTCGAAAATTGTAAGTAAATTAGTCCGTACTGGTTCCTAGACGACCCAAATGCACAGTAATTGCCACAGCCTATGTGCCCTCGCTTGTTCTCGTGCTCTGTGCCTTGATTCGTGTCGGCCGCGGTTCGCTGACAAGCGCCTCGTAAAGGCAATTATTCTATAATGAACAGAAGCGGCGAAAGCACGTTTGGTACGCATTCACGAGCGAAAACATTGCGTCATGCAATTTCGGATGCAAACAGGCAAGTGGAAGGCAATGGCCGGTTCGGCGCTGAAACGTGCTTTTTTTTTACGCCGAGCAAAACGAATAGTGCGGAAATGACATCTGACCAATGCAAATGTTGTACTACACTTAGCTGGCTAAACGCAACAGTGGTGAATAGCAACAAAAACAACACTGAACCAACATGCGGCACTTACACTACAGACACATGAGGAGTTCGTCGGTTGCCACTTGTCACGCTTGATCCGGACCAGCCACAGAAGCCTCCTTTTCGAGTCTCTTGGAAAATGGAACATCCTCCAACCATCTCCATCTCTAATGGTTGGAGCACTGAGGAACACAACATCCAGTCATTGTACGGCGATGAAAGGCACGCGAACGCAGGCACGCAGCAGTGACACCCGCACGACAGCAGAGGGGCGAGGTCGACGCGGGAAACGCAATGGCGGAGGGAGCGCGCGAAAACCGGTTTTGGCGGCGTCGAGTGGTTCAAAGGGTGACTTCACCCTGAGCGGGGGCGCGCGCATCGAGAGTCACTGGAAAAAGTTTTTCCAGTGACTCTAGGCACCCTACCGGTGTGCCATGCCAGCAACGGCGTCTGCGGTAGACGCGCGCGTTTCGCCCCGCGAAACGAATTCCCTGCGCGTTTTCAGGTGACTTACGCATGCGATTGCACTGATTTTTTTTATTTAAGCTTAGCCGCGGTTTTTCAATGCGCAGTTCAGTCATCGGCGTAGCGACGCAAACGATTTATTTTTTTTTCTTGCGAACAAATTTTGTGCGTGTACTCCAGAGTCGAAGGCGAAAGGAGCCCACTTATTTTTACACCCTATTCTCCTTTCTCAATACTGCTGCCATGCCGTATCATATACCGTTTTCTGAGGAATTTAAATATAAATATCCTTGCATCAAGAACATTACCGACGATTCTACACCACATGACCGTGTGCGCGCGCAACAGAGCGCTATATTGACAGCGGCATTTTCATTCATGCTATTGATCCGATCTCAACTTCTACGGACTCTGAAGCTAGAAAGACTGAACACTGGAAACTTCTAGATGCACACACAATTAAAACGTAAGATGAGAACCTGAGTCCTGTAAATCATGTGCTTTAGGCAAACTGCAGGAACGCATTCCTTATAGTGCTTAGGCAACCGAGTTACAGAAGTAATGAACACAAGCATGCATTGTAAGTAGTTCTTCGAATTCCGTGCTTGGTAAAATGGCATTATTAGCCCATGCTATGTAGGTCACACGTAATGTCAGGGAAAAGATACCCAAGGATCAGTATAACGTATAGCACAAAATAAAACCATTGTTAAACACATTTATTTCCATCGCTTTGCACTCAGGCTGCCCACATTTTTGTTTGCACCACATACTGGCATCTTCTCATCTTTAACAGCTTCGACTGCTCTTTCTTGGCAGCCCTCTCAACATTGATTTACTTCATGTAGAAGCGCAGGCGAAACAGAATATAGAAATTGATTATGCCATTTACAATTTCACGTCCATGTTTCACACAAGCCAGAGGCTGAAAATGTACATGTGTTAAAATATCAGCGAAGTCAACAATGCTCTTCTAGCGCAACTTATTCAGACTAAAATAAATGGTGAAGTTGTCTTGAAGACGGTGATAATAATGTTCTTCAAGGGGTCAGACGGATACAGTAAGCCAGCATTATCAAATTTTGCATTGTGGCCTTTGCATGAATTTCCCACTTTGTGAAGTGTTCAAGGAACACGTTTAAAAAAAGTTTGGTGACTGCGGGTATAACGCTGCTTTTGGCACACGAGCAGTCATTATACTAATAAGCTTATTCATTCTTTTTACAAAAGATTCAGTGCCTTCCATGAAGTCATAAGAGCGTCCTAACTGGGTGCGATAAATAAAAAGATCTCTAATCATATCATCACCAAATAGCTGGAATGCTGGAGCAACTCCCATTTTCTCAAAAGAATTGTGATTCAGGTGCATGCTGGTGATCTTCGGCATGGCTTTAAGCGAAACACTCTGGCTGTTCATTTTCCTAGCTTCTCGTATCGGTTTGAGCGTGCACCCGACCCTCAGGTGCGTTAAACCATTTGCCTACAAATGCTGAATGCATGGAGCATTGAGCTGGCAAGATGTGGCGTTTGTCACGTTGTCTAGACATGACGCGATGACACGCCCTTATGAACACACACACCAACACACACGCCAGTCAGCGTTCATGGATTTGGCAAAAAAAACACCAGTATTATGGGCTCGTGACCAAGAAGCAGCGCGCATCGCTTCCGCAGCCACGGCACGACCGCCCCTGCAGGCACGACGTTCCGAATGTGTGCAGCGCCTCCTGCGCATTCATCCGAGGCGCGGCCAACCTGTTCCGTAGAGAGCTCCGCACGAACGACAGACTAGCAAGTATTTCTAGGGACCCTAGCGCAAGCACTGCAGCAGTGCGCCGCGGCCAGCCCGCAGCCGCGCGCCGTCAGCGACGGTCCGACCCCTGCCGCGGCGCCCAGCGCTCAGCCCAGCGGCTCCCGCCCCAGCTACGGGGCCGCCGCCGCCACGGGTGCCGCCAACGTAGCGGCCAGCAGCCCCCGGCCTGCATCCGCCGCAGCCGCCGTGAGTGGCAGTCAGCCGGCAGCAGCTGCCCCACCACCGTCGCTGCCGTGCACGCCGCCCGTTGCGCTGACAGAGCAAACCCCCGAAGCTGGCGACCAGGCCACTTCAGGCGACGATGTCAAGATCAAGGTGCGTACTGTTTTCCGAAAAGGGCTTCATCTTGAGCCATGGCATGTAGCTCGTTTAACCTCGTTATAACAAAGTAAAAAGTTCATTCCCGGCTGTTACTTCGTTATATGCAGTGTTGATCGAGCATCCGAGGGGAATCGTAATTCCTTCGTTATATCCATTATTTCGTTATAAACCATGCTGTGCAGCTCATGCCAGCGGTCCAAATACAGTTGAACCTCTTTACAACGAAGTTGAAGGTTTCCGGCGATTACTTCGTTATAGCTGTAGCTTCGTTATAGCTCCTGTGGGACAATCTTCCATGTGCAATCATAATTTCTTCGTTATATCAGTTGTTTCGTTATAAACCGCTTCGTTAAAAAGAGGTTCAACTGTTAGCTTCAAGGCAAGAGGAAACCTCACCTCTCCAAAACATCGTCTTAAACGGACGGTACGAGAACCGAACTCCGGTATAATACAATGCAAGAAACAAGCGGCATGTACTTCTCGAAAGATGCCCTCCAACCAATGGCGTCGACTGGTTCCCATGACGTCATGGTTAGTCAATCCTCTTGGACCTGTGTGACATCTCAGGGAGTGGCAGATGAAAGGAGATGAACCAACGTGTAATCAGATTGACAGCGACGTTCGGAAAACCGGCCGACACCGTTGGCTGCATGGCGTCCTTTGCAGGGCATCCGTCGCTTCTTTCTGGAGTTGCAGTCGACTATGCAGAGCTTAGTTTTAGTACTGAAAAGTGCTGTGAGTAGCAAGCATCGTGGTAGTACATGACGTATAGGCACCGTGCAGGAGTAACTCCGGCGCGATGCGCGCTCCCTTCGCGGCAGAAAGGGCAGACCGAGTGGGAGACGTGCGCCGGTCCGCGCTGCTCAGATGCGGCAAAACTGCCCGGGAGCGCATCCTATTCTTCGCTCGTTGTTTTGGTGACATTCTGTGGTCACAGACGAATTACTGCGCAGGAGTCTGCAATAGCACATACTTGAACTCGCCAGGGACAATGTTTTTCACGTCCGCAAACAAGTTCTACGAAGGAAAACGACAGGAACAGTGGATGGCTCTCGTTCCAACGGGCAGTAAGCCGGCAATCATGTCAGTATTCGCTGCATGACGCTGTTCCCAAAAGAGAAAAACAAGGCACTCTACAAACCCCTGCATTCGTAATTTTTCTCACCATCTGAAAATAATCGAGCCATTCCGCAATGTTGCCCTCGTATTTTCTGTTCCTATCTAGCCTACCCGATAGAAGGAAAGTGCCTGCACTAGGAACCACAGAACGCGTCTGGTGGCACGCGCCGACGTAGATAGTTATTCCATAATGCTCAATTAACCTGTGGTTTGGTCTATATTTTCCAAACGGGTCACTGTGTCCGCTTTAGCATGCGTAAGCACCAGCACCATGTAGAAAAAGTAATTAACTGGCACATTGGCGTTCGCTGCAGTGAGCGTGAAGTACGGAAACTGCCTCACCAAATTCATAGTGTGTATATTGTGTTTGCTTGACGTTTAGGTCGCCAATCCAAGTGATTTCTTCCAATATGTGAAAAGAAGTAGCCGGCGCCGCTTTCAGCCACCAATCTTCAATGTCATATCTGAACAAATAAAATAAACAACATAACCCTTTGAAATTACTGCACAAGACTACGTCATTGTTCCGTCTACCGAGAAATGCCGCTTCTTCTGCAAACCTGGAAAGTTGGCCGGTTTAAGGTGTTGATCAGTTTCTCGTATTTCAATGTGTTGTTTTCCGATGTCTCTCTTGCTTAGAATTGTATTTCAATGCGTTATTTTTTATTTCTCTTTCTTGCATAGAATAGGTCTATTTGCATTAGTTTTTTTTGTGCGTCTTTACACTCCTTGCTCCTTTTTTTTTCTCCGCACATACACCCTTTTCTTCCAGCTCCACCGCTGTTTCTCTTCTCGAGTGGTTTGACGACCTCCCCCTCCCTCTTCTCAATTTTTTTCTACCCGTCCTTCGCTCTCCTCCTCCTGTCTTGTTACAGTGCTGCCTTCTAATTGTAAAGCAAGTCTGCCAGTACTTTTGTTCTCTTTTGATGATTGTAATTTTGTAATTTGTTTTTTTTTCGGGGAATTGCCCCACAAACACTTGGCGTGGACACAGGCTAAAATGTGTCCATTTTCCAAAAATAACTGTCTTTAAGAAGACGATAATAAATTTTATAGTTGAGATGATTTCCCCTGTGACCATACAGACGCGAAAACAAAAATTTTTCAGTCAGGTGTGTATTGAGGGCAAGTAAAAAAAAATTCAAACTCGTATGTTCCAATCGAAACATTCGTAAGTAAAGGGTCTGCCTAGTACGCTGGATCAGCGACCTGCTGTGCGCATACCAGTGCGATGTGGAGGGAATGATCAAAGGGCGTCTTGTTGATGTTCGCTGCGGAGACCGCCGCTACATGCTGTCCTTTAAAGACTGTTCTGTCATCAGGACAAGAGAAATGCGCCCCACCGGAGAGACAATTGAAACCTTTGAAAATAATTATGTTTGTCTACTACATCAGTTACCTCAATTATTCTCACAGACAGAGAGATGAGGCTTTCTATTAACCTAGCCTGCTGGCGTACGCGAATTTTCAGTCCTTTCGTCAGCTTCTGGTATTTATTTGCATTTCCTCTCTCACCTCGCCCTCCGTTCATTAATTTTCTTCTTCTTCCGCATCCTTTCCTTCCTTCTCCACCGCCACTTCCTTCACAACGTTCTTTTTCTTTCCGCTCTGTGAGCTTTTGCCTAAGTGCGTCCCCACCTCTCACCCTCGGGCCGTACCGCTTCGTCGACGTGCCCGTGGCTGGCTTTGTGTCGCGTTGTACCACACGTGGGGGCTGCCACAAATCTTATTCTGTATTTTTCTACTTTTTTCATCGTGTTTTCTTATCCCCTCCCCTTGGTTTTGTTGTTTTTCACCTTATTCTTGGGCACCCTTCTCCTTGTGTCGTCTGCTCTGTTTCTCGTGCTTTGCTACTTGGAAATAAACGCCCAGCATAAAACCAGGGCTCGTCCTTGTCTCTCTGTCTGGTGTATTCATGTTCTCGCACTGTTTATCCGTCGCTGTGTCACTCCAACTAGCCTAAATCGCCACGACCTTGCTGCAGCAATCCTGAAAACATTCCGACGGCCACCCCAAACTAGGCGCTCGCCCGACTCAGGCGGCCGCGACTCTCCCAACGGATTTGCTCCGGCGGCCACCGGCGGCGCTGCCTGTTCGCCGAGAGTGCTGCCCCCTGGGTTCCCGCTTGGTGCCCATAGGGCGCTGGAAGCGAGACATAAGATTTAGCCGCTGACAAAGTTAAGATCAAGAACAGCGTTTCGAAACCGCTACGGGTTCGTTGGACAACATTGAAGAGGGCAAGGCGAGTGGGTGAAATTTGAAATCGAAGTTTGTGACGTAACGACCGCATTTAAATGAGTGGTTCGAACCCGACCGCGGCGGCTGCGTTTCGATGGAGGTGAAGCGCTAAGGCACCCGTGTGCTGTGCGATGTCAGTGTACATTAAAGATCCCCAGGTGGTCCAAATTATTCTGGAGCCCTCCACTACAGCACCTCTTTCTTCCTTTCCTCTTTCACTCCCCCCTTTTTCTCTTCTTTTATGGTGCACTTCATGTGCCCGCCGATATGTGAGGAAGATACAGCGCCATTTCCTTTCTCCGAAAACCAATTTTCAATTTTCACAGTTTCTTCTGTGAGGTTCAGGGCCTCAGTCCTCGCCTGGATAAAGGGTGGCTCAAGCAATTGGTGCGTCATCGGGTTTAGCTTTTGGGAACAGTACCTATGCACCGGCGGCGGAGTGTTGTGTTGCCAGCGTGTGAAATATTTTTAAAGCGAAAGCTTTACTGTCCGCAGGTTGAGCAGTTTCGCGTTATTCCTGCAAAGCCGTGCTGGGCATGCACGAGGAGCAGTGACCACACAGCGCATTTCTCTCTCGCTCCCTACTCACTACTTCCCATGGGCCACTAGTAGCACTGAGCCACAGTGTTCCATCCCTGCGCACCACAGCAGCTCCTCAAAAGCCTTTTGTTTTCTCTTCTTTCTCTCCCTGTTATCCTTTCCTTCACAGCGGGTTCGGCTGTCCACCAAGATACAGTTACTGTGCCATTTCCTTTCCTCAAAAACCAAACAAAACAAGTTAGCCGAAGGCATTCATTGAGTTCATTGGACTTGACAACTTTGCAAAGACCAGGCATTTTCACCAAAGGAAAGGCGCACAACTGGCTCGCTGCACAACCTCCGTGGGTTAGTGGAGAGCTCAATCATGCTTTCGCTTTGTATATCCTGGATTAGCTGGACTAATCCAACCTGCCACGGTGGCTCAGTGGTTAGCGCGCTCGGCTACTGATCTGTAGTTCCTGGGTTCGAACCCGACCGCGGCAGCTGCGTTTTCATGGAGTCAAAACGCTAAGGCGCCCGTGTGCTGTGCGATGTCAGTGCACATTAAAGATCCTCAGGTGGTCGAAATTATTCCGGAGCCCTCCACTATGGCAACTTTCTTCTTTCACTCCCTCCTTTATCCCTTCCTTTATGGCGCGGTTCAGGTATGCAAGGATATATGAGACAGATGCTGCTTCATTTCCTTTCCCCAAAAACCAATTATTATTATTATTATTGGGCTAATCCCCATTAATTTTTTTTGGGGGGGGGGAAGGAAATGGCACAGTATGTGTCACATATAGGCGGAGTGAAAGAAAAAAGGAAGTAGTGCTGTAGTGGACGGCTGCGGAATAATTTCTACCACCTGAAGATCTTTAACGTGCACTGCCATCAACAGCACAGGGCGCCTTAGCGTTTCGCCTCCATCTAAACGCAGCCGCCGCGGTCGGGTTCGAACCTGCGAACACCGGGTCAGCAGCTGAGCACCCTAAGCACTGAGCCACCGCGGTGAGTGTACTGTCTTTTTTATTCACGCATTAAATGCGCTTTTACTCCAAGCGAAATGTTGCACCGTCGAGCCCAACCATCCACTCTGGCAAACTGATGTTTCCTTGGGCTGTAGCTGTTGGTTCTTCTAAATTACGCGTCTGCACATTCTCATTTCACAGAAAGATTCATATATGTTGTTCATCTTTCACTGTTAATGAGTGGCTGTGGCGTCTTTTCGACCTCCACGAGTGCCGAAATTTCCACGGTAGTTCCTTGTGCCGAGTTTCGCCGCCGGGTGCCAGTTTGTTTAGTAACGAATATTTAAATTTTCCCAATTTTGTCGCCCCAATCAGGACGATTTCTGCGGGCGACCTTGGACGTGTGACGTCACCAGCTGCATGCCTCTCGATATTTGCTTGGAGTTTGGTCAAGAAGAAAAAAATAAGACCTTTGTTTTTGGTCATTTCGCATAGTGGTCTGTCACTTACAGTCTCCAGTTTAGTCAGTCAACGCGCCGAGAGTTGCTGTGACAGTATGCATGACGACAAGCTTCTGTCATACTTTGGGAGAAACCCAATTTTGGTTTCGGCGTTCTTTGTTTCTGCTGTTTTAAAGGGCTTCTACTCAGGATTCTGAACAACGGTTTTTGAGGCACAGAGAAGGGACTCTTAAGAAATGTGATGCGAATGGGAGCAGAATACCACGTCTAAACATATTCAGAATTGCCCACATTTTCCCTTTGAGTGGTTCAGAAACGTTGCAAGAAATGCTTCTACAGTTGTGGTGCCATCATGGCCTTGGTTCCCTGAATAAATAATTTAAGGCAGAGAAAGAACAAGTAATTACTGTCTCGCTATAGATGAACACCCCGACTACGCAGTGCGGTTCCTTGATTTTGCAATCGTCCCGATCGTCCCTCTCATATGCGCTCAAGATAGCACAAGGCTCTGAAATATATTCTGGCGAAAGTACAGGGTCGGTCAAAAGTTCCCAGGCCAAAGGGTGTCCTTTTGAGCTGTGTAATCAGGCAGAAATGACACCACCAAAGACTCAAAATATCCGTAGAGGGCGGAAGAGTCATCGTTCTATACTCTGCGAGCCTTGATAGCTTTATTCGCATCTTAAATGCCACAGTATACCGATGTAAAAAGCAAGCCTTCTGGCCCAGGAACTTTTGACCAACCGTGTACATAAGCTCGCTCAATCACTACGTTCTGTCGTCATAAACACCTGAACCAAATATTTCTACTTTGAGCACAGAACCCACAATCCCGAGCGAAGGTTGGCGAACTCTTTCCAGCGACTTTTTCACGCCCACGCATTTCTCCGCCTCACGCTCTGGCGTATTTTTGTTCAGACGTGTCTGTCGGTTAGATTCAAAAGTATGGCAGCTGCTATGGCCGCTACCAGTAATAAGCGTCGCTTCGGCGGTTCAGGAAGCCCCCCCCCCCCCCACCTAGGGAAATTCCCGAACGCGTCGGCAGCCGGCGGTGGGGCCGAGTGGGTAGGGCTGGCTGAAGAACGCCAACCTGTGAGCATGAAAAGTGTGATGAAAGGAGATAGAAAGGCTCGAAGACGCTGAAATTTAAATTTTCACTGCAGATAACTTCGCTTGCACAAAACATTTAAAACATTCTCACTGGAGGATATTCATGTTCAAGCGCCGCCCTTTAATGGGCTCGCTACAATGCATGGGATGCAGGAGGCGTTTTCTATTAAGACTCACCGGAACCAGTCCTGCACTGTAGTGTAGATCGAAGACCATTCGGCCAAACTTATGTGACGCTCAACACACGAAACAGTGCGTGCATACTTACTTCTTCATGGCCTGCTCTAATTACCACCAATCATGGCGCAGGAGCTCGAGCGAACCCTGCCCTCTCACTTCCCGCAGCGGCCCGCTCACGGCCAGCTGGGCCGGATCATACAACTTCTTGCCAACCACTTCAGCATTGAGATACCGACCGGCAGCGTCTACCACTACGACTTCGACATCTTCTCGGAGACTGCCAATGAGACCAAGGTTCCTGAGCAGAAAAAGTACCGATGCCTCAGCACGAAAATCAACAGGATAGTCATCGAGCTCCTAGCAAAGAAGTACCGCCTAGACCTGGCCAACTGCATTCCGGCTTTCAATGGCCGCAAGAACCTGTACACGCGCCACCAGCTCAACTTCCACGAGCGGACATTCACAGTCGACCTGGAGGAAGACCAGAGAAACCAGAAGTTTATCATCAAGATCCAGTACGCGGCCACCGTGAACCTGGACGCCCTGCATGGCGTCTACCAGAAGAGCGTACAAACTGTGCCCCAGGGAGTCCTCCAGGCCATCGACATCGTCTTGAGGCGCGGCCCCTCGATCAAGCTGGCGCCAGTTGGACGCTCGTTCTTCAGACCGCCGGGACCCAATGAGCACAATGACCTCGGAGGAGGCCGGGAAGTGTGGTTTGGCTACTACACGAGTGTTCAACCCGCCCAATGGAAGCCCATGCTTAACGCTGACATGTCAGCAACAGCCTTCTACGAGTCTCTTCCACTGGTCGACTTCATGTGCAGGTTCTTCAGCGACAGCCGGTGTGTGTTGACGCCCGCGGACTTCCAGTCATTGCGCGAGAACCAGTACGTGCGGCTGAATACAGAGCTCAAGGGACTCCGCGTCAAAGTGACGCACCTTCCGTACCCGCGCAAGTACAAAGTGGTCAAGATCACGAGGGAAGCTGCGAAGGACATCCATTTTGAATCAGATGGCAGTCAGATCTTCATTGCCGACTACTTGCAGAGCCGCTACCGGCGCTTGTCGTACCCACACTTCCCTTGCGTGCAGAGTGGCAGCCCGACACATCCGGTCTACATTCCTCTGGAGGTGTGCGAGCTGGCCGAAGGCCAGCACTGTCAGAAGAAGCTCAGCGAGAGTCAGACCGCCGAAATGATCAAGCGCACGGCCAAGCCGCCAGCCAAGCGCTTCCAGGAGATTCGTCAGTCTGAGCACGATTTGGTCAGTAGTACGGACAAGTACCTGCGAGAGTTCGGCATCAAGATCAACACCGAACCCACTGAGGTTAAGGGCAGAGTGCTCGACCCGCCGTCAAAGATTTTTGGGGACAACACCATGTGCAAGCCGCGCGACGGTACGTGGGAACTCCGAGGGCAGGGCCTCTACAAGGCGATGTCCATGACACAGTGGATTGTGCTCAACGTGAGCCGCTTCGCGCAGAAGGACTGCCTGGACAACTTCATCAAGATGCTGATCCCCATCGGCCAAGAACTGGGCATGCGCATTGCGCAGCCGCTTGCGGTCATCACGTTCGACACAAACCGCAAGGCCATGCGGACCGTCCTCACGGAGCAGCGCAAGCAGCACCCACAGTTGGAGATGGTTGTGGCTGTGATCACAAAGGCCACAAACTACGCTGAGATCAAGCAGGTGGCAGAGACTGAGCTCTCCCTGTGCACACAATGCATCTTGGACAACAACGTGGTCCAAAAGTGCAACGCAGCGCTCATCCAAAACCTGTGCCAAAAGATCAACACCAATATGGGCAGTATCAACAAGTCTCCTGATGCAGGAGAAGCCGAAGCTATTCCATAGGCCCGTGATCGTCATCGGAGCAGACGTGTGGCACCCTTCGCCTGGAGAAAAGATGAGGCCATCCATCGCCGCGTGCGTCGGAAGCTTAGACTCTGTACCGTCCAAGTTTCACGCCACCATTCGGGTACAGATTGAAGACTCCGAGGCTAAGGCGCATGTGGAAATCATCAAAGAACTGAAGGACATGATCAAGGAATTGCTACTGGCTTTCTACCACACCAACGGGTTCAAGCGAGGTAAGCAACTGTGCCTACTACAATACTGTGCCCACTAAACACTCATCTGGTTAAGGCAGCTTTGCCCTCTTTTAGTGTTGCTAGTATCATTGGATAACCTTTGTCTTTTGAGAAGCGGACTAGCTGTGCGTAACAATATATGTAACGACACCGAATAGATCTCCACAGCGCTATAATTTCAGGACATCCAGGACATTCATTTTTGGAGACGTCTTCTCAGTATCAGCTGACGTCAGCTTGATCGTTTCTCTTCAAAAGGTTGTAATGATCCGAGACTGAGGCTTGTGGTTGGGTTTAGTGCGTACCCGCGCCACGTTTCACCCCTTTTACTCACGGGCGATTTTAACGGCTGTGCAGTTGACCGTCCGTTGAACTGAACGGCAGTTCGAGGTGTTATACCCGTGCCACACGGTCAAGTTTAATGTCATTAATTACTTAGTAGATGAAGTTTTAACGCCATTGGCTCGGTGCCACGCATTCATAATAATGGCATTAGACAGGAACTGGCATTAGGCAGACTAACTGGTGTTTGAGTTGTGGCGTTTGCCACAACTCATTCGCCCGAGCAGTGTATACTCTTGTCTTCATTCCACATGCAGAAAAACACGCAACTTTTTTTGGGAGAAGTTACTATCCAGTGGTTAATGGTTTATTCATAAAGAGCACCATTTTTACCAACAATTCTGAAGCACTGTTAGCCTGTGAGCTGGCACTCGAGTTCTACATTTACGACTTGTCAAGCAAAAACAGTAGCATTTTCTACAAATTAATTTTTATATTATATTTGAATGACATTGCTGAGATACTGGCTCGTTAACACTGTTTATATTCAGGTGATTTTTTTACTGCCTTGAAGGCGTTATCGGCACCGGGAGTTATTAAATTATTTATTTATTTATTTACAGATGCCTTACAGGCCTCTGGAGAAGCATTGTGTAAGGGGGGGAATACATAAGTTTGTGCAAAATAGCTTAGAAGTAAAAAAATCATAGTAAAAGTACAGCAAAACACACAAAAAAACAGGTGAGTTCAGATATCGCAATTCACAAAATGGGATAATTATCAAGTAAAAAACAACTCTGCATCATGGAACAAAAAACTGGAAATTCACAGAGTTATACAAAAGCAAAATAAAACATATCAGGCATAAATGAGCAAAGCTCCGCATCCACGGAACCAAAAAGGCAATAGTCTCAAACTGCTGAAAATGAAGTTATACGAATCCTGAGAATATAAATGGCGTGCTAAGCGTTATCAACGAAGTGGTTGAGTAGATGTTCGCGAAATGTGTCATGATTACCCTGCAGGGCGATGCAGTCCGGAAGATCGCTCCAGAGACGGATGGCACGCGGGAGTGGCGAGAAGTTGAAAGCATATCTGTTGTCGTAAATGCGGCATAGCGGTTGTTATTATGTAATCAATGTTATAAGTAGATGGGATGTTGTAAATGTGCTGGCAGTGAATCAGTGGCATGGACGTATTTGTGAAAGAAAAGGGCGATCTCGCGACGAATTTGCAACGGATGGATCGAAAGTTTGATATTTAGTTGGGTTACACTGGACTGATAACTGTAATTTTGCGAATTGAAACGACAAGCCCCATTCTCGACAGCTTCTAACTTCTCTATTAGGTATTTCTGATGAGGTGATCAGATGGATGAAGCGTACTCTAGTTGCTCTGGGACAAAAGTAATGTAGGCTTGTTCACACACGTGAGGGGTAATTCATTGCAGGTTACGGCGAAGGAAAACTAGTGACCGGGAAGCTTTAGGGAAAGTGGTGTTTATGTGTTCAGCTCAAGAAAGGTTTGGTGAAATATGGGCGCCTAGATGCTTGTACTGCGCAGTCCGAGCCAATGTATCGTTACTGTTGTGGTATGGAAAATGCGAAGTGACTGATTTTTGGCTAATAGTAATTATCTTACACTTAGAAATGTTTAAAGTCATTAGACATGCTTTACACCAGTCGTTTATGCAATCGAGGTCACTTTGAAGTGCAAGGTGGCAATTAGTAAATTTTATTGGCCACAAAATAATGCAGTCGTCAGCAAATATGCGTATCTAAGATGAGGTTGTTGCTGACAGGTCACTAATGTGAATTAAGAATAGTAATGAACCGAGGAGGCTTCCTTGCGCCTCGCCCTATGTAACATTGGAGAGTGGAAATTAATAATTGTTAACAATGGTGAACTGCTGGCGATTACAAAGAAAATTACGGACCGATGACAGAGTTAAAGAATTTAATTTGAGCGCACAATGCTTAGATATTAGTCGGCAATGTGCTACCTGATCAAATGCTTTGGCAAACTCCAAAAAGGTGCAAGTCGGTAGTTTTCGTGCGAGTGTTTGTTGCCACTTTTGAAAACCGGTACAACCTTTCCTATTTACCAGCCGGGGGAAAGCTCACCTGTAGATATTTACTGCTTAAAGATATGAAGCAAGAGGATGCTGGAGACAGAAATGTAGTTTTTTAGTATATTTTGAATTAATTTCATCAACACCAGAGGAAGAGGATACTAGGTTATTTATAAGGTGTACTAAGCCATCAAGTGTAATGTCAATCGGTGCTATGTAGGGGTAACCAAAATCTTGCACATACGGGATGTTAGAATTATCTTCTTGGCTTAAAACATATGCGAAAAACGAATTAAATGGTTTAGGGCAGTCAGCATTGGAGTAGGGGGTGCTGTGAACGTCATGTATTGATATATCATTACTGACATTATTCTCACGTATTGTTTTGAAGGACTTGCTCGGATTATTCTTAAGTAGCGCAGGATGGGCTTTTGAAAAATATTTTTTTCGTCACAAAGGGCGGAACAATACAGATTTACCCCGCGCGAACGGCGTACTTTCGTGCTTTGCATATTTGTACAATCGTTTTTTCTTATTTCTCATGTGTTGATGCTTTCTTGTGAAGCCAGGGTTAGATTTATGATTTGATAGCGTGATAAGCGGTGCATGTTTGGCTACAAGTTCGGCAAGGTTGTCTCTAAATTGAACCCGCGGTTATCTTCTATGGACCTATATTGAAAAGAGGGCATCAGGATATTGCAGAAAACATTTGAAGCTCGTCATTTATTCGATTGTAATCTCCTCTGTTATTGTCGCATATCTGTGATGTTAATACATCTGTCAATAAATGTCATTAAATCTGGGCGTGTAGCGCCAGGTCCGAAAATAATGGCATAGGCGAACTTAAGGCTACAAACATCTGCGGTCATTTCTAGTGCGCATGTGGCACGGGTAATAAAAGGCAGCGCCACCTGCTGTTGAGATGTCAGCTCAGTAGGGGGTCGCAGTTAGACCATTCTACTGACCCGCTGCATCGGCCAAGTCGGCGGCATTTCTGGCTGCCACATCTAGCTATCCTGGCTAATATGAGTTCAACTACAACTTCCATTATAGTCGGATACAACTCAAGCACCAAGCGGCTTTCCCCCTGAAAGGACTCTCTTGCAGCCAATGGCATAGACCAGTTCTCATGAGTCTGCTAGGGTAACCATGTAGGGAGTGGCAGATGAAAGAGGATAGTCTCCTTCTCACAGGGGAGACTATTGTCACTATTGTCATTGTCACAGTGCTCGCCGCATTGTCAACCTTGCAGGTTCGTGAGAATAAGACGACGCCATTGGCTGAAAGGAGGTCCTTTTACGAGGAAAAGCGGCTTGATTCTTGGGTGCTATCAGACTATTCGAAATAGTGTAGCCAGAAAAAATAAAATTCCGCGAAATGGCACCAGGAAAACAACGGCTGAGCGGTGAAGCCGGACGTTCCTGTATTGAATTTTTTTGGCTCTGTGTTGCTGTTCACTAGCGGCCTACTCAAACGCCAAGCTTGCACAGAAGTTTTAGTTGAGTGAAGTCAAGTAAGGAATCAATGCTTAGAGTTATGTATAAACCGATCATGTGATCCAGAATGTGAACCGCGTGAACTCAATTTAGCGGAGTGTGCTGTGTAACTGCTGCCGACTGCTATTCATTTCAGTGTTGGTTGGAAAAGCTGCACTTCCGTTGAACTGAACGGTAGCTGAAACTGCTCGTTTAACCAGAGTATCACCCATAACAGCATTGCTAAGAAAAAAAAAACGCTGCTCTTCGCCATACAGTTTTTCTCAAACGATAATTGTATAAGATAGGAGAGCATAGTTCGTGAAGGTCCAGAGTGTTTTCTTTACATTCTGAACCAAGTATATATCGTGATTCGTCGAGTGGCCTTTAAACCCTGACCAAGTTTTTTTCTTTCCACTGTTGAATCTCTCAGGTGAGCGCCATCCGGCTGGCGTGTGCAGAAATGTCTCCCACCGTGACCTACGAACCACCGCTGACGTTCGTCGTGGTCCAGTAGCGACACCACACGAGGTTCATGCCCGCCAACGACCGCGACGGCGTGGGCAAGTTCCGCAACGTTCCTCCCGGCACGACCGTAGACTCGGTGGTCACGCACCCGCTGGACTTCGACTTCTTCCTCTGCAGCCACTTCGGCATCCAGGTAGGCGACCTCTTCTCTGCTCTTGTTGCTATTGTGAGCGGGAGCAAATGGTCTGCGGTGTTTTCGTTTATGAATTTGCGGAGGAAATAGTCCGGGTGCCAGCGTCTCCAAAGTCGCGTCGCGTCGTTACTGCGGTACAAGTACCAGGAGCGCCTGCGGTGGAGGCCTTCCACAGCTTGAGAAAACGGAAGCATGTGCTCTGAGATGACAAGATATACATGACATGCAGTGGACATCTTTCCTCGTCCCTCTTGGCGTCGCACTGTGGTGTGTGCAAGGCGCAGGTGAAGTGGTATAGCTCCAACAGTTCACGGGCTGTCTGGTCCTTGCATCTGTTTAAAACCTTTGTTTCTTTCAGTCTTGCCACACACTTAACCTTCCTTACTTCTCCGCAGGCTTTACAATGATGTGGCAAAAGTGAACCAGTACCATTTTCTTAATCCCGATTATGTTCTACTAATTGGTCGTTAATACAGCGGCCGGTTTGTCCGATGTACATCTTTCCCCATGTAAGAGGAATCTGATAGACGACTCCCACGGCACATTTAACAAGCAGAGCTGCATGTCTTTTTTTACACTCAGTTTTGTTTACCTTGTTGTGATCAGTTTTAATGCACAAGCCAGCCAGTTTCTTTGGGCCGGAAAAACCACAGGAACCTTATATTTTGTTGCCACATGCTTCAAATTGTGCGCCACCTTGTGGGTGCACGGGATGACAGCCGGTCTACTTTTGCTTTTGGTGACCTCATCTTGATCACCTTTTTACTAAGTTCTTTCTTCAATTTTTGCAGAAAAGATTCAAATACTCCACTTAACATCAACGTTGGAGAGCCTGCTTTTTCCAACTTCCAAATCTGTGTTTGAAAGCTTTCTACCGCTTAATGGCAACATGATTTCTTCATCGACGCTTCCAGGCATCTCTGAGAAATGGCGCGCTTTACTTTCTTTGAATGGGAAGATTCATAGGGCATTAGTTCTTTTTTTTGCGCGAGGGCGATACATCCAGCACAAGCTTTGGTCTTTAAGTGTGATGGCAATGTCTAAAAATTGCAATCTGTTGCCTTGGACAAGCTCTTGGGTGAAGTGAAAACCTATGCTAGGCAGTTTAAAACCGGATAAAACTTCTTCCACTATATCTGCGTAAGATGAGGAAACCTGTTTCTTTAAAATAATTTAAAAATCGTCGACTTATCTAAATGTTTTCAGCACTTTGGCTTCGTCAAAAGCATCCGACAGTGACCTGTCCATCTTCGCAAGAAAGATGTTACATAGCACAGGAGCCACACAAGAACCAATGCAAATTCTTTTTTTCTGAAGAAACAGCTGGTCTTCAACTGATAACACAGTGCAGGACCAGTAGTACTCTAACATTGCCAAGAAATTTGCAACAGAAACACCGGCAGAATTCTGGAAGGAAACCGCGGAGCAGAAATGAGGATTAACTCTGTGGCAAGGCTGAAAGAAACAAAGTTTTTAAACAGAAGCAAGGGCCAGACAGCCCGTGAACTGTTGGAGGCCTTCTGTATTAAAAGAAACAGTAGCGATTGGGTTAGTGCCCCATCTATCACCATTTAGAATAAAACTGCTTTTTTAGATACACGGGGCTGAGATACGTGTGTGTCTCACTTATCTTCTATCCACATTTTTTATAAAACCCTCGCGCTCATGTATGGTTCTTGCTACCGATCTTGATTGCATTCCTTATATTCATTCGCATTCGCTGTGAATAAACAGTTGGAAGTTGTGCCTGTCCCGTCTCGCTTGCTATGTGTTGTCCTTTTTGGCGCTACAACCCTTTTTTGGAAAGATGCACCAACTAGCCCCCCAACAAGTTTTACTGAGATGAGGTAATGTGGGTTAGACAAGGGTCTGAAAAATTTAATTCAACCTGCATTATTCTTGGAAGGGTCGCATGGCTGCAATATGTAGAAAAATAATTGTAGCCATTACAGCAGCGTGCAGGGCGTTTTTAGGGCTTTGACAAAAACACCCGAGAAATGGAGGAAGAACCGGTTGGCAACTAATAAGTTTTCATATGCACTGTCAGAGAAAGAAATCCTTTATTTCGGAAGCCCTGCACCCGACGGGCCTTGCCTCTTGCGATGAAAGTGAGAGGTGCGACAGTAAATTCTCCGCTTATCAAATCAAGTCAGCGGGCAGAAGATCCCAAAACAAAACTCTCTGCCGTCAGATCACATTGAGCGTTAAAAGATTGTGCATGAAGATTAATGTCATTTCACGTTCTGCTGGTTTAAGTTCTCAACCTGCTGTCATCTAAAACAACATGCGCTTTCATGATTCATGAGCTGCTGCGGTCGTACTGCATGCTCCCGGCCAAAGTGAACTTCAAGGCCCTTCCGAGAAGCGTTTTTAAGTTTAAAAGTAGAGTTCCCTCAGGCGGCTTTGCGGTTATCAGCAATTTCGAAGTTTGCAACTTGAACTCAATTTAAAGCCGACGTGGTGCGTGAGTGGTTAGGGCGCTCAGCTACTGGTCTAGAGTACAAGGGTTCGAACCCGACCGCGGCGGTCGCTTTGCGATGGAGACGAAAAGCAAAAAGCGCCTGTGTGGTGCGGGATGTCAGTGCACATTGAAGATCCCCAGGTTGTAGAAATTATTCCCGAGCCCTCCTGTACAGCACCTCTTTCTTCCTTTCCTCTCAGTCCTTCCTTTAACCCTTTCCTCAGGGCACGCCCAGGTATTCTCCAAGACGTGAGAAAGATGGTGCACTATTTCCTTTCCCCAAAAAGCAATTTTAATTTCAATTTTTCATTTTTGTAACCCCCGAAGATCGTGGACCGTTTGGAAGTTTCGCAGCTGGTAGCATCGAAGAGCTCTGGTTCGGTGAGGTCGTCAATGAAGGGTATTACCAGGACATCATCATCATCACCAAGTGACAAAAGAAGAGGAAGTGACACCGTTAGTAATTCATATTTCCTTAATTCATTTGACTTTTCCAATTTTTATCTTTATTTCTCTTCTCACGCCTATTTTTCCCCGCGCAAATACCTAATTGGATTTATCTATTGAACCTTGGCCAGTTCCCCTGCTTGGGTATGTGCCATGCTTACTAACGAGAACAAGAAGAAGATAAGCTTTCACGAGACTTATTGGCCAGACGTGATCTTTGCTTCGTTTCAGTGGTCCGTTGATCTAGCGATGCCAAGCACCAACAACAGCAACGGATATCGGCGCTTCCAACGAAGCAAGCTGAACCTCTTCTGCCTTAACATAAGTGAGTGTATGTTCATTTGCGTCACCTTGCCGCTGTATTTTCATTAGGACCGCTAAAATTCGTAACTCCATGAGGCTTGCTCGTTTTCTCGTTCAGTCGTCCGTTGATAGAGCCAGCGACGTCAAGCGATATGCTTCATGTAACGTCGTGTACCCGAACCCAACGCTGCATAACAGCGAAGCGCAGAGTAACGCGTCCATTAATTGGGCCCAGGTTCGAATCGGTAGACTTAGTGTCTTGCGAATGGGGCAAGGTAGGCCACGGCAAGGCTGCCACCAGTTGCTGTCCCTTGTTCCAGCTGCATTGTTCGCTCATGAAACAACGTTGGCGGCTAAACTGAGTGCAGTTGATTGAACCAGCTTCCCCAACCCCCACAGTAACTCGAATTTAGTTAATGTCATAAATTATTCACTTTGAAAGCGAAATTTCCCTCTATGAAACTAGTTGCGCATTCATGCGAGGAGAGCTCTTTAGAAAAGCAATGAGGAAGGAAAGTGTGAACGGCGTGCTTGATCATGACTGCGGCACTTCAGGCTAAAGTGTAATGCTCATGTTATATAAAGCGGAAGTGTCACGGAGAGCTAATAGCTCTGAGGCGATAGGAGCAATAACCAGCCGCCTCGGTGACTACTCATGCGTCGAGCCCTATAGCAACCATTGTACAGCATCTGGCAGCGAGGAACAGCTAATGTGTGACCACTGTGAGTGTCAAGGCGAGACGCTGCCTGCTTTTCTATGACACGTAGCATGACTAACGCCCTCATTTCAGCAAAGCCGGTCTGAGCCCCTAAAGCAAGCTGTACAATGAAAGTATAATTTTTTTCTAAAGTATATTTCTTTCTCGTCCAGCTCCAATGCAGGGTGCATGCCAGAAGGATGTCTCACAATCCGCCAGTCCACGTGGGGCCAGCTTTCATCCGCTTGGCCAACCTGGAGGGGGCAAGGGGGCGCTTCTCAGGCAAGACCATCGACTATCGAGCCCCTTGCACGAGCTCTGAAGTGCACACATGTCACCAAGCCCAGGAGCTGTCTGTATGGAACGAATTTCTGCAATATGTGGAGGCTGAATTGCTGCTTGTGGCGGGAAAATCCGGGCTTCTCCGTTTGGTTCACACTAAAGGCGTCGGCCGTCATTTTCACCAGTTAAGCGCAACTCAAGTGCACCAAACCGTCACCGTTATTTATTGGCTCCTGCGAAATCATCATTGCATTGTGTCTTTTGAAGCACATCCCGACATCCTTCGGATGTATCCCGCTATCTTTACGAGAATCCTCTACAGAAACACAAAACTGAAAGTACTGAAGCTCGGAATGCAACGCACCGGTTTTCTCGAGAGCTTTCGCATGGCCATCCCCTATATGACATACCTGCAAGAGCTGCAATGCAGATCGAATGAATCGTGTCCAGCTAAGCTCCTGACAGCGGTGTCCAGACATCTGCGCAGTACCACATCATTAACTGTATTGAGTACATCCGCTCCTAACATTGATGGCCATCCCACAGAAAAGACTTTCTTTGTAGCCCTTTCAGAGGACTCGACTCTACAGGAGCTTACCCTGGTATTCGACGCAAGTTACGGCCCCCACAAGCAGGTTTTTCAAAACTACATAAAATCGACAGCGACGCTAAAATGTCTATCGATTACAGAAGCTTCACAAAGCCGGTCAGAGGTGTGGCTAGGAAGCATTCTGAAAGGATTACTCCTCAATAAATCCCTGACCTCCATAACTCTAAAAAATTTTCGAATTGACCATATACGAGTTTAGATTCTAACAAAGGTCATGCTAAAAAACAGAGTGCTGCAAATTCTCGATATTGAATCACTCAGAGCAATCTCGACACGTCAACATCGAAGCGTTGGGGAGAGATGCATCGCAGCAATCATACGGAATGAATCGCTAAATGAGCTTAGCCTACCACCCGACATCTTCGAACCGGGCTTATGGAATTATTTTTTTAAGGAAATGCCAAAACAAAGAACTTTGATAATAAATATCTTGTCAGACATTGAAAACAGGCCACTGATGGCAGTTGCTTGCAAAGTACTCAAGGAAAGTAGCACTGAAGAGACAGTTTAGTCCGAGACCAGGAGCTGTGACTGGAAGATCAGTCCTGAGGAAAGCGAAGCATTTTCTGAAATCTGCCTCTCCAACCACTCAATTTCAGCGTTTGAGGATGTCCTTATACAGCGGTCACCCCTGTTTACCCGACTGAAAAAGCTCAGCTTTGCGATATCTCCAGTGGGTGCAGCACATGTGCCAGCAATTGCCAATTATATTGGAGTAACCTCGACGCTACGAGAACTGAATATCTTCGCTTCGTGTCGTGGGAGCACCGACGATGTTTTCAACTACAGCTGGGCCCGGATTCTTCTATCACTCGTATGGAATTCAAGCGTTGTTGATTTGGAAGTTTTAGTGATTGACATGGATGTGGCAAATCTCGAAAGGTTCGCTGACATCGTTGAGGCAAGCCAGAGCATCAGACGTCTGAACATGATGATGGTACCACGTCAAAAATCAATCATCTTTCTTCGGCGCTTCTCGGCGGGCATTACTGCGAACTACACGTTAACTCGAGTTGTTCTACTCACCCGGATAGAACCATCTGACGATTGGTTCTGTGTCATGGATACGGCTCGGAGGAACTCAGACCTCGTGAACCGTGCTATAGTATTTGTGACAGCTTCAAGGTTTGACAAGTAAGTAAACTCTGTACTGTGGAGTGACCTCTCAACTAGTTCTCCCTTACAAAAATGATCTGTAGACAGTCTATAGATTTCTTTGACTCTATTGCCTTCCTATAGCTATTTCTTTCTGTCTATTCGTAGTCTATATACGAAAGTCTGCTAAAAGTGTGTGGCCATAAATCAATACATTGTCTATAGACTGTCTATAGGATTTGTGTTGCCTATAGACTGTTCTTTAGGATTTGTCTAAGAGAGTCTGTAGACTTTATAGACAGAAGTCGATGGACAGTCTATAGTATGGACAGTCTATAGACTGTCTAAAGAAATTTTTGTGAGGGCGTACTATGCCTAAGTTTTTAATAGAGCGTCATCACCGAACTCAATAAATATGCTGAGGTGCACTACAAATTAAGAAGTTTGAACCCTGAGGAGGGTACAATTTTTAACATTGACCAGAAAGGAACAAACTTTGCCAGCTGAAGAGATAGCGAACAAATGTGGATTGAGAACTCTTGCTATCCATTTTATGACGAATATGTGCCGGAGTTTTTCAGAATTAATGGGTGTCAAGCTGCTTCGCGCCTCATGCTCTTCAAATTCTGATTGTGTCAGTCAGAGAAATATCTATCAATTGTTTCTAAGGAGTTTGGCTCTCAGGCACGATTACTTCTTGAATGCAATGCTGTAGTTACAGTAATGACACTGTGGCTTATATAGTATTTATAACAATTAGCATTTCGGAAGTTGGGCAATTTTATGGTGTCGCCTTTATTTTTTTTCGCTGTCGGTTGTGGAAGCTTCCTAGGGTCCGTATTCCAACTATCGTAGTTTTTGAAACCTTACTTTTCAGCCATACCTGATTGGCCAAAACGAGGCAAGAGGGTCTAGTGGCTCGGACACAATGAAAAGTTTTTTTAAGAAACCAAACAGGGGATCACACGTGGCGGAGACTCCCATTGAAGCTCAAGGACTCCAATAAGATAAATAGCCAAAATGGCAGCGCACTCTGAAGAGCAACATCTTGCTTTGTGCTTGATTAGTCAGTGTCACTGCGTTTTACAGCCAGTGAACTGGCTATCAATTGCATACACGGTTTTTGCTTTGTCTTTTATTGCTTATATCAACTTGGATGAAAAATTTGTCCTGTCATTTATTTTGTTGGGCCTCAGGGCAGCCCCCTGTCTAACTAAAACACCGCAGTGCCGAAGAAATGGTTCACTTCGTGAAAAGAAAATGGTGCTACTATAACCTGCATTAACGCTGGGTCTGCATACGTTAAACAGAGTGACACAAAGCGCAATGCCCAACAAAATGCTTGTGCTTACTATACGCCAGCGTGAATTCGCTTTTCTAGAAATCTCTGTGAACTGTCAGAGTGCACCGCATAATTATTTTGTGCAATGTCTGGCTGGATGAACCCGCTCGTCCCATTATTGGTTAGTCGCAAGGAATCCGTCACCACCCCTTTCAGCCTCTGTAAATATCCTGCCGCGTGTGTGAAGTTTTGGCTCAAGTAAAACCATTCAGTACAGTAATAATTGACGAGAAATCCCACCGCTTTCGCAGATTTGCCGCATCAGATGTCTGGACCTTCCATGATTTTTTTTTACAGCGATAGCTGTTAGGCGCCCGTCCCTCGTTTTCTCGTCACTGTCGGCATAACCGGTTGGACAGCTAGCACCCACCAGTTGCGTAAGTCAATCTGGGTCGCAAAAGCCTACGGGTGGCTCTGTTAGGAACAGCCGCCTGCCAGTGCAGGACTGCATCACGTGACTACTACACCGGTGGTCACGTCAACGCCAACCGGATGAGTGTAGATATAAAGCGCAGGACCGAGCTGCAGGCGTTGTCGACTCTCGGGCAGAACTTTGTCACACCACCTGAAGTTCCACAACTGAAAGGAGAGCAAACGCCGCTGGAAAATGAGGCGGGGAGCGGAACACCCAAGTCGAAAACAGCAATGCCGGTGGTGGTTGGGCAAACAGGGGACCGTTCTGTTCACGTGAATAAACACCTAAACAGCTATCGTTGAATGTCACGTTACACAGTCGTAACCGTCCTGTGAGTTTTTATCTGATCTCGTATTGCTTGATAAAGCCGTAAAAGGCACTACCCTAGCATGCATAAAACGTCGCATTCTGTGGACACTGCTTCATGTATTGCTGCCGCTTTGCAGGTACTGTGCGACTGCTCTGAAGCCAGTTGCAGAGCATCGTGCCATCCTGCAAGAATTCGCCGAGATCGCCACCGTCAGCGAAGCGGAGGCCGCGGGGATGATCAGGTCGGCACTCTACTCCCTCCAAGACATGCACAACTTTATGCGGGCCGTTGGTGTCGTGAAGAAGCGAGTTGTTTGCTATCCTCGTGAGGATGTCGCCATGCAGCTTGACGAGCTCCATTTCGACTGCTGGCTACATGTGAGACAACACCTGCAGTTAGAAGACGTCAAGTACCCGGGACCATCTTCCTAAAAAACAGTGGCGATGCATGTGTGACTCATCGTGGGTGCTTCGACAACCAAGTTTGTTGTTCCAAAATTGTCGCTAGGCTATCCTATGAAAGTGTTCTTCGTCGACAGCCTGAAATACGGTACAAGATTGAATGTTTTTTTTTTCAGCTCTTCTTGTAAACACAGAACAATGAAAGCTCCTGTGCGTAAAGCACTATGCATACAATGCGGGCTTGAGTACATAACTGTTGTAAAGACTTTGCCCTTGCTTGGACTCTCCCCACTCGATGACAGTGTCATTTCTGACTCTGACACCTTTTTAGTTCTCGTCTTCTCTCGCGTGGAAATTAAGATTTACTGCTAACGTTCCAATGCACACATAGCTCATGTTTGAATTGCGTGCTCCGTTCATGCTTTTCTGTGCAGTACTTTGCATGCAGCATTTCCTGCTATTGTCACATGGAACTCTGACAGACATCAGAGCATTGAGTGAAAAGTGTGTGCTAGTGTACAAATGTGCGCTTACCTTGTGTCACTGAGTTTGTTTTTTACTAGTGTTGCCTGTACGTGTGGCTCTCGCTAAACGTAGTCAAGGTTTTCTAAACTTTTAAGAGACCTACGCCAGTCAAACCCACTGAGTGTTCTTTGCAGTGGTTTGTCTTAGTCTCCGATATGTCTTGGGACTACCGAAGTAAACACAGAGGAAAACTTACAGTAAACAAATGCTTGAGAACAATTCACCACGTTGACAGTCGCTTGAGCTTTGGAACTCTGGCCTGTAAACCGAATTCATGTAGTTATCCTATTTGTGCCCCAATAAATTTTAAATTGTATACTAAATTGCTTTATTAAAATTCGCATCATTATCGAAAATATGAGCCCCTCACATTTTAAGACTTTCTTGAGTTCATGTACTTCAAACAATTATGTAGTGTATTGTAAAAGGTCTTTTGCTTCTTATCTCGTAGACATATGTCTGGATGACTTTTTTTCCATACAGGTTACCTGTACAGTCGCGAGTAAAAAAGTTTATCACACATGACAGAACACCGGAGCGCCGGAATGGCAACGCGTGGCGCTGCGGGTGACGAAGATGCTGATAACGAGAGTGCCGGGCCGTTCCCATTCTACAGTATTAGGGGGGTTCAGCGGACTGTCATAGCCCCCCAAAATTTATTTTTCTGTCTCGCTGTCTTTTTTTTTAGCGCAGACTTGCTCCCGCAGGTAACTGGTGAAGAATAGGATAGTTTTTTTTTTATTCATTGGAAGTTATTTTCGTGAGCAGCCTCAGCCGCGCCGCCCTTGGTAACTGCTTTAACAGCTCTGCATCCAGGAGCTGTCATGGCCTCCCAAGGCAGCAGATTTGAATACAATTGAAATTATATGGTGGTTAATGAAAGAGCGAGTAGCTAAAAGGCAGCTGCACGAGTCATCGGCAGATATCCTTGGGGTGGCGGTTCAAAAGGAATGGAGCAGGCTTCAGACTCTTCCTGACCTTCCAAGCAGCCAGTTTGACTCCTTCCCTGAGCGCCTTCAAAGCATTGTGAGGGTCGGTGGGGCCTATGCATGCCATTAGTGCAACGACGTATTTGCTCTCACATTCCGGCAGCGAGCTAGCTGTCCTCCTTACTTTTCCTGAATTGATGGGTAGTGCTCCTGTTAATATTGTTATTACAATTTCCCAACAAAGTGACTTGTGTAAATTAGTTGCATCGGGAAAATAAACTCTATATTTTTTTCGACCTTGTCTAATACTGGCTAAATGCATGTATTCTTCCCGCGAGTTCCTTTTGACAAACAATCAAAGACATAAAAAAACAGTAATTAAAAAAGAAGCCATCTTTGCTCACGATAACCGAGCCAAAATAAATGCCACATGCACAGTCACGTAGGGTCGGCAGTTCGACCCTCGGTCGATGGCACGCTTGATAAAGCTTACTTCCTGCCGTCCCCCCCCTACGTTGCAAATATGGAAACGGGCCAATAGGCAGGTCTGCAAACCACAGCGCCGCGGTGGTGAGATACAAATTCTGAGCGCCAGTGATCTGTGCTAATATTTTTTACTCGCGACTGTACATGTGCTCTGCATGTTGTTCTACCCGCTGCCATGCGTAAAGGAGGTCAAGGGCCTCTCGAGCTGCACTGTAGTTACTTTTATCTCGGCCTCCTAAATTATGGAAAAGTTAAATCAATAAAGAAACAAAGAAAGTGACCTCAGCTACTTGCGACTGCGGGGCACGCAAAGGACTACGTGAAGCACGGTAACATAAAGTCACTTGCCTAAGCGGAACCCGCCCTGCACAGATGGGGCACAAGTTTTTAAGGAGCGCAGTGCTAAAAGAGAAAAATAGAAACGGCGCGGGATTTGCTGCAGGTTGTGAAAAAGGGTTACATATTGTAAAATATACAATTCTTGTTAGTTTTAAAATCCACCTTGTCCTCTGGCTAGCAGCTGTTGCCGTCTACAGCTGACCAAAAGTAACTACACGTGATGGCTACAGGCGACAGCGTGACTAGTGCCCTCTACTTGTCAGGAGAACGATTAAAAATAACGGCGCGTCGGCAGAGGGGGAAGAGTTATTTATCCCGTTATCTCACTCCTGCTGCTCTCGGCACTTGTGGAGCATTGCTATAGCGACTCTGACGTGATCAGCGGCGTCGTGTCCTTCCCAAGGGGCAGCGGCCCCAAATCCGTTTGATGGGCTGTAAGTTAGTCATATACTTGAGCTTTCTCGACATATTATCAGGTGGCGGCGCAAGCGTCATCAGTTACCAGCACTGTGTCTCACCATGGCAGGCGTCGTGCTGGGCGTCGGAGCAAGTGCTCGTACGCTGTGAAGTGGGGCTGACATCAAGTGATAAAAACATCTTAGAGCTAAGCTTAGTGCATTCGCGCATTAATCACCTCAGCTGATTGCCTATAGCGGACAGATAGGTCTCGAGTGGCAAATCCATTTTAATGTTTCACAGGTTACTGCCGGTCGTCCGTCTCACAGGCCTTTTTTTCGTGTCTATACGCTGACGTGCACATTCCGCTTTCTTTCGCTTGCGATCTTGGGTTCGGTCACGCTCCCGCTACTCTTCATGGACCAATGGGCAAATAGTCCAGTTCGCAGTGTTTCTTTACTTGCAGTTTGAACCATCCGCTGGACCCGCAGTGTCACGTGCTACGTCCGCCGCTAAGGACGAGGGTGGCGCTTACACCCAATAAACATAAATACCCACAAGAGCAGCAGATTGGACAGCCGTCGCCGTAGCTCAGTTGGTAGAGCACCGGGCGCGATATTTGGAGGTCATGGGTTCGGATCCCACCGGCGGCATGGTTGTTTTTTCTGCTGCTTTATAAGTAATTTTCTTTCAGCGACAGATTAATCGAAGCGTTAAAAAAAAGAAATTAAAGAAAACAATAGAAATATTCCCCTGTGCACCACGGTTTCGGTGACTGTTGGCGTCCTTCATACGTTTGTTAAACGAGCCCCTCATTTCGTTTACCTTGTCTGCTAATACATACATACATACATATATACATATATATATATATATATATATATATATATATATATATATATATATATATATATATATATATATATATATATATATATATATATATATATATATATATGTATATATATATATATATATATATATATATACACACACAACCTTTGCCCGTAAAGTTTCTAGACTGATTTATTTTGTTCTCTAGAAATGATCCCTCAAAACAAATGTTGGTGCATATGTGTAGCGCCATTTTTTTTTCAGGCTAACCTGAGCTTTTTATTTGCTGTGGCAGCCGCTAGATGGCACTACATGTATAAAATACGTTGTCACTAGTCTTCTGTGCATTCTACTGGCAGTGAATGTGGAGAGATGGACATCCGCCTCGAACAGCGTGTAAACAAAATTCTGCGTGAAGCTTGGCAAGGCAGCCACACATACGTATGAGCTGGTTTGGTTTATGGGGGTTTAACGTCCCAAAGCGACTCAGGCTATGAGAGACGCCGTAGTGAATGGCTCCGGAAATTTCGACCATCTGGGGTTCTTTAACGTGCACTGACATCGCACAGTACACGGGCCTCTAGAATTTCGCCTCCATCGAAATTCGACCGTTGCGGCCGGAATCGAACCCGCGTCTTTCGAGCCGGCCGCCGAGTGCCGTAACCACTCAGCCACTGCGGCGGCTAGACGTATGAGCTCCTTCGTGACACGACCACGAGACATTATCGCGGGCGCGACTTTTTGAGGAGCACAAGAGGTTTGTTTCGGGGAAAACTTCTGTGGAAGACGACACAAGGCACGGGCGCTCTTCAACCTCACGGAATGAAAACAACGTGGCTCGTATCAGCGAAATCCTACAGTAAGACTGCACCATTATAGTCCCCATGCTATCAGAGGCTCTCGACATTAGTCAGACAACATGCCACCAAATTTTGCCTGAGAACTTGAGGAAACGAAAGCTGAATGCTAGACTTCGGCCGCACTCACTCACACAGGACCAGAAAGACACGCGGGCATCACTGAGCACTGATTTGCTCTTCGAGGCAGAAAAGGATGCTGCATCCGTCGACAGCATCATTGCTGAAGATGAAACGTAGTGTTTTCAATACAATCCTCAAAGATGCAGAGTGCCAAGTGGCGGTCCACAAGCCGTCTGGCGTCGAGAAAGGTGCGGCGACAGAAGACCAAAACAAAGACAATATTGATAGTTTTTTTTCAATGTTAGAGATGTCATACACCACGAGTTCGTCCCGCAAGGGCAGACGGTGAATCAGGAGTTTTATATCCACGCGCTCCAACACATGCGTGATGCACTGCGATGCCGTCGCCCTGACTTATGGTCATCTGGACAATAGAGCCTTCTCCACGATAACGCAAGGCGTGACAGAAGTTTTTCGCCAAGTACAGCATTACTGTGCTTTCCCATCCGCCATACGCGAATGACCTCTCCACATGTGATTTCTTCCTGTTTCCTCGCGTGAAGAGAGCCCTAAAAGGTCGCTGGATGGGGAGCGTGGAGACCATTCAAGACGTCACGACAAAGGAGCTGACAGCCGTGCCAAAAGAAGCGTTTTGCAACTGTTTCCAAGACTTCAAGAAGCGTTAGAAGCTGTGTACAGACTGCAAGGGAGACAATTTCTAAGGGGTGCTGCACAAGTGATTTCAATGTTAAACGCTTTTTTTTAACAGACGCAGTCTCGGAACTTTACTGACAAAGGTTATGGTTGTCCTCTGTGTTACTTTAGCCTGTGTAAGGAAAGCTCTTAGGACCGATTGAATGCAAAGGCTCACAGCTGGATAAACCAACGAACAATCCGAATGTCTGCTCTTATTACAAATCCCTTTTCAAGAACTCAAGTTTTTGAAACAGGTAAAGGTGACGTGTGCAGAGGAAAGACAGCATATTTTGAACAAGGCATGGAGCCACAAGGAATAAAATGCTTTGTAGATCTCTGGGAAAGCTTCAGATATTGTAGAAAATATTATAAGCTTATGCTAGGAGTCTTCTATTGAATGGAATCCTCGCATTTGCAGCGGATGCATGCGATATCAACTCGCAGCAACAGGCCGCCGGCCACCTTGTCTTCTTGCTCTGGTTGGCTAAGTTTTTTGGACTGTGCGGCTCTGGCCAAGTCGTCATGCTCGACACATTGCCGACCTTCTGACCACACGTCAGTCATTTCTTTCGTGCAATGCTTGCTATGGACATCTAAACATTCTTCGTCGTTTTTATGGTGGTCGCCAGCTAGTCCCCAAAGCATGCAGTAGAACTTTCCTGGAAACAAGTGCAACATATTAAGTATAAAGCTTGAACATTACTTAGGTACAGCTAATCCTCTATGTTCAAACGAACAAGGCGACAGCCCAGACAGAAGAGATCTGTGCCATGCAGTTTTGTTCCATCCTGGCCTTCATTGATGCTCTACATCCACGTTCCAGAACAAGCTCTGTGGACTGTAAGCATGCATGGAGCCTAGGTCAGAAGAGTACACGAAAATTTTGAGTTCTGCTTTGTTCCCGTTCCTTCCTGAAACGTTTTTCAGTTTTGAAATTACTTTAAGGCCCTACAAACAAGTCTGACACAGACGGAATCGTTACTGAGGCTGCTTCGGTGTACAGTTTCTGTGTATTTGGCAGTAATAGGCTATATTGGTGCGAGAAACAGTGCAGAATACCACAAATCATCGCCGCTTAGGTGCTAACAGCAGGCAACGAACAGTCTCATGGACAGAGGCAATAAAGATAAGTGCGTCTTTTAGTTGTACTGTCACCTGTTTAAAATGTATTTGCGAAGAGGTTCGTTTCTAATGCGACAAAAGCACTCACTTTTAAAAACAAATTTCTTGAGCGTTAAAGCTCTGTGCCGTGGTACGCTACATGCACCATCCACCATGGCCATACATTGATTACGCTATGATAAGGTCGATTACTTTCTGAGCATCATCAAAGATATATGCCAAGCACTCGAGTTCCGTTCGGAAGTGCTTTAAGGGAGCCGTAGAACACGTTTACACTTACCACCTCTGCATGGCTAAAATGTTGTTTTCACTAAAAATGGTATTCTCTGTAAAAGCTCTACATTTAAAGGGACTATGCAATAAATTAATTGAGATTACGTAAAGCAGACGAGAGATAGGCATTCGATCACTCGTCACCCCAGTGCAAGAATTGTAGAGCTAGCATCAATAACAGCGAAGATATAGACGATTAAAAATTATGCTCCTCCTCTCCCCCCTCAACTCGTACACGAGGAGCACCAGAAAAAAATAAAGAGAACAGCTCTGGGACTGGGCCTCTGCCCATGAATACGTCAGCCACTGACGTTTATTTTGCAACTTGCCTTTGTCGCTCCTAGCCCCCAAGCAGCAGCGTCGGCGGCGTGGCGGCATCTCTCCGGTGTCTTCGTCTTCCTGGATTGCGGTACGCGTCGGGTTTCTTTGCTTGTCATCTGTGGTAATTAGCAGTAATAAACCCGAACCTCGAGGTACGACTGCTCGCTTTTACGGCCGCGATGGGCATCGAGCCCTATGCGGGCGCACGAAGAGCCGTGCGAGAGGCTCCGGAACTCCCGACAGAAGGAGGCGGCAGAGGAAAATTGAAACCATATGCGCGAAGGAAATGCCCTGGCTCGCTTGCCCGAGAGGGTCGCGCGACGGCACGAGCAGACGATTTTCACGGCTACCGGAAGTGTGCCCATGACGTCGTGGCTGCCGTGGCTCCAGCGAATGAGAGCGTGTGGTGGCCTGGCGACGTCATGGTACAGTGACGTCTTTGTTCCACGATTTTAGTTACAAAATCGGTCGCTACGAGTACACCAATCGGCCCGCGAATTTTGAAAAACATGGTTTTAAAAGTTCATGTACTCTCGACCACTTAACGCGACCTCTTGCCAAGCTCTTCCCGGCGAATAAAATGTTTTACAATCAATAATAAATTGCCGGCTCATTTCCGAAGACTCATACTTTGTGTGAATGCTTCTTAGCATCATTTCTAAGCATTGAAAACATTTACAACTGACTTTTTATTCGTTGCATAGTCCCTTTAAGCGTCTTTGGGGCTGTTCTGATTAAACAAAACATTATTAAAGCAGACAAACGTATCACAAGCGTTTGTCGTAATAAAGCCTAGCATCATAAATAGATGCTAACAATGAAAACGTTTTATTTATCTGCGAACAGAAAATTTTCGTTTTGACTTTGAGTGGACGCCATTTATAGCACTCAAGGCGTCTCTACGCTGCGCCATTGAGACTCGTGCCGCCTTGGTTGAAAAAAAAGAACAGTTTTTGGCATTGCAGTTTCTGTCCATCACACAGACGGTAAATACCGAAGCACACACCTTGCCCGTCAGTTCCAACTTTCAGAAGAATGCAATCCGGCGCAGCAGTTAGCACTTCATAGTTAGGTTCCAAGTCGAACGACCAAGATCGCCTAAAGAGGAAAGGAAGAAGAAAGTGGCAAACCCTCTATTTAGCTCTTTGTTAATCTTTGAACGCTGAAACACAAGTAACCGACCGTCGGAAAAGGAAGGTTTGAGTGAATATACCCTCGTAATGGTGAATGTTGTTCAGGCGTGAGATGCGTTGTCCACGGAACACCAGATAACAAGAGGAAAGGATTTAAAACATAAACACGCCGTTACTTTTGGGGAAATAAATTTAGAATGACACTTCAGCTTTGCCTTGAGTAGACGCGATAGCGTCATTTCCTTCAATTTTTCTCTTTGTCTCACTTTCGCACTCGCTTAGTGGCCCTCTAACACGCTTGAGCCAATATCCGTTTGTGGCATATGCAAATGACCATTGACAATTAAGCGAATCGAACAACTGATGTCGTAGTGTTTCAAACATTTAAGAACAGTACCACCAACATAAGCTCGTTCTAAAAGAGAAAACTGGAAAGAATGGCGGTCCCGATCGAACGTCTTCTCATGATAGATCTGAAGCAAAACAACCTGATCAGGAGAGCAGGAGCAAGTTTCTAGAATTATACGCGGAATATGTAAACGACATTGTATTGAGCGGCCTATCAAAACTGCGCATTTTTTGAGGACCAATCAGAACGTACATTGCGAATTGTAGGCAATTTGACAAAACTTTAGCAAAAATTTTGTAATCCACATTCGCAAACGTGATGGCCCTTAACCCTCCACTGAACGCAGTTTTTCCCTTACAGTACTTTTTCGGAATTAAGACCGTAGGGCTTCTTGTGAAAGACTGTGGAAGGGCCTCTACATCAAAGTCATCGTGAAGACCTGCAGCAGGGTTGCAGTTAGAGGGATTGAAATGCTTTGTAAAATTCACTCGAAATCCCGTCACGACCAAGAGTTTTTAAAGGAGGTAAACGATTGACTGCTAGCTCTACCTCCTGGTGCGTGAAAGAGCCGCTAATAACTGAACAATCTTATAAAGGCGTCACGAGAGATGTAAAATGAGCGATATTGCCGGAATTTTCTCTACCAGGAGTTTCACTAAACACGATCATTACTTTGTTAGTACCATTCACTAAGGTTCCACTGGACATCAGTCGAGGAATCTGCTTCGCAATCACATGACTACACTCATCAAGCAAAGCTTGTAGTGTCGGGCATTCACAATGCAAAGCACGCTTTTTATGAGATCGAAGTGTTCCGCAACATGCATTTATAACTTGCTTTTAGCACTAGCAATTTCATTAATATATGAGCTGGGTGCTTCACATTGTCCTACCCAGAACCAATTCGCTCTTCTGTAATTCAAGGCTGCCCGATGTCCTCGCTGCTTTTTGCCCTTCATCTGGAGCCGATTTATTTGAATCTTTTGTGATCTCCCTTTGCTCTCGTCCCCTTCTATATCTCCCTCCGTTCCCCTTCCCACGTGTTAGGTAGCTTACTGGGCATCGCCTAGTTAACCTACCTGCCTTTCCGTTCGTATTTCTCTCTCTCTTTTGTGTAACATTAATATCCATGGCTTTTCTGTCTTAGGTAATGCATTTCTTGCATATGCTGATTATCTTGCTTTTTTCTGCATTGAGAAGCGTAGCATTGACACAACTAAATACATCAATTCAGCATCGTCTCACGAGTTCTGATGAATAGCTCTAAAAGGAGGGGCCTGTTGCATGGTACTCAGGGCTCAACATCGCTCTGTTATGCCGGAATAGAATGGTCGTGTGTGTCTCCCAAATGTCTTGGCATTCCACTGCATGCATTTAAGTCAAGTGCACATTACTAAATGAAGCGAGTTCCAGGCGTTGAGCGTTATGGTTAGAGCCTTGTCCCACATCGCCTTTCTATTTTTAGCAACGCAGAGGCCTGGAACACCTTTCTGGCAACAAAATTTTAGTATGTACTCCAGGTATTGCACTGCGCTAGATATTACATCAAGCGTTTGCATCGAATATTTTGACACTTTTGTTTGGACATCTACTTTCTAGCCGATGCGAGGTGATAATCTTTTGATGCCTCTTTGCGCAAGAGGTTTGCACTTAGTTCAGGTGAATGTGTGAGAGTTAGTTTCCCACTCCAGAAGTCACCATCTATGCACATATTCAGTCACAGTAGAACATAGGCCATTGTAGTGCCACAATCCATACACACATTCACTCACAGTATAACGTAGCCCACTCCGGAAGACACCATCTACGCACACATTCAATCACAGTAGGCCATAGTCTGTTCCTGCTGTCATGTGTCCTGCTGTGATGTGGACAGTGTGGATTGATTGTGCGCATAGATGGTGACTGCGGGAGAGAATGTGTGTTATTATAAGAGACTGTGCGCATAGCGGGGTAGATGCGACAGGCTTTAGGACATTGTTAATATAGAAGGGACGCTACTGTGGAGCAATTGCCGGCAGATAAAGCAAGGCTAACCCCACCTGTAGCATTCAACACCTCAACCTCAATCAATTTAGTTGCCCGTTTCTTGTTTGTTCACGATTGTTTCCAAGCGATGTCAGAACAATCTTGCAGTTTATCTTCATGATCCTTTTTCCAAACTTAGTTTTTCCATCATATTTTACTGAGTGCCCCTCCTTAGTAGGCTTTATGCAGGAAGTTTGTGCATCGGTGAGGTTTTGCCAGTTCGATTTTATAACGAGTACTTATAGTCTGTTTTGCGCAATTGACTATGTAGAGATTTGATAACGATGGTCTTTTCGACACCATTGTATGTTCTATGTAGTTTAGCCTCATGGGTCATGATGTGTTAAAGCGCGTGTGCAAGATGCCGCTTCCTCCTTGCACCAAAACGTTTTTTCATAAATTAAACACACCAAAGCTCTCCCTTTTCAAATGTGGCTCCATAGTAAGAACATTTTTGTACCTTCTGTTAACCGTCTTCTGGGCAGTATAGCTGAAATCATTGAACAGTGTTTGATCAGCTGCAACAATGAGATTTTGTGTTCAGGTGTACTGCGAATGACGCTAAAGAAGGAGTTTGTTTTAAATTCCTATAGTCTACGTTACCGTGTGGCCACTCAACGTGGTTGCGATCCCTAAGACATGTCTTTTCTCATTGGACTTCATAGCTTGTGAAGAACGCGCATGGCAGACCGCAACGCTGAACCTCTCGCTAAACCTCTTGCTTAGCCCAGGGGCCATTTTAGCCGAATGATATTCCAGGTCAGGGAAATTTACGATAAAAGAGACTTTCTACCAGAGTGGTTTCCGCTGTCGATGCGGTGTCTATATTTGTCGCACTTGTAGCTTTGTTGTTTTCTGTCAAGCTAATGCAGTGCTGTCACTAGCTGCGGGCTCTGAAATAATCTGTATATATCCCTTTATTTACATGCATATCCACGTATCCGTGTTGAAAAAAAAAAAAAACCGTTCGGGAATATGCGTTGCCTGCCTAGGTCACGACGACGGCTTTTAGACCGGACGAGCTGTTTTATTTTTCTGAATTATTGCTTAGCATGAATTATTCTGAATTATTGCTTAGCATGAAAACGCTCTAAACGTGAAAAAGAGGCGGCCCTCCGAAAATGGCAAACAAGGACAAAAAGTGGTGCGTTTTCTCGCGGTACATTTACAGCAAAAGGGTTGTGACCTGTCGGAGTTGACGCTGTCGCAGTCACGTTGACTCATGTAAATGGCCCAAACCTTTTCGCCCTCTGAGGCCTTTTACGCTTTTTTTTTCCGAAAAGACGCAAAAAGAACGCCCAAATCAATGACCCGGCCGTCAGAATTTATCTGCCATCGGCTTTTCTTCACGAGTTATAGCTGCTTATAGAAATAATTTACGTACCATCTGCGTTTTTAAGATCTAAACACTTAGGCTAGGTGATTGTAAAACAACAATTAGAGGATAGGAGATGCTGGTTGGAAGAGACGCAGGAATTTTGTTGTGAATCAATATTCATCAAAATCTCAAGCGTTCCTCGCCTTGCATTTAATAAAAATTTCTGCTTAAACTTTATTCCAGCCGAACTTACACTTAAATGCTCAAAACAAAACAATTTCATCAGACCTCAATATCAAAACTCATATAATTTACCGCTACCACGTTTGACGGCAATCATATAAGCAAATAATGAAGGAAACAGGTCTGCGAGAAATAATTATACTTTCTTATGCATAAAGGGGCACAATAACTGTCCATAGTTGGAGGTCTATACAAGTTTGCACTTGCACGGAGATTGAAAAGTTTGAAATGTTTTAGAAATTACGGGGTAGAAACCTCAGACATGCGGCATGCGCAATTATTCAATGTGTACAAAATTTAGGAGCAGGGCACGTTGCTATGGTCAGCCATAAATATTTCTTGGAATGAAGGCAAGGGCAAAAATTATTTCGCTATGATGAGAGATCAAACCCTGTACTTCTCTTTTATCTCATTTCACTGTGGGCTCTTTTTACACAACTGATTTGCCATAAAACGTGCAAAAGGAGAAGCATATCTTGTCAGGGTTCCTGTGGCCACACTTCTATGTGTAAATTAGACCATCTTCTAGACTATACAAGGTAGCCATGTCTGCACTTCTGGAAGCCTTTCTAAACAAGCACTTTTGTGAATGGAAATATCTCCTGAACATAATTAGAATAGAAAGAGATAACTGCAGATTTCTTGCCAATTTGCCGCGCACAGGGGTACGCATTCTTTTTCCTGACCGCTGTGTAATGCCGATTTCACAGGCTTAGACATTTTTAAAAAAGAAAGTGGTTTTATATATTCTTTTCAAGATAGGACCACTGTGAGAAAATCTGTAAGCCAGAATATATTCTTACCACCAGCTCGTGGCGTCAGCTGTATGGTTGCCCCCTGGTTTCTTTTTTTCACCTCAAACTGTATTTTTTGTCCTCTGCAATGAATAATAAAAATAACCTGTAACGTTACAAGAGCCCAATGAATGCTCTAAGGCATTGTTTTCCCCTGGTAGCTTTACTAAACTCATGCGTTTAATCGAAATAACGCTCTGTAACTGCTCCTCAGTGAGGCGATTGTTTTAGGGAAAATTTCGATGCCGCATGACAAAATCGTTAATCGCAAGCGGATGTAAAAGCTTCTTACTTTATTATGTTATTTCGGCGATATTAACGAACACCCACGGTTTTATCACACCGCACAGCTTATACCCACTAAACTCAAATCAACCATTATGGGAATAAATGGGATCTCTCCAAGCGCCCTCCGTAATTGACGCACGATGGTCTCCGCCTGCCCTGGAGTACTTTTTTTACCTCACAATACAGATTACTTGTGGCAGGCACCGGGAAAGCCAATTTTCACCGCCAGAAATAGGCCTTTTTGCGGTTAGCAGCAGGAGCTGATATTCACAGCGAAAATTACACTTCCACAGTTTGCATTGCTGCAAATATCGAAGATACAGAATTTACACGCGGAACATTCAGTGTTCTTTCCGGTTGTCTGTGGCAGCGGACTTTCTCTGCAGAAGATACGCTATCTTTAATTAACAATGGCAGATTTTAACCAGGATTTTTGCCATTCAAATCGGGTCTTCGGCGATGTCGGCTCACGGCCTGCAATCAAGCTTTGTTCTCAACAGTTACCGATTGCAATAGAACCTAAAAGGTGTAGTATGCTCTATAGCGTTATTTATACCTCCACCCGTTGCAATAACTTTCTTTACGTATCGATTCTACATGTTATGCAACAATTAAGCTTGTTTATTGTAATATTTTTGCATTTTTTATGGAGATGTGTAAAAAAAATTGTGCGCTGTGTCGCACTCGCGGGTTGAAAATAACTCGCCAATACCATTACCATTTATTAGTGTGTTCTCAAAATCGCAAGATAAGGGAAAAAGACTCCAATTAGAGGCACACATAAATTCAAGTAGAGTGTTTATGTGTACAGGTATTATTTCCCTTCCTTTTAAGCCTGTCATAACCATGCCTCGCGCGAGCAGGTACCACCACTCACACGAAAGGTTCACACTGCCTAAGTACACGTTTGCAGTCTCAGAGACAATGCCTTTTCTATTCATACATATCTTTCTACTCTATGTTTGGATGCAATCGCCCCATCAACAATATCTGTCACGCACAACCCTGGGTGTTTCTTCTCCCAGCTACACCTGTCTCCATTAGAAAAATGCGTCTCGCTATTTTAATGAGTGCCACAAGTCATATCCCCAGGAGAGAGCATGAGAAATGTACAGACCGAATGAAAGGCGGACTCGACTGCCTAATAATCGTCATTTTCATAAGTCAGTGACGTTCACTGAAAGAGGATTGCTTCCCACTTATCTCTGCTAGCCCTCTCCTGCGCAAGCTACAGCAACGCCACCTCCAATAATTGCCTAATCCCATCTACCCACCTTACTGTGTAGGTCCGCCATATATGCTTGGTTCTTATTTTGTCTTGAGCTGTATTCCGTCACCCTAATGGCCAATGCTTATGCGGTTCTCTCATCTCAAGCCATAGCCGCGTGACTTTCCTTATTGTCATTTCGGTGTGAAGATTACCGACACATGCTTTCTTGTTTTTTGAAGGCTTCCATGATTATTAACCAATTACATAAGCACCTCTGTTGTTACTGCTTGCACAAATGTCACAATTTCCTGTTACCTACTTAGGTATCTGCCTTGACATAAAATTGCTCATTGGGGCAGAGAGCTTGCTCCATTTATACTTTGCTCACCACAGATTATACATGGTTGTCATTATAACTGGGCGTCTCTGCGTAGACGTAGACAACATTATGCTTGCACCGCGTACTATGCCTCATTACGATAGGCACCACCTTGATCAAGGAGAGCTTGCGGATATTCCCAGATGTACAAACATTATTTAAAACCCAACTGTTACTTTGAGCTTGGTTCGGAAGCCGTTATTTCACAATACATGCATGTGGTTTAACGCTTTATATGCTTTATCTGTCCTCCTATCCTCGCTGCGACTTACAATTCTCCACAAATCGCCTACGATTCTCAAAGACTGCAAATGTGGAACTGAGTGAAAGCTACAAAATCTGCGTTACCCCGCTTCAAACAAAAACCTTGGGCTTTTTTTTTACTTCTGACACAGACTGTTCCTTTTCAGTCAACATTTGTGAAGAGAGCGAAGTTCATACATTATTTGCTTTCTTTCTGGATTTAAAGACTTTAAACATCCCTCACAATTCCACTGCCTGCAATGGAAGAAAAACCTGCTGTTAAGTTTGAATGCCTATGTAATGTTTATTGTGAAGTACCCTTCTATGGCCTGCGCCATCACAAGCTAATGTTGCTCGCGTATTTATTCATTCAGAATATTTGCCTGCCTGTGCAATGTAACACCTTTCACAACAGAAGTATATTTCATATCTTTGATCAACTCATAATTATGGCAGAAAGATTGAGATTGCTGTGCTCTTTCCCGGCTTTCAAAAGTTTGAACTACTGTTCTCTATCACCAGTAGCAAGAGCGAAGAAAAAGACATTAAACGCAAACCCTCCTCAGCACAAGTATGGTATCTAGGGTATTGTCCTGGAGGGAGATGTGTCACTGCCGGGACCGGGTAATATTTTAACATATAGCGAGGACACCCACAAGCAGCCAAGGCAAAGTTTCCGTGGAGCTATTAGTTCGGCAAAGACCACCACCAGGCATGTATTGAAGCATTCAGTAAAACTTTTTCATTTGTTTGTAAGAGCAGGCTAAGGCAAAAAAAAAAAACATGCTCTTCGTGGTATATGCAGTATTACTGAGAGAGATGCTATCTGATTAACAGCATGCAATATGCGAGCAAGCAACTCAGCATGACGGTTTTTGTGCGGCTCGTTTGTGTTATGGGCATTGCGTACTTCCTTATTTGTAGCTACTGCTCTCGATGCGCGTGCGGAGTACGTGCCGCATTGAAATGCTTTGCATGTGGCTCTCAAGCCTTGTTTTCTTTTTTTTATACGTCTTTATTTCTGCATAAAATAGGCCTAGCCTTGCGGCAGAAATGAGGGGCTTCATGGGGGTGGAGGTGGGGGAGGGGGAGGAGGGCCGGTCTCCACTTCTTCTTCGAAGTGGGGTGGTCCTGTGGTCGGCTCTGCGAAGGAACGGCCAGGCCCTTCTTCTTTCTTGAAGTATAGGAGAAAAGCCCGCCAGAGCCGGAGTGCGTCCGATGATCCGATGTGTAATGGTGGATCGACCCATTCATGCAAGGTGCCAGGTCGGTGCCCGCCCAGGGACTGAAGTGCTCGCTCCCGCACCACGTCAAAAGCAGGGCAGCGCCACAAAAGGTGTTCGGCCGTGCCTCTGGCCGGGCATGCCGGGCATTGAGGGGTCGGGTATGAGTGCGGGTTGATGAGGTTGAGCTTTGCTGGCGACAGAAGCTGGCCAGTCTGGGCGCGGCGGAGGAGTACCGCCTCTACCCTTCGGAAAGTTCTAGGTGGGCGGCGGTATAATTGCTCAGGGTTCGCCACGTGCTGGAGGATGCGGCGGCGATAGCATTGTGCGCGATGCCATGTCTCGGCCCTATCCATAGGAGGTGACGACGGATGTGCAACGTCATCACGGGCCCAAGAAGCGGAAACGAGTGTGCATCCAGGCAAAGGTGCGGAAAGAGCTGCAGCGCGCGCTGCCTGGTGTGCCTTTTCGTTTCCAGTGATTCCTTCGTGTGCAGGAATCCATCTAATAACAATAGTGTAGCCCTCCTCTCGCAGGCGTCGGGCTTCCGTTCGAATTGCGCTAAGAACGGCATAGTCTGCTCCTCCCGCACGGCATGCGGTGTACGCTGCTTGTGAATCAGTGTAAACATGGTAGGTGCATGGAGCCGGATCCTGTCGATCTACTATTCGAGTAATGGCAAGGCGTATGGCAATGAGCTCGAGATTAGTGACAGTGTGTTCCTCGGAGAGCCGTTCAACTATTGTGGTATCTGACTCAGAGTCGTGACAAGCTATTGCGGCGCCAAGTTGAAACTGAGCGGCGTCTTTATATAGTTGGATAGCCCCTTCTTGGCCTAGCTTGTATGACATCTTCTCGTGACGTTTAGCGGCAGCTTTGCGCCTTTGGGGATTAGCTGAACTCATGCTCTTTGGTAGTGGCATACCCTCTACTAAATCGATTAGTTCCCATGGTGGGGCAGGAGACGACAGCAGCTCTAATTTGTCAGTGTTGTAGCCTAATGCCCGCAGGATCTGACGGCCAGCCGCCGTTGTGGAGAGACGGACACGCTGGGCTTGCAAGTGCTGCTCTGCCACATCCTGTAGGGCATTGATTTTGCTGCATGCGTGTAGGTCCTCTACTGGGCAGAACTGTGGCAGGCCAGTAACAAGGCGCATCGCCTTTTGATTGATTCGCTCAAGCTGAAGGCGTTGGGTCGCGTTAAGCCGCATGTAAGAATATGCATACAGTATTTTTGATGTTATGAGTGCCAGGGCTATCTGACGGAGTCCCACCTCTTTGATTACCCACCCACGCGCAGAGACGCGGCGCATAAGATGTAAAGCCTGATGGCAACTAAGCACCGTGTTATGAATCCAGCTTTTGGCTCCTCCATCCTCGTCAATAAGCATTCCGAGTATACGGATTGTTTGTTTCCGGCAAATAATCGAGTCCCCTAAATGAAGAGAGATAAGATTTCGTTCGGCCTCGGCTCGCAGCCGCGGACCGTTTATGACAGCCACGTACTCGGTTTTTTCCGGAGAGGTTTTCATGCCACATTTCTTGATGTAGTCGTGGACGGCATTAAGGCCTGTCTGCAAGGCTAATTCCTGCTCCGCAGGGGACCCAGAATTGGTCCAGAGCGTTATATCGTACGCATACACGGCAAAATTAAGACCGGGTATCGACGTTAGAATTGGCGGAAGACCTGACATCGCGATATTAAAAAGAGCCGGAGATATGACGGCGCCTTGGGGTACGCCGGTTCGGTTAGGTTGCCGTGCACCCTGAGTATCCCCAAGCATTACCGAGAAAGTTCTGTCCGCAAGAAACGCTTTCACGAAGCGGTAGAGGTTCCCGCCTATCCCCACTTCCTGGAGCCGTTGAAGTATGGTAGAGTGGGGCACGGAATCAAAAGCCTTTTTGACGTCAACCCCAACAACCACCCGGAGCTGTGCGCTGCTAGGGTATGCGAGAACGTCGTTATGAAGCCTTCTGAGAATATCTTGCGCGCAGAGTCCTCGTCGAAAACCTACTTGCATAGGAGACAGGACGCTGAACTTGTCTAAGTACCATTCAAGTCTTCTCAGAGCCATACGTTCCATAACTTTACAAAGGTTGGACGTCAGCGATATCGGCCTGAGGTCTTGTAATGTCCGACTTGGCTTACCGGGTTTTGGAATTGGTATGACAACTGATTCCTTCCAGGCAGGGGGAAGAGCACCGTTGGTCCAGCATTCGTTGAATACTTTCAACAGGGCAAGTTTATGTGATTTGGGAAGGTTAAGAAGTGTTCAATAGCGTACACCATCCGGTCCCAGGGCACTTTTATGGTTTGAGTCATACAAGGGTGCCTCCAGTTCGTCTAATGTGAAGGGAAGCTCGTAATCATTCGATGTATCTGAGACGGGGTCCGCAGGCAAGGCATCCACCTTTTCAGATTGGGGAAAAAAGACCTTCCCTGCTTGTATACCTAGATCAGCCGGGGAGACGTTCAATTTCAGGGCCATGCCTTGGGAAGGGGGAATCGGCCTTTTGCGGCCAAGGACAGCTCGAAATATGTGCCAGGCCTTCGACAAGTTAACTGTTCCATTGAGTGAGTGGCACAGCAGCTGCCAATCTTGGAGAGCGAGCTGCATAGTATACTGCTAGACCTCTTGAGTAATGCGGGTGAGGGCGCGCCTACGGTGGGATGTCCGACCAGAGCGGCGGTACGCCTTGAGAGCACGAAGCCTACGATTCCACAGACTCAAAAGATGGGAGTCCGGCTTCGGGGCATCGTATTTAACTAAAAGCTTCGTTGTGGCTTTCTTCTTGGCACCGTTGATCTGAGTAATGAGTTCGTCTAATCCTCACCTCACCGAGCATTCTGCGAAAATCGTCCCATGAGACGTGCTCCTCTATTCGATGGCGTTGTTGCCGCTTTAGTGACATTCGCCCTCGAGGGGTCCATGACACCACCACAGGATAGTGATCACTGCCCATGACATCAGCCCGTGACCATATGATCTCATTAGGATGGGAAACAAGTGTCAGGTCTGGAGAAGTGTCTTGTTGACCTTTGTACTGGCCACAGCGACTGGGCAACGTAAGGTCGTTAACGATGGTCAGTTTGTCTTTGACAATGTGCTGCCATAGATGCCTTCCCCTAGCATCTGAGCGATGATATCCCCAGCTGGTATGCATGGCATTAAAATCACCCCCCGCTATAACGCGATCCTGGGGATATATCCTTAAGAAGTGTTCTATAAAAGATATATCTACTCGATATGTCGTAGTACCGAAGGCTCTGGCATAAACCGAAAAAACCAATGCTTGTTGGTCCCCTTCTAATGTAAGGCGCACTCCCGCTACCTCTTGCGTCTGCGTGCACCACGCGGACGTATCAAGCTCGGTGTGGGCAGCGCGAGAGAGAACAAGTACGCATGCCTGCCCATAGGCTACTGGATTCGCGGATCGCGATCCTGGCCCAGGACGTCGGTGCTCTATGGAAGGGGTGCAGTAAGGTTTGTACCCTATTAGATTGGGCCTATTAGTACCAGTCTCTTGAAGCAGGATAGCTAGAGGAAGCGTCGGCGTGATGGACAGTCTCTTTTGAAGTTCTGCTTGTTTGCGACGGATTCCCCGGCAGTTCCATTGTAAGAACCATATAGGAGAGTCCGAAGCAAAAATGTCATGAAATTTCGCGCTAGTGCCCGCCATTTTGAAACTGGAAGGTGCGCGGAAGAGAAGATGATGTGTGCCCAATTCCGGGCTCTTGATTCGGAGAAGCCTGCGACAGTCCTAAGAGTGGAATCATGCGCTTGATTACCTCAGCAGTGACCATTTCGATAATGTGCTTGAGTTGGTCTTCATCTAAGTGCACCGTGCGTGAGCGATCTTGCGCCAGATGCGTTTCTGCACCGCGATGTGTAGCATGGAGAGTTTCAGCATAAGCACGGTGTATGTGTGCTTGCTTTGGCGCCGTCGCGGAATGCTCAAGAGATCTTGTTAGGGATGGAGGTGTGGCATTCCTTAGACTAGTGCTCTCAGTTTGTGTAGAGCGGCCGTGCGCATTTTTTCCTCTAGTTTTATGTTCACTGCCTCGTTCCTTTGGTAACGGCTGACTTTGTATTGGAGGGGAGTCCTCCTTAACAAGCACAATTTGCTCCGAGGGTGATCGCTGTGCGCTGGCAGGGCTCTTGTGCGCAGCCGTCGAAAACGTTTCGTTACCATGTAGAAGCTCGGCTTGTTGCTTGCGCTCCTTCCGTCGCGATACTCGGAATCGGCGGACAATGCCGTTCCTCAGGGTTTTGGTAGCCTGTCGCCGAACAGTGCACTTCGGGTCTGTAGCTACGTGTTGACCTCCGCAATTACGGCTTAGTGGTTCTGTCGGGCATACCTCGAGGTTGCCATGTGCGGGGCGACCGCAGAACGAGCATCGACGTTGGTCGACTAGTGGACACGAATTTGTCCTATGTCAGATTTTATGACAGGTCTCACATATGACAGATTTCGGGTGATAAGGTATGACCGGCAGGAGTATGCTGTATAGATGGATTTTGCGGGGAAGTCTGGAGCCCTCAAATGTGATGAGAGCTGCTCCGTTCTTGCCCATTGGCCTGGCACTGATTACCTTGCACGAGTAGCACGTGAGGTTGGCCATGAGCTGTTCGCTTGTTAGCCCGTTGGCCCGATATATGACCCCGCGGATCTGGCCGGAGCGAATGGTTTCATAGGCTTGTATAGATGTAGGCTTTCCAGAAATTAAGACAGACTGCAGTCCGAGAAGATGGTCCCTGGCATGCGTATGCGATACGTCGACTGCAAACTGATTGCTTCTTTCAAGAGGCCGTACTTGAAAGCCTGAGTGAAAATGGATTTTTTGAAGCTCATCGGCAATGGCTCTGTGCAGCCAGTGTGCGGGGAGTGAGCCTAGTTGTCCAGGTGAAGTTAGCTTCATTATCACAGTATGTTTAACACAGGTTGGATCGGCAGCTGTAGCTTTGTTCTTTCGCCTAACAGGCTGCCAGTCATCCTCTTCAGAGTGGTCATTATCAGCCGAGTGATCGGTTCTGCCGAATGTGGTGACCATGGGAGCCGAGGAAGGGCCCCGCGATTGAAAATGCGTATCCGCGTAGCAACCATTTATTGCTGTCTGCGAGCGGCCAAATTTTACGCCGTGTCGTTTGTTCACCAAGCGAGCGTTTTCTTGAGTTATCTGAGAAGTGCCTAACCCCATCCTAGGCTGCCTGGCAAATTTCGAAAATGGAAAAGTGCAAGATCCTACCTGAGAATGGTTATTTCCAGGCATGTTTTCCGTGGAAAGAACAGAGAAGGGATTGGAGACAGGTATCGCCGCAACCACTTGGCTGGATTCGTCGTCCGTCATGCTTGCGTCGGCGTCAAGCACAGCGACAGATTGCGCCGCGTTATCTGTGCCGCTACGAAGCGATGTTGCCTCGGCGGCTTGCTGCGGCTCCCCGGGAGCCATGTTGGCGGCATCGGCGGTGGGCGTATCGGATGTATCCGGATGGTTTCCTGTGGTAGTCTTCGACATGGAAGCGTTGAAACTGTTGTCAACAGGTGACAAGGAACACGATGGCACTGGCCCATCCATTTTTGGGAGCCTAGCCCAAAAACGTCCGGGCCAAAAAGGTTCGAAAAGTCGGAGCGATGCGAACGTGCGTCAGTTCGAGACGGCTGCTTGCAGCGCACCCCTTGTTTTCTTTTATTTGACCAGGATCCTTCCCTTAAGAAAACAAGGTATGCACTTGCACATAAACCAAGCCTCTGCATTATAGCACCAGCTAAAATCCAGGGCCTCTGCAGCTATGTGTTCATTTTTCAAACCAAGTTCAGTGCTCTCTAAAGTGTTAACACTGCAGTCGGGTCTCGCAGGCATCTCGATTAAAGGGCAAATGAAGAGGTTTTAGAATTCTACGAGTTTAAATGAGTCGAATGTGTGAAACTTGCAGGTAAAGCTTGCGAAATATCTTTGCGCTAGCATTTGAAATGGTGACTTAATCGCCGACTGAAGCGGCGACGGCGTATAAACTTCTCTGCAGTGCACAGCGACCACCTGAGGACCCAGTGATGACGTCACGTAAGGCGATGCTAAGTTTCCAGCGAAGAAGCGGTTGTTTCAAGGAAGAAAACTAATGCCGTCGAAGGTGGAGCCCATGAAGCGTTGTTTGGCGGCATCGGATTACGCAAGTCAGCATGTAGGCGAAGGCAATGAACATCTGAAATTCCGGCGGCAATGATGGCACCATGAGATTTCACCCTCTCCTCCAAACCAAGGAGAAGCCGCAACATCGTCGCGGTTTCAATCGGCGATTACGTCACCATTTTGAATTCTAGCGCAAAGCTACTTTGCATGCAATACCTAGAAGCTTCATAGATTCGAACTATTTAAAGACCTCGAATTCTGTAAAAACCATTTCACCTTCCTTTCCAGCATATGGGGGCTCTAACGGGCTTACTTATTTCGATAACCTAATTTTTCATAACTTTCATAACAAAATTCGCAGTTAAAATAACTTGTTGACTTCACAATTTTATAACTGAACAGCAGAGAGCGTGTACCTGAATACAACAATTCCTTCGCCAATGCAAAGCTATTTCCTCTATAATTGCTACACTTAGGCTGAAATTTCAGTTCAGCATTTTGTAAACGTGCGCCAGTGAGATGACCAGGAAGGACACTCACAAAACAAGACGCTCACAAAGCCAGTCCTATGCGCACTTCTAAAAAAAAATTGCGAGCACCTCGCTAGGTGACGTAACTCAGTGCAAGTACTTGAATAGATACCTGTTTGACATTACAGAAATTGTTTCTTAGGCATGGAGTACAAACTTTGTACCGAAGCACGCCACGCTAACATGCGAACAAAGTGGGGGGGGGGGCGCAGTCATATTTATAAAATAGGGTAGGCATGCGAGGAGCGCACCAGCTCGCTGTCCTTCATTTTACTCGCTCATAGACAGCTGGACTTAAAAAACAGTAGATGAGGGATTCTGCACTCGCGTTCCGAACGTGTATCAAAGGATTCTCTCTTCCAACGCCAGCCACATCACTCGCATTAGCACTCCATCTCTTTCGGGCGGTACTGCCTGTTTACTCTTCTGTTCTCCAGTGTGCGCCTGTGCGGCACTGGTGAGGGGGCTCCCTTCTCTTCTGCTCGTGCGGAAAAGGCACCCTCTCATAATCATCATCAGCCTGACTACGCCCACTGCAGGACAAAGGCCTCTCCCATGTCTCTCCAATTAACCCTATCCGGTGGCAGCTGCAGTCACCTTGTACCCGCAGACTTCTTAATCTTATCTGGCCACCTAACAATCTGCCGCCCCTGCTACGCTTGCTTTCTCTTGGAACCTAGCACGTTAGCTTTTTAACTAACATCAGTTATCTTGCCTTCCCGTTACATGCGCTGCCTAAGCCCATTTATGCTTGATTTCGAGTACGATATAATTAAAGATAATTACAGCGTTATTTCTTAATATCTGATAGACAGCTCAGTGCATTGTCATAATTACTTTTTTTCAGTCACCATGAGAACGAGGCATGGACCACAACCGTTCTAATTCTAAAAATTTCCTGAGAAAGAAAATTAACATGGCATCCAGGGACGACTGGGGTCGTTTTCACAAAGAAAATACCAAATATGTACGTACAGTTTCCATCAGAAGTAGAAAGGCCAAGGGATTTTTCTTGCGAAGCCTACAGCTTTCCTGGTTATATATCCTCAGCGACCGCAATCTCCCCAAAGAAGAATGGCCTCGAGTCCTTAATCTTCCCAAGATTTGAACTACTAGATGTGCTAAGCTAAACAGCTTAGCTGAAAACCCCTTGTGCTGTATATTTTTGATGGTGTCTGCACATTTATGGCGTGACAGCTACCAGCTGGAGGATTAAGTAATGCGAAAGCGACCGATCGCATGAAAGAAAAGCGGCTGCTCTGATTCGTATCGAGGTAAACCAAAGCCCATTTCATTAAGGAGGTTAGGCGCTCGCATAAATGCATTTCAGTATACTCACACTTTCGCCATAACCTGCCTTGTTACATCTCGTCGAATGCTGAAAAAGAGAAGCTGGTAAGTGGTGACCATGGGAGATTTATTTCAATAAATCAGCGACATTGGTGAAAATAAATGCATATATCCAATTTAAACGCAACGAAATACATGAAGTGTGTGTACGATTGGTTTCTTCGATCCTGTGTATTCTAGACCAATATACTAATTTTTTAAGGTGCTTAACGCCTCAGAGCGGCACATTTTCTGTGAGCAGCGTCGTAGCGCAGGCATTTGGGATTAATTTCACCTCTGGGGTTCTTTAGACTGCATTGACAACATGCAGCCCGCGGACGTTTTTTCATTTCGCCACCTTGTAAATACGACCGGTGCGGCCAGGCTTTGATCCTGCGACTTTGGTTCCGCATTCGAACGTTTTCTGAACCACCGCGGCACGTCTAAACCTTTGCTAGGGCTATTATGCTTTAATTTACAACGCTGGAGCATAATGGAACAACAGATACTGATAACTGGTGAACATTTTTAACTCGAGTAAGGAGAAAAATCTGGACTCCTTCGTTGTTATCATTGTAAGCTTATAGAAGGGGGGATCTGGAGACATTTACGCATCTACCAAGACCACATCAGGGTTATCTGCGCTTCGACAGTACCTCCGGGCCAGAGCAAACTAAATGCTTGCGCTTTTTTAGTGGGTATGTTTTTCAGCCCTTGCTGTTTCGTACCCAGAGTACCGCAATAACGAAGGCAAGCTTGAACAACCAACTAGGTTTATCAGCAGTTTTACTAGAGCTAGTATAAATATCACCAAAGTTTTGGCATTTAACGCATCAAAACTGTTTCGCCGACAACGCGTGCTCTATATTAATCTCGTAATCACGGTATTATCTTTTCACTTGTAAGTTAGCAAGCCATTTGAAGGCTGGTGCGGAAAAAATGCAAAGCTAATTCTCGGACATTACTGCTAGCGTTGAGGCAAAAATCATCCTCAGTAAAGTTTAATTTATTTTATGCTTCTTCTATGTACTCCCACTAATTTTGGTAATGCGTTTTTGCTCATCCTGAAAGCCACCGGCACGTGCCTTTTATAAGTTTGTGGACGACCGGAAATGTTAATACATTGAACTAGAATGTTCATAACCACGCGAAACTGGCTGTACGTTGTTATAGGTGGTCCTAGTCTATTACCGCACCTAAACTCGGAATTTCTGCATCAGCTTGAAACTGAGCGTGGCCAAAAGCGGAAATTCTCTATTTCGACGACCACTGAGCACGCTCGTTGTTATCGCCACTAGCGAGTTGTTCCTTTATTGTGGGCGCAATTCAGCAAAATAAACGCTTTCTTTCAGAATCCTTTCGCTGTGCCTCACAGTACTGGACTGCCGCCATTACAACATGACATCTTGTGGAGCTGCTAGGTTAAGAATGTTTTTGTTTCCCTCATCCTTTGGGAGCTGCCAAACCAGCCTGAGCCGTCTTGCAAAAGGAAACCACGGGAAAGCCACCAAAGCCGTCCCAACCGAAGACGAACTGTGAAGCAGCCGTCGTCACCACAGGCTCCCACCTGAATACGGGCTACTACCTTACCGCACGCGAGCAATGAAGAACTCCGGAGCGTCTAAATGAACCAAGACTACGACACTATCCGCTGCACCAGCCCAGATCTTCGCCTACGTTAAACGGCTCGAGGACCACGAAGGATGTCTGGAGCAGTTTGAGCGTATCACTGCATTGAACTATGGGGATGACCAGGCCAGACATGGGGGACGTTTTCTTCGCTCTGGAAGGTGCAGCCAAGATTTGGTTCGAAAACCAAGAAGCTTTCCTGGCGGCGTCGCATTCGTTGGAACTGGAGTTCCGCAAGATTTTCACAGACATAGTCTGGAAAGAAAACGCACCTGGTCATAACAGTGACTGCATACGTAGACAAAATGAAGCCTCTTTTCCGACGTGCTGATACTGAAATGAGCGAGAAGACAGCCTTTGATGCGAGGTCTTAAAACGGCACTTTTCGCTGGGCTTGACCGCAATCCATCTAAGACCGTCGCTGAATTCACCAACGGAGCGGCCATGATTGAGAAAGCTCTGGATGCACAAGCCCGCCGTTACGCTTCCTCGAAGTCGCCTCGGCACACCTATTGGACAACACAGAAATTGGTAATAACTTGCGGGATGTGATCAGCAACACTGTTCAGGAAGAGCTTCTTCAGGCGCTACCGCGTTCCAACCAGGTTCAAGAACCGGTTCTCGCGTAAATCATCCATGAAGTGCAGCGTGGGCTTTGCTCCCAGCTATCGACGCCTCCACAGGAAGCTCAAATCATGACCTACGCATCTGGGGCACGTAGTCCAAGGTTACGATGAATCCCACTAAGTCCTAATCGACGTGAAGCACCTGTTCTAGAAGGTCGGCCCCTAGCCCCCACCCGTCCAACCCACGAGCGACGCTCAAGCCCCAGCAAATGCGATGATGCTTGCAGGATTTACGATAATCGCGGGTTGTGCTTCTATTCTGGTGAGAAAGGCCTAATTCTTCGTCACTGTCTGTAGCGACACATCGATCTCTGTTGTTTTGCTATTGTCTCACCTCGACCACACCCCAGCCACCGCCCGCAAGAAATCGACGAGTACCTTTGTCGAGAGGAGCATATGCCGAACCGCACTGCACGTTCCCCATCACCGTCAGCGTCGCGCTTCATGTCGCCAGGCCTTTTCTACGTAGCGCTAGTGTGAGGAAAGTCGCCAGCCCGTCGAGGGAAATGTAAAGAAAACACCATTTGCAAGTGAGATTACTTGCCTACAAAACGACGAAGACCCTCCATCGACCACGACTCATGAATCCTGCACATACACTAACATGGTGCTGCATGCAAAGACGTTACGCTGAAGGACGAAAACGACGTGCTGCAACCTCAATCACAGCCCGCAATCATAGCCGAAACCGACCTACAAGGACAACGTGCAATAGGATAATACGAACCATCGATCTTGCTGTGCCTCTCGACGGCGGTAAAGGTACTGCACTAGTTGACACAGTAGCAAACTATTGTGTGATGTATATAACATTCGCCGCCCAGCTCAAGAAGGTGACGGCTTGTTGAGACGGTCTGCAAATCCGTACTTCTGGAGGCCACTTTATAACGACATCGGGACGATGCACTGCCCGAGTGATTGTCAATGGACATAATTATCGTACAACCTTTATAATCCGCTAGCACATATTCGAAGGATGCGGCCATACCTCGGATCCCTTCTCTGGAAGGTAAAACAACCATCAGTGTACTCAGGAACAAGCGAGCGTCCCAGCCTGCTCAAACGTCGTACTATTCATAGCAGTTGGCGATGCCAAGAACGTCGACGGTACTATCGAGGGGAAGACGCAGCTGCACGTAGACAGCGGAATTGGTATCGCAAGAGGAATCACCTACTTCCGGAATGGACAAGCTGAGCTGCGGCAGAAAAACTTATGGGAAAAATACCGATGTATCGGAATAGGCCTGACGATTGCTTTAATAGACGAGATAATCGACCTCTGTGACGTGTGCCTCTTGCCAACTGATCGACAGAACATTCAAATTAGGAAAGCCACACGTCCAGAGTCGACATAAACCACTTCCAGCCGCAGAAAATTCAAGAGCAGATCGGCAGTTTCCTTCTAAATTACAGCGAGTGCTGCTCATCAACCTCAAAGGTTAGACAAACCCCGATAGCCAAACACCGCATCATTACTATCGCCACAGCCCCTCTGTGTGTCACCACGAGCGCTTAAACAATCCGTGACCAAGGCGAACAAATACTTAGCGAAGACGTCGTCCAGTCGCCGAAGAGATCCTCGGCAGCTCTGGATGTTGTAGTGGTAAAGACGTCACAAAGCGGTTCGAGTCGATGATAGGCGAGCAAACAACAAAACACGTCTCCCTGTGCCCCGAATCACTGGACTAATCTGCCACGCCAAGTACTTCTCGTCCGTGGATATGAAAATCCGGTACTGGCAGATTGAAGTCGGCGAAAGAGACCGGAAAAGTATAGCCTTTGTTACGCCAGACCGATCATACCAGTTCAAAGATGCATAATTTCGGCATTGCTCTGCAACAGCGACAATTCAACATGTAACGCACACGGTGTTGGTGGGTACCAAGGGACAGACTGGTCTCTTGTATCAAGAAGACGACCTTCGAGGAACACCAGCAGAGACTGCAGGCAGTACTGGACGCAACAATTTCCTCTGTATTGAACCGGAAGCCTGAGAAGTGCCGTTTCGTCCACGAGGAGATGCTATTTTTCGGACACATAATTAGGAAGAAAAGGCACGCACCTGAACCGCAGAATATACCCGCTGTCACCCACTTCCCGCAGCCTGACGTTAAGAAAGCCGCCTGCAGACTTGTGGGATTATATGCACGAAACAGACGCTTTGCTAACAACTTTTCAGAATAGCAGAACCTCTTACCCACGGAACAATGGCAGATTCGCCATTCAAAACGGACGCACAAGCGGAAGTATTCAAAGAGCTTGAGCGTCGTTTAGATTCCCCTGCAGGCCTTGGGAACTGTAAACAAAACGCAGAGGCAGCGTTGCTCTTAGGCGCCGTCCTCGTTCAGAAAAACGACGGCCTGGAAAAAGCAATTGGGTGCTCTTGTCGGTAACTGTATTGTCCACGGCTAACTTTTCGACGAACGAGAAAGAGTGTTTGGTCGTTATTTGAGCTACACCAAAATTCTGCCCAAACCTGTACTGAAGAAAATTCAGTTTTCAGTGATAACACACTGGGCTTGCTTGCCAGTTTGAAGGACAACCCCGGCTATCTTGCTGGATGAAGTCTACGTCTCCAGTATTTTCATATCACGGTCGTCTACTAGTCTATAAGCAAGTATTCCCACACAGACTGCCTATCGTGAGCTCCAGTCGAGAAGCCGCCGGAGGCGGACGACGAAGTCGCCTCTCAGGACCCATAACTACCGGCGACGTATAGATCTAGAGCTGCAGCATCTCTTCGAATATCTAAAGCCAGGTTTTTACCCCAGGAGCGTGCAAACGCGGATTAACCTCCACTTTTATTTACAACGTCGTCCTCGTGAAGAAAACATTTTCGTCTATCAAAACCACCTGGCTTCTTGTCGTCGGTGAGATTCTTGTTGATGATATGAGCCGCCGCTGTGGCTCAGCGGTTATGGCGCTCTACTGCTGACCCAAAAGACACGAGTTCGATTTATACCGCGGCGGTCGAATTTCGGTGGAGTGGAAATTCTAGAGGCCCGTGTACTGTGCGATGTCAGTCCACGTTAAAGAACCCCAGGTGGTTGAAATTTCCGGAGCCCTTCACTACGGCGTCTCTCATAGCCTGAGTCGCTTTGGGACGTTAAACCCCACAAACCAAACCAAACCATATTATAGAGCATAAAAAGGTAGATATGAACGGAAAAGGCAGGATAGGAGACAGAAATGTCTGTTTTCAGTTCTGCCTTGTTCTCACAGCTCCACCTTTTATTCAAATGAACCAAAAATAGGGCAAGAAATGTCTACTGCAGAAATTCTACAGACCGCATACGAGGAGCGAGCAGCTTGTCATCTCAGATTCACTCGTATTCTCTCCCGAATCAAGAGAAATTACTACTAGCTCCGCCTGTTCTCTGATCTCGCACACAACGTAAAGAGCTGACAGGACTGCCAACGCCTTAAAATGCAATCAACAAGAAAAGCAAGATTCTCAATGTCAATTGAATACTAACCAGGCCTTTACAGGTGACCCGCATGAACCCACTTGTTCCTTTCACTACGTGGGCACCCGCTAAAAAATGGAAATAGTAGGAACCGACTACTTGACCCGCTACATTGAAGCAAAGGGGGTGCCTTGCGGTAGCGCCACATAAGCTGCCAAATTCTTCGTTGAAAACATCCTTCTTAGCTACGGTGCTTCCGAGGGAACTTCGTTTGCTGCCGAGCTGACCCAAGCAATCCTCCAGCATAGCAAAACGAGTCACCGGAAGACCACTCTGCATCACCCGTAAACTAATTGGCTAACGGAGCGCTTAAATAAGACCATCGCCGGCACGCTTGCCACGTATGCTGACAGGGAACACAATAACTGGATCGTTATCCTTTCACGAGCCGTCTTCGCCTAGAACACCGCAGTGCAGGAGACCACCCAGAAGGCTCCTTTCAGCTTTTTCACGGCAAGACGATATCGACTGATCTCGACGCCATGCTGCCAAACGCCACCGATGAGGACAATCTCGACGTCGCCGCTAATCTCGGGCGCTCAGAAGCCGGACAGCTTGACCATTTACGTACCAATGACAGTGCACTTACACCCAACGCTACAACCCACGACGCTTACGCCCAACGCTACAACCTACAACAACGCCACTGAGTGTACGGGTGTGCACCCCCATTCGCTTTCGTGGACTGAGTGGGTAGCTTTTGCACCGCTAATTCGGCCGGTACAAATAAATTCGTCGAAGAGGAGAACTTGACTATTGAGTAGTTCTAGAGGGAGCCACAGCATAGATCTCAGCGACATCATGCCTAGAGATGTGCATATTTTGGGCCAAAGCTTTATTATGCGCTCTATTAGAGGCCTGCGTTTGCATAATCAGTTTTACATTTTCGCATTCTCAGTACTTATTTTCTCAATTTTTTTATTAGTCATGAAGCAAAATATCGGGCGATTGCTTCTTAAAGAACAGGGTAATGCCGCCAGTCTTTGTTACGCTTATTTGTTCAAGTTCAAAGAAACTGGCACGCGGCATTAAAACTTTGTTTACGATTGGAGATGCTACCACATTTATGTGGAGTGTTTGCAGCCGCGTGCGATTGGATCTGTGTTCTTCTGTACTGTCGTAGAGAATACCGCGCCTTCTCTCGAAAGTTCTGCGTCAGCTTTATATTGAGCGCGGCCGAAAGCAGGGGCCGTTCTATACTTCGACAAACGCCGAGAATGCTTGTCGCTATCACTGCCACCGAGTTGCGCCTTTTTTGTGGGGGCAACTCAGGCCAATGTAGAGTTTCTTTCAGATGCCTTCGGGTGCGCCTTTTAGTGCGGTACTGCCGTCCACAAAACATGACAACATGCGAATTCGTTGCTGTACATTGCAGGTCCTAGCCTCATCCTGCGGGGCGCGAAGGCCACGTGGCTACTTCGGGGCACACAGACGCACTCATTTTAAAAGAACATTACTATTAAGAATACGGCTTCAGGCAGTACATGCAGGCAGAATAAACAATCCCGTCGAGCCACAGTCGGAGCCGCGAACATCTGCGTAGCTTCCCCGTTAAAAAGGAACAGATAACCAATATGAGCGGCGAGCGCCAAGCATCCAAAAGACGCGGCTTTGACGGATTCAAATAACGCCCCGAGCACCGTGTGTTACATGTCTGAAACTGTGGTACGCCGTCCTTCCCAGCACTTTACGCTTAGAGCTGTCCTCGACTACGAAGTAGAAGTTACTATGTTGTGATACCGCCGTTGAGGTACTGAAACTCGGGGAAAGAAATCTGGTGTTGAAGGAGGGTTGCTACAGGCCAATTTTCTGTTTCTAATCGCAGCCTACCGATGACGATTACGACTGTCCCAAAACAATTCAGGCGAAATAACTTCCAAAACCACAAATGAAATGTTTGAACTGAGGCCATTGCAGACACGACAGTGTTAGCAGCACATCTTGTTTCGGCACTATTTAGCTGCTTGCCGCCTTGAGTGAATAGTTCAAGCAGCCAGACAGCCAAGCTCATAGGCTGTAGCGGTACCTCAAATGAGCCTGGAATCTTACACCGCGCAAATCTCTACTTTCAAGAAGAAGCAAATAATAATGAGTAACCGGCTCCTGCTTTTATGAAGAGCGCGTACATCGCTTCCTATTGCGCACAGTGCGCGGCTGTAGCCTTTCAGGCCACATCCGCGCTGCAAGCGTTGGACATGTAGTCCGGTGAGGATTGGGGTGGTGGTTTGAGTCTGCAGCCGCGATTAGCCTTACACTAGCCTGTTGGCAATTTACCCGCCTGGTTCATGAGCTTCAAGTCGCGCTTCATCATTTCTCATGGGCTGAGTTGAGTGTTCGATTCACCATTGATAAGGCCTCCAGCGTGAATTGACGAGCTGGAGCGCCTAGCTGGACATACAACACGCGACAGAAAAGAGGTATATACGCAGGTAGCGGCGTTTCTATTCGGGTACTGCACGCAACTTGCATGGAGCGTGGTTGTGCGCTTGACAGAGAAGGGAATGCAGAATGCGTCCAGAATCCAGCCAATGGCGCACGGGCAAAAGAAGCTAGCGAACAAAAAAGGAAGAGCGCTGAAAAGCCCTATATTTGTATACAGGATGTTCACCACGTATAGAGCGCCGTTACGCCCACTTGTTGTACCCATCTTCGATATAGAAATGGTTTGGTAGCCCGATTGAACTGTTGCAAAAGCACAAGGCAGTTCGTCAAAAAGGCGGATACGCGTCAACCGCAAGGAGTGTGAAGCAGATACCGTGAAGAGCGGTGTAAGCCTTAGAATTAGCTATAACATTGTTTGCTCTGAACGTTTTTCTGATTGCACTGCACGTCTGAGAAACATTATCAAAAATTAATTGAACTGATCGCATTGCTAATTTCATTCATCTGATCAGAACTTGTGCACCCATGTCCAGCTTTCTGTAAACAAAATTTTAATATTAGAAAATTGTAAGGTACTGCATTAGAAATATTGAAGGTAAGTGTTCATTCCTCCGATATGTAGCAAAATGTTTCTTTTTAAGGTTTCACATTACTCGATTGGAGCAGTTAAGAATGCCTGAGAAACCCAATTTCGAGTTCTTTTGGCGAAAGCAATAAATATGATAGCAAAAAAAAGAAGCACAATCCTCTCGGTGACAGATCAGCCACTATACTGACCGTTATAGTGGAATCTGACAATATATGAAAACACTGCACTCAAACTTTTCTCGTTCAAAAATGCTTTTGTGTAGAATTGTTGGGTAAGTAAAGCCTTGCACAACGCTGCTCATATCAGCTGACTAATTGCTTCTATTATGCTCATTTTTATTCGCTGCACTGTAATGCTATCAGATCACTCAATAAAATTGCAGTAATATAACTCTACACTGAGTGGAAGCGAGTCTGCATAAGCTAAGTCAGTATCCATTCTAGAAAGCGGTCTCTTGTTGAAAAGAGGATTAAAATAATTAGTTAAAAGCGCGAATTTCCGCCATTTTGACTTCTGTTTGAGCACAATATGCAGCTATACGGGAAAGTGCGACAAGTCTATCGTTTAAAACAATATAAATACATATACCAATTTGCTTCTACCCGAACTATATGCTATCCGCCAAACAAATGGAAAACGCATCACAGCTGAAACCACAGTTCTTTCAAGCGCCCAGTCTGTAATGAGAACCTTCGCCCCCTTATGCCTGATAAAATTAACACAAAATTATTTTCTACGCAAAAATGTTTTCAAATAATGCTTTCCTTTTCCTAGAGTAATAATGGACATCGAATATAGGTTTGCAGTAATTAAGCAGTATTCACACTAGCTCCGTGTTCGCGTAGCAGTGCACCCAACGAAGCGCCCCATCTGTCTTATTTTCAACAAAACTGGACTTCAGGCATTGGCAGATCGTGCCCATCCATGTACATGTAGAGATATATATTAAATCGAGGTCAAGGGGACTTTGCATTACCTATAGTAGTAGAAAACGCACGACCGATTTATTCGCGGAAGAAAAAATGCCTGCCGTGCATGTTGCAAAATGACAAGCCGTTGTCGAGTAACTACAGAAGCAAAACAGTCATGATTACGAGGCAGCCTTTCTTTGAAGCCTTCGTCATTTAAGAGCACGCCCAGTTTTGTTATTAGAGAACTGGGATTAAAAATAACTATAATGAACAAACATTGATAAAAGTAACAAAATCACATAGACAATGACCCAGTTTTCAGCAAAGCAGAACGCATCATACATTTGTGTAGGCTGTTTGTGATCAATTCTTATATGCTTATGTTTTCTAACCATCAACATAGAGATTGCTATTCAGTTTGGTCACACTTGTGATAAACGAACCGATGGCCTCGGGTCATGAGCAAATATGTACGCGAACTTAAGCAGCAGTACATAGCATGCCTAAGCTCCTACTGCTGACGCAATCAGTCGATTGGTCATGATCGCCTAAGAACTTTTCTCCGTCGTACCGCCGTGAATGTTGAAGCGGTTCAACGATGTTGTGTCATTCAGGGCTTCAAAAAACAAAGAAAAGTATTGTACAACATGAATTGGTGGCCACGTTGGTCAGACATGTTTTGCAGTGCAACCGCGCAACGGCACGAGGCCAAAGGAAGAGAAGGGGTGAGACACAGCGCTCCCAAGCAATGCTAGCACCTTGGCGGCAAGAAGCCTCTTTTGAATGCAGAAACCACGCCTTCGTGATTTCCACGAAGCGTTGGAGATGACATTGATGAATCGAGAAGTTCTAAGACACAAGAGGAAGAAATAGAGCCGTCATGCGCGGCGCACCTGTTGCTCGGCGCATGCGCATTAACGGCTCCGTCTCGGCCCGGTGACCTTGGCTTTACATGGCTGAGTGAAGCTATTCCTTCAAAACAGAAGGTTTGCCAGATAAACGGTATCGCCCCACCTTTTGTACCTGCTCACCACATGCAACTGACGAGCCAGTGGTAAACGATTTTCCCTTCTTTGCCAGCAAGGTTCTGCAGTTGTGGGCAGTGTTCCCATGTGATCGCTGCAGCTACAGTGTCTTGCAGGTGGCCTTGGCCCACCTAGGGCATAGGGTCGTCTAGGGCATAGGGTAGTAGCCATTTCAGGCTTCGCCCTTGGGGAAGATTAGAGAGGTCTGCTAGGGATCTTCCAAGCAGCTCCACGCAACTCGTTTGCGGGACTTATTCCCATATGTAACAAGCTGAGGACTGAAATGTGACTTGCGAAGTTCTTGCTGTTTTTATTTTGGACATGGCATTGGCACATACTCATGAAGAGACTGTCCGTAAATAAAAGAAATTAGAGCCTAATTTTGGTAAAATTTTGCAAACGAAATCTGATACCGTGCCAAACACCAAGCCATGGTTTTTAATAAGGGAGGCAATGGCTCAACTATAAATACTCTTATATAACTCAATACTCGAGTCAATATGTCAGGAGCTCCAATGCTATGACCCAGTCTAAAAGTGAGTTCCTGTTAAAAGTTACAAAATGTACCGGCCAACTGCATGACGAGCAGGTGCGAAGTACATAAATGGCTCCATCGTGCAGATATATGTTATCGTTTTCGATCGCGTAATTTATTTTTTACAAAGGGAGCTTAAGCTGTGAGGAAGAGGGCACTTTAATAATGTCTGGTGAACACTGTCAACCCGGTTTAGACTCTGGATAGCGACATCGAAGGCACGTGGTGGCGGACCCAGTAACATGCCGAGCTGAATAAAATTTCCCCTGTTTTCAAAGGCGGAACAGTGCTTAAATTAATTTGGAGCCGGTGCATTGAGGGAGGTTCAAAGTACAGTGACATCTGATCCAGCACACCATTAAACATCGATTCGAAATCACTCCACTATACGAAAGAGTGCCCATGATGAAATTGCTCATCACCGTTTTATTGCTCGGTGAAATATCAATTATCGCCTCTTTCCGAATTCTTTTTTTTTCAACTTAACAGATCAGTAAATATTTGTGATCACATTGTCTGATAAATTTGTTATTACTTGAGAAAGTCGAATGCGGAGGTCAGCCTAGAAAAATATTTTTCACGGCGGCTGTGCATGTCACAGGACGAGGATAAATTAATATCAAGTATAGACTACTTTGTATGGTGATGGATGCAACCCCACTTGATAACGGAAATTGTGGCCAGTGGGCTTCGAGCGTCCGCAGGCTGCGGCAGTTCTCGGCTTTTAAGCAAATTTTTGATTATTTTTGTATCCCAGCGACAGAAGCATCAACTCCGGTGAATGTTTCCAGAAAGTGTTCGTAGGCTCTACAAGTGATGGCTGACAGTAATATGGCTATAATGAGAACGCGAGGTTTGCTTTCATGCCTTCGCAGAACACCGTGGGCCGCTAACAACGCATTGCAGCTCCGGGATTCATCGCTTGGGATCAGCGCTTAACCGTACGCCGAACATTCCGCCGTCTCATCTATATTTGGAACAACCCTTTACTACGACGTCGACATTGGTTACAGCTTCTGGCACGCACACCGAGTTTCCTGATGCTTTGCAGTAATCTTAGACCGCTTAACTTGTGATAGTGCGGCACACTAGGCATCTGTCATATAGAGCCTTACCATTTGAATGTTATGCACGTGTGCTGTATATCAGTTCGAACGTGGCGGCAAAAAATTGCGTATTGTGCTTTTATGTCCGCCTTTTCACTACTGGGCGATGTAAGAAGATGGATATCTACTTACCTGTAAAGTGTAATTATACACGTTTTCTTTGTGAATTACAGCATTCTGCCGTGCTTTTAACTTCTCCTGAATAACAGCATCTGCGCGAAAGTGTGATAATTGCAATATTTTATTATTCAAGCGACACTATCCTCAATTAGTAACAATATCTGGGAGTGTATTTTGTGCTGAGTTCTTTCCTGTTTATTTTTTTTTACCCCTATCACCAGTGACGACCAGTTACGCCCTCGATTGGACCTCGATGGCCCTGCCGACCGAGGCTATGAACATGGAATAAAAAATGCGGAAGCAAGCTGGAGACGTCCGGGATTGTCAGCGAGTCGTCTGGGGGCTCCGGGAACGCAGTGTTGACCACTGCCCAATACGTGGAGACCGTCAAGGTGCTGCAGGAACTGCAGGCCTCCATGCACTTCGTGTAATGGAGGAGGTTCTCCGCTGCCCCTGCATTCCGGTTACGGTGAGCCTGGAGGCGTACCACTGACGTCATACGGGGGCACGACACCGCATTCAGAATGGTGCACTCACCTCGCCTCTTCTTCCAGGCTGGCCTTGTACTCGGAATACTTGCTGCGACGCCTGACACGGCCTCCCTGCGAGCCTGTGCCTTGACTTCGACGCAATGGCCCGAGGATTGGACGCAGCAATCAGTTACGACAGATCACCAGCGGCTAATCTGGCAACAACGAGCGCATTCCACCACTATCAGCGATGACCACCGGGAATATAAGCAGCCTCCAGCAGCCGCCCCTGCGGGGCACGACACCGCATTCAGAATGGTGCACTCACCTCGCCTCTTCTTCCAGGCTGGCCTTGTACTCGGAATACTTGCTGCGACGCCTGACACGGCCTCCCTGCGAGCCTGTGCCTTGACTTCGACGCAATGGCCCGAGGATTGGACGCAGCAACCAGTTACGACAGATCACCAGCGGCTAATCTGGCAACAACGAGCGCATTCCACCACTATCTGCGATGACCACCGGGAATATAAGCAGCCTCCAGCAGCCGCCCCTGCGGGGCACGACACCGCATTCAGAATGGTGCACTCACCTCGCCTCTTCTTCCAGGCTGGCCTTGTACTCGGAATACTTGCTGCGACGCCTGACACGGCCTCCCTGCGAGCCTGTGCCTTGACTTCGACGCAATGGCCCGAGGATTGGACGCAGCAACCAGTTACGACAGATCACCAGCGGCTAATCTGGCAACAACGAGCGCATTCCACCACTATCAGCGATGACCACCGGGAATATAAGCAGCCTCCAGCAGCCGCCCCTGCGGGGCACGACACCGCATTCAGAATGGTGCACTCACCTCGCCTCTTCTTCCAGGCTGGCCTTGTACTCGGAATACTTGCTGCGACGCCTGACACGGCCTCCCTGCGAGCCTGTGCCTTGACTTCGACGCAATGGCCCGAGGATTGGACGCAGCAACCAGTTACGACAGATCACCAGCGGCTAATCTGGCAACAACGAGCGCATTACACCTCTATCAGCGATGACCACCGGGAATATAAGCAGCCTCCAGCAGCCGCCCCTGCGGGGCACGACACCGCATTCAGAATGGTGCACTCACCTCGCCTCTTCTTCCAGGCTGGCCTTGTACTCGGAATACTTGCTGCGACGCCTGACACGGCCTCCCTGCGAGCCTGTGCCTTGACTTCGACGCAATGGCCCGAGGATTGGACGCAGCAACCAGTTACGACAGATCACCAGCGGCTAATCTGGCAACAACGAGCGCATTCCACCACTATCTGCGATGACCACCGGGAATATAAGCAGCCTCCAGCAGCCGCCCCTGCGGGGCACGACACCGCATTCAGAATGGTGCACTCACCTCGCCTCTTCTTCCAGGCTGGCCTTGTACTCGGAATACTTGCTGCGACGCCTGACACGGCCTCCCTGCGAGCCTGTGCCTTGACTTCGACGCAATGGCCCGAGGATTGGACGCAGCAACCATTTACGACAGATCACCAGCGGCTAATCTGGCAACAACGAGCGCATTCCACCACTATCAGCGATGACCACCGGGAATATAAGCAGCCTCCAGCAGCCGCCCCTGCGGGGCACGACACCGCATTCAGAATGGTGCACTCACCTCGCCTCTTCTTCCAGGCTGGCCTTGTACTCGGAATACTTGCTGCGACGCCTGACACGGCCTCCCTGCGAGCCTGTGCCTTGACTTCGACGCAATGGCCCGAGGATTGGACGCAGCAACCAGTTACGACAGATCACCAGCGGCTAATCTGGCAACAACGAGCGCATTCCACCACTATCTGCGATGACCACCGGGAATATAAGCAGCCTCCAGCAGCCGCCCCTGCGGGGCACGACACCGCATTCAGAATGGTGCACTCACCTCGCCTCTTCTTCCAGGCTGGCCTTGTACTCGGAATACTTGCTGCGACGCCTGACACGGCCTCCCTGCGAGGCCTGTGCCTTGACTTCGACGCAATGGCCCGAGGATTGGACGCAGCAACCAGTTACGACAGATCACCAGCGGCTAATCTGGCAACAACGAGCGCATTCCACCACTATCTGCGATGACCACCGGGAATATAAGCAGCCTCCAGCAGCCGCCCCTGCGGGGCACGACACCGCATTCAGAATGGTGCACTCACCTCGCCTCTTCTTCCAGGCTGGCCTTGTACTCGGAATACTTGCTGCGACGCCTGACACGGCCTCCCTGCGAGCCTGTGCCTTGACTTCGACGCAATGGCCCGAGGATTGGACGCAGCAACCAGTTACGACAGATCACCAGCGGCTAATCTGGCAACAACGAGCGCATTCCACCACTATCAGCGATGACCACCGGGAATATAAGCAGCCTCCAGCAGCCGCCCCTGCGGGGCACGACACCGCATTCAGAATGGTGCACTCACCTCGCCTCTTCTTCCAGGCTGGCCTTGTACTCGGAATACTTGCTGCGACGCCTGACACGGCCTCCCTGCGAGCCTGTGCCTTGACTTCGACGCAATGGCCCGAGGATTGGACGCAGCAACCAGTTACGACAGATCACCAGCGGCTAATCTGGCAACAACGAGCGCATTCCACCTCTATCAGCGATGACCACCGGGAATATAAGCAGCCTCCAGCAGCCGCCCCTGCGGGGCACGACACCGCATTCAGAATGGTGCACTCACCTCGCCTCTTCTTCCAGGCTGGCCTTGTACTCGGAATACTTGCTGCGACGCCTGACACGGCCTCCCTGCGAGCCTGTGCCTTGACTTCGACGCAATGGCCCGAGGATTGGACGCAGCAACCAGTTACGACAGATCACCAGCGGCTAATCTGGCAACAACGAGCGCATTCCACCACTATCTGCGATGACCACCGGGAATATAAGCAGCCTCCAGCAGCCGCCCCTGCGGGGCACGACACCGCATTCAGAATGGTGCACTCACCTCGCCTCTTCTTCCAGGCTGGCCTTGTACTCGGAATACTTGCTGCGACGCCTGACACGGCCTCCCTGCGAGTCTGTGCCTTGACTTCGACGCAATGGCCCGAGGATTGGACGCAGCAACCAGTTACGACAGATCACCAGCGGCTAATCTGGCAACAACGAGCGCATTCCACCACTATCAGCGATAACCACCGGGAATATAAGCAGCCTCCAGCAGCCGCCCCTGCGGGGCACGACACCGCATTCAGAATGGTGCGCTCACCTCGCCTCTTCTTCCAGGTCAGTTACCTAAACGCTTGCCGTTGCGTTAGATCCAGCAATCGTTGTTTCTTTGCGGTGTCGTGCCCTGAGCTGTTGTGTGATGTGTTAGGATTGCTTGACGGCAAAGCCGCTCACGGCGTTAGTAACCTGCTCTTGATGCTCTGCGGCGACGTGGAGACAAACCCTGGTCCCAACCCCGGAAACGAGGATGTACTGTCAACTGTGCTCGCTACGGTACAAAGAATAGAATTAGGTCAAAAGGACATTCGGAGCGAATTGACTGCGCTTAAGCACTGGCGTGCCTGTGTTGACGTCGAGCTGAAGCAACTATCTGAAAGGATTCGCACAGTCGAAGTTGATATGGCGGAACGTAAGATTGAGCAGGTTTCGGCGGCATCCGAGTCCGGACCGAATATGTCAGGTACTATTGGCGCACAGCTTCGAAAAATCGAATCGAGATGTGAAGACGCGGAAAACAGACTTAGGCGATCCAATCTGCTGTTTTTTGGCATTCCGGACGAGATGTCTGAAACATGGTCGACAGCAGAAAATAAAGTTATAAATCTCTGTTCCGAAAAACTAGGGGTTAATCTTCAATCTACACAAATTGAAAGATCGCGTCGTCTAGGGCAGTTTCAGATTGAGAAATGCAGGCCAATCATAGTAAAACTTACATATTTTAAGGATAAACAACTTATTCTCGAAAACGGAAAGAAGTTTAAAGACACCGATTATGCAGTGCGTGAGGACTTTTCACTACAAACGCGGCTCGCCAGGTAAAAGCTCTTGGAATTTGCCAAATCTAAAAAAACGGCCTACAAGCTCAGCGTAGACAAACTGCGCATGGGTGATTCAGTATACATGTACGACTCTGACACTGACCAAGTAATAGAAGTCTCACGATAGCTAAGATGCCGAAGCAATGCACGTGTTACCAAAAACCCGATCCAGTCGCCTATAGATAGTATTCCAAGCCCACCTCTCCATTTGACATTCACTAACATACGCAGCCTTCTTCCTAAACGCACCGAACTCTGCTCATATCTTGATAATAGCAACTGTAATATACTACTTCTAACGGAAACGTGGTTGCGTCCAGATATCGCTGACGAGGAACTTCTGCCTGATAGCAACGGATTTCAAATTTACCGAAAAGATAGAATAAGCAAAAGGGGCGGCGGAGTATTAATTGCAGTTAATAATAACATTTTGTCTTTCCTTGTGGATATTCCATGTGAACTGGAAATCATATGGGTAGCAATAGCATCCCGCCTCGGTAACACTGTCTTAGGCATCTGCTACAGGCCCCCGGACTCCCCTGCCACGTTTGTCGCTGACCTACATGACAATATCACGGCTATTCGAACCAGATTTCCTAAATCTGACATTTTCTTGTTCGGGGATTTTAATTACCCAGACATTGATTGGCTGAACCTATGTTCACATTCATCTGCCTCTAATGAGTTCATGCAGCTAACACTCGACTTTTCTTTTGTTCAACTAGTCAATGCTCCAACACGCGATGCTAATATTTTAGACCTTATTTTATCATCTGCTCCCGAGAGGGTTAGTGATATATCTTATAATGACGGGTTCAGTGATCATCAGATTCTTCAGTTATCGATTAATGCCCCTTATTACTCACGCCGCACCCAACCAAAAGAGATTCTAAATTACAGGAAGGCTGACTTTGACGCTATTAATCGTTGTCTCGAGCATTTCTCCGAAATATTTGTGCGTGTTTTTTCATCCCGGTCTGTTAACGAAAACTGGACTTTGTTCAAAGAAAAAATAGCGAAACTGGTGCGCAAACACATTCCGAGAATAACATTACGGGTCAACATATCTAAACCTTGGTATAACAATTCCTTACGAGCATTGAAAAACAAGAAAAAACTTCTTTTCAGAGCCGCGAAACGATTGCGCACTGATTCTGCGCATGCTGAGCACAGACTGTGTGAAGCATCATACTGCCATGCCATCCGGAAAGCCAAACATAAATTTTTATGACAGGACCTTCAATCGCTCATAAAAAATAACCCCGCAAAATTTTGGAAAACAGTTTCCCCGTCACTCACGTCGGACACCATTTCATTGCTTGATGAAAACAAATGCCCAATACCCCAAGAGAACTGTCCAGTCACGTTTAATGACTACTTCACATCAGTATTCACTACCGAAGACTATTCCAACCTACCTCAACCCCAAGAACTCAATTACCCATTCATGACTACAATAGATATAACAGCAGAAGGCGTAGCGTCTCTAATTAACAGTCTTAAAGTATCAACTTCCTCAGGGGTAGACGGAATAAATACAAAAATTCTCATACACACCATACATCCCTCTAGTATAATTCTGTGTCATATTTTCAGGCAATCTTTAGCAACCGGCGAAATTCCTTATGACTGGAAGATTGGCAAAATAATCCCTGTTTACAAATCTGGCGACAAAAACACAGTAACTACCGCCCCATATCACTAACGAGTGTTCCATGTAAGTTACTTGAACACTTCGTTGCATCTAACGTCGCGCGCCATCTCGAGAACAATGATTTCTTTTTCCCACGCCAGCACGGATTCAGAAAAGGGTTTTCCTGTGATACACAACTAATTGAACTTACCAGTGATTTATTCAAGAACATGGATGAAAACTACCAGACTGACTGCATATTCATTGACTTTTCCAGAGCGTTTGACCGTGTTGCCCATTGTCGCCTTATAGCTAAAATATCGTCGCTTAATTTAGACTCGCTAACTGTCTCCTGGATCCGGAACTTCATATCTTTTCGTAAGCAGTTCACGGTAACAAACAACTTTTCATCACCCCTTAGTGACGTCACTTCTGGCGTCCCTCAGGGAAGTGTTCTCGGTCCCTTATTATTTTCAATTTTCATAAATGACCTGCCATCGCATCTTACATCATCGGTCCGACTGTTCGCCGATGACTGCATAATTTATCGCCAAATCCGCTCAACCACTGACCATGCAATTCTTCAGCAGGACCTTGAATGTGTAACTAACTGGTGCACATCATGGCAAATGACACTTAATACTGACAAATGTAAAATCATGACAGTTAGCCGGAAGCATTCAAACTCGCTATTCACTTATTCCCTTAACAGTGTCACACTATCCCGCACGTCTTCCTATAAATACCTTGGCGTTTATCTGACTTCAAATCTTTCTTGGGCGGAACATATTCAATGCATAACTGCTAAAGCATCGCGCACGCTTGGCTACCTGATAAGAAATCTTCATAGCGCACCTGTTTCTACCCGCAAGCTAGCATACTTAACATTTGTCCGTCCCCAACTCGAATATGCATCAGCCATCTGGTCACCACATCAGGCTTATTTAATTCATTCACTCGAAGCAATTCAGAACCGTGCAGCGCGTTTTATTTCTCACGACTACAACCGTCATTCCAGCGTAACAAGCATCAAGTTATCTTTATCGCTAACAAGTTTAGACACGTAGGGATATCGCACTTCTTTGCTTACTACAGAAACTAATATACAGTCGTCACGCGTCCACACTGCCACTTACACGCCCAATGCGCACTTCACGTCGCCTACATAATAATCTTAGCTTCCAACGTCTATTCGGCCGAACACTCGCGTTTAATTCTTCTGCTTTGCCACGTGCTATCAAGTGTTGGAATGGCCTTCCGGATTGCATTGCTACCATACGTGACCCATTAATCTTCAAAAACGAATTGACCACCTTCATGCATCCATGATATTGTACATAAATTGTTTTCGTATGTGTTGTCAAATCCATGCAGTGCCACTATTTGTTTGCTGTTTTTCCTCTGTGTCAATATATTACGTTTTTTTTTCATGTACGGTGTAATCATTGTTTGCAGTTCAATGTATTTAATATTGTTTATTTTTTGTTCTTTCCACTTTGTACCATCTTTTGTCTGCTAAATATTGTAACCCCTCCCCTCACACAATGTTCCAAGTGTGGAACCTGTGAGGTATTTGTATAAATAAATAAATAAATAAATAAATAAATAAATAAATAAATAAATATAAGTTGTGGAGAAAAGCGTTTTCCATTGGGAAAGCGTTTAAAGGCCTTTGCAGGGAGGGTGTTACATAGGGTATAGGGAGGGTATTATGAGCGCAGCTTTCTTCATATATTGCAAGATTCTACTACAACGATCACTATATCCGCAACCTCCCTCCTGCAGGCTTGGATTTTTTTTTGCTATTAACGTTTTTGCTACCGTCCGAAACGTTCCTCATTGGTTTTCTATTACAGTCTTAACTGTTCGATGCGAGCGATGGAAACACTATAAAAGGAAGGTTTTTCCGGATATCGGAAGAATGGGCCTTGAATATTTCTATACCAATATCTTAGTTTCCTAATTTTCAAATTTTTTGTCCATGAGTGTTGGATATCTGCGCAACACGTAGAGGACAAGATATACGTGACACGCAGTGGACATCTTCCCTCGTCCCTCTTGGCGTCGCACTGTGGTGTGTGCAAGGCGCAGGTGAAGCGGTATGCATAGGATGGATGATAAAGATCGCCGCTTCACTAATGCTCTAGAGCAACATTTTTTTAATGCGTTTTGTAGTAGTACATGAGAGACGACTTAACTGTTAAGTGCTGCTCCGCCAACATTCAGGGCCGCTGCTTCGAGCTCCTCCACGACGAAAAAAATTAGTCGGTTGTAAATTCTTTTTGTATTACCTAAACAAGAAGTTTACAAGACGAAATTAAAAACTAGAAAATTTTGATCCAAATTCTATGATTGAAATTTAATGTTGTTCAGTTTGGTTCATTGTAAGCTACACATCACACAGGCGCAACTGAAGAGCGACATGAACACACAGCGCCTGCCCTGTGTTGTGTGGCTTTCACGTGCATCTTCCATGAGCGCACAACCAAAATTTTGCGTAAAATGTAAATGCACCTAATGTGCTTTTTTTTTGTCTAATCCTAACAAAATAGTATTGACCATTGTCCGGCGATATCTTCTTTTTTTTTTTCTCGCTGCCTGCGCCCCCGGCTTGCTATACTCATATATGCTGTATATACGGCGGGCGTTATTCTCAAAAATCTCAAATACGTGGGGGAGAAGAACCTGAACTAAATTTAGCCGGATTTCTGCTGCTTGAGACTATTTCCAGCTGCACGAAAATGCGATCCAACTTTAGAAAACCGCAGCATTCGCGACGTTCAACTGCATAGCCGTCAGCTAGTTGTCAAGCCCCACGGGTGTCCCTTTGCGATAGAGAAAGGGAGAAGCCCTTTAATTTAAACCAGTAATTTTAGCGGGCATGCTACACTCTGAACACAAATATACGTCCATATGGGAGCAAAAAGAGAGTAAGCTTCCCTCTAGCGCACAGGACAGATTACTCCCCTTTCTTAATCACTTTTTACTACTTTCTGTTTAGAGTATACTCTGCGTGGGGAAGGGAACTGAGGCGAGAAAGTCTCAAGGGGAGAAGCGCAGAAAATGTCTTTATAGAAGTAAAAGAATAAAAAAACAATAAATATGATCAAGGCATAAATGGGCAGTTAATTTGGACTGAGGTGCATGGACGAGTAACGCTACAAGTTATTAAATGGTGAAGCGCAGTTGCCCTACAAAGGGGCTGACAGTGCTCACTGCATGAATAGTGCATAGTGGTGAGAGTTCAATTCATCTCGGTGAGTTGTTTTCTATTTGCATATTTAGACGACATTGGCCTTTTTGACCGGATGCATGGATCTCGGAGTCCGTTCTGTGAGATCGCTGTATGTGCCACTTGTCACTGTATTGCAGCACTCTCTATAGACACCAATGTGATGAACATAGAGTTCAAAAACCGTTCTAATTGCGATCGAAAAAAATTGGAAACAATGAAATAAGGGCTTTGTTTCCTTACAAGAAATGCATGATCAGTACACTTAAGTTGTAGCTCCGCGAGCCTGGTATAAGCAATTACTTATCGGTGGTTTTCATTGTTAGAGGCTCGGCCTGCCTTTGATTCAAATTCGACGGGATAATTTCGAGGTTAGCGTAAGTCAGCCAAACTGCCACTAATTCCACCTTTTGGTTTCTTGCAGGTTCCCAAGGCGAAGGATTTCCTTGTTTTTGTTGTTTCATGTGCTGTCCGAATAGTGCGGGCGCCAACTTTGTTGTTTTTGTGCCTTGAATTTATTAAGTGGCAATAAAAAAATGGCCAATAAAGATGGCCGGTACATGAGGTTTCCTTGTTTTGCAGTCGCTGGCGCTTGTGTTGGCCGAAGCCAGTCTGTTCTATGCTAAAAACAACACATGCTAAAAAAGTGAAAGGGTTTTAAAACGTAGTTAAACCGAGTAGACGTGCGAAAGCATGTGTTTAGCTTGGTTGGCTCATGGTTTTGCTTTGCTGGATGGGTTTTGCTTTGCTGGGATATTGGACTCTGGTTAAGCTCTGATCGAGGTTAAGCTGATCTGATCTGTTCGCGCCGCAGATGGAAGTTGATATAGACGACGATGTGCAATGCACAGCACGAGTGTGTGTGGCTTTTTGGCACGAGGTATCATCGGCTGAGGAGATAGCATAGTGCATGCAGTCTTGCAGTGGCGAGCGAAGCTGATCTGTTCGCCCGCCGCGGGTTCATCGCCCAGTCGCAGCAATTATTATATTTTATTTCTTCATGCTCCAAGGTTAACATTCAAAGTCAAGCTCCGCGCAAACTCGGTCAGCCGATCAGACTTCGTGAAGCCTTCCCAAGCAGGGCAGGCAATCGGGCCAATTTTGGGAATGACTGGTTTCATTCTGGTGCCAATAATTTGCCAATATATTTTTAATATTGGGCCTGCTAGTTGTGCTGCTGGGTTTCACCACTTGGCGCACTTTTGCGTGCGCTCCCAGACACCCTTAGAGCGTGTGGGGGTAGCGGTCTTGGTCACAAAGGAGATGCCCTCGACTCAGTGTGGCAAGCTCAGCCGGAGACCAGCTACCAAGTGAGAAGAGGGTTGGTCGCTTGGTGCCCAGCTTTCGCTGGTCGCAAGCCAGAGAATGGGTCGGAGCCAAAGGTTCACAAAGCTAAACAAAGTTTATACAGCAAAGAGACGATAGAGAGGATTTCACAGTCATTCGTACGAGCACAAAGTGATTTACAAATTCAGTGCAACTCATGCAAAGTAAAAATCGAGAGAGATTACAATTCAACAAAATCCCTGCACCTAAAGTGCAATAACACAGAGAGAGACAAACAAACAAAACACAATTTGTTCACCGGGAACTGCGACAGTAGACGACCTGGGGAGCACGAAGGGGCCGATCCGCCGACTGGCACACGTTGCCTCGCTCGTCCGTGTCTGGTCGAGTGGTGTTCTTCCGGGAGTCGAGCGGGCGCGCTTCTCAGAAGCTTAAACGGCGGCTCAGGCTGACAGACAGCGGTTAAAGCCCTCATTTGTAGGCGCGGTCCGCGTCTGTTCGTTCTTTGCCCCGAGGCAGGCGCGCACATACACGCAGTATCAACTGCATAATTTCCTTCTCCTCCTCGCGCCGGGCGCGCGACCCCATTGGTCGAGCGCGAAAACCACCTTCCAGAAGATTCTGGGTCCTTCTCGCGATGCGAAGACTCCGGTGCGAGAGCGAAGGAGAGAAGGTATCACTTTAGCGCAGTCAAGGTTACGCCCTCTCCGTCGACAATGAGTAGAAACTACTCGGACATTCTAGATAAATCGACGCCGCGCGTGCCATGATTATTTTGGCGCCCCGCCGGCGAGTTGAGTGGAAAAGGCAGCACCACACGCAAAGATACGCGCTCTCCGGGGTTCCTTCCCCGCTTATGTTACCCCGCGCGGGCGCGATTGCTTCCGCGCAGCGCCTTTTTTTCGAATATGCGCCGAATTTTGTGATATTGGGTTCGCACTAAAACGCTGCTGGTTGCTACAAGTGGGAACTTTCACGAAGCAAATCCTGACTGCCGTTGCATTATCCGGCAAGGCGATTATTCTAACTGAAATGACTGGTTATGAAAGTTATATAATGTGGTAGATTGTGATATATTGGCGCTATGTAGCTAATACGATCATGCGCAGACAAAAGGTAAAAACACGCTATTTTCGCTAAAATGTCAGCGTTTCAATACTTATCCGACTGTGCGGGTCGGCCGAGCTGACCGCAAGCGGCTGCTGGATGCGCATGCCCAGTTCTTGGATGGTGCGGATCAGCATCTTGATGTAGTTGACGTAGCTGTCCTGTGCAAACCGGCTCAGGTGGAGAACCCTCCAGCGGGTCGTGGTAGCTGCCTTAATGTAGAAACGCTGGCCCTGGAGTTCCCACGTGCCTACGTGCGTGCGGCTTCCTAATGACGTTACCAAACACTGGAGATGGAGGGTCGAGCACTGTGCCCGTGAACTGCAGCGGTTTGGTGTTGATCCTGATGCCGAAGTCTCGCAGCTACTCGCAGATTGAACGACTGTTTCAGCTTGTTTATGCAGCACTTTGAGCAAGCACAAACACTGGAGAGTCCTAGATAAATTTCCACCACCTGGGGTTCTTTAACAGGCGCTTATCCAGACGCATATACATCAGATGAATATACAGAAAATTCATCGAGTGCATGCATAAGTATACATTGTGCATAGTGGGCGCAGCGGTGGTTCAGTGGCTATGGCACCCGACTGCTGGCTCGAAAGACGCGGGTTCGATCCCGGCCGCGGTGGTCGATTTTTTGATTGAGGCAAAATTCTAGAGGCCCGTGTGCTGTGCGACGTCAGCGCACGTTACAGAACCACAGGTAGTCGAAATTATTCGCAGGCCTTCACTACGGTGTCCATCTTAGCCTGAGTCGCTTTCCGATGTTAAACCCCCTAAAATAAACCATTAAGTACATAGTACAATATGCTGGAGGTGAGCAAGAAAGCTACTGAGCCTTTCCTTTCCTCGATGCCAATTTTCACTTTCTGTATGAGGCGCTTCGACGCAGTGGCCGATGAGTGGATGAACTGGGCCATGCCGTGTAGACCGTGCATGGTGTTCAAGAAGTGCGCTCGTGGCTCCTGGGCTATGCTGAAGTGCGGTAGCCGGAGCCTCCCGCCGGCCTGCACCGAGGACTGCCGCACCGGGTGCTTCTGCAAGCAGGGCCTGTACCGGAGCCGCGACGGCCGCTGCGTGCGCTGGGAGAAGTGCCTGCCTTCCACTGTGGCAGCCTTCCTCAAGATGCTCAGCCGAGAATGACTGCGGTGCTCCTGTGCGCACCCAGCAAACGGATCGACAGGCTTGCTTGAGTTAGGCTTGAACACCACGTGGTCATTCCCGGCAGAAAATAGAGTGCAATCCGCGATCCACTACCGTGATCCCCTAACGTCAGGTGCCACTGCGCGTGCGCAGAACGCCATGTGGGCGCCAGATGGCGCCACGTGACTTTCAGCTGCGTGCGCGCCTACCGCATCGGGACCAATCGCGCACGCAGTGGAGCCTCGCGGAAGCGGATCACACTACGCTATAACTCTCAAATGTTTCGAACGATGTGTGTCCGCGAGCTGTAGAACAGGCTTGGCAGTGTCTCTCCCTCTGTTAGCGGTCTGTAATTCCACATGAATAAAGAGGCGTGTCGCAGCTGCACTCATTGAAATCAGAGGCGCAGCTGGCACGGTGTGACGTCATCGAAGGCGAATGCTAATACGATGGTCACTTTATCTGACGATTTATCCGTCCCGGTACCGCTGTGGTTGGGCGTTCTGCTGCTGTACACAAGGTGGCGGGATCGTCTCTCGGCCGCATTTCGATAACCGCATAAGGCGAAATGAAAGATCTCCGGTGTGCTTTCCGACGCCAGTGCAAGCCACAGATCTCCAGGTGGTCGAAATTTATCTGAAGCCTGCCGCCCTCATAGCCCAGCTGCAGCTTAAGACATGACACATACCGTACCGTACCGTGCCATCCATACCTCCATTAGACACTGAAACTAGTTACACCCGACAAGACGATTGGCGCCATCAATTTAATTCTCAACCAAGAGTTTAGACGGCACATTCTCCTCACTGACACTGACGCGGCGATATATGAGACAGATTCTGTGCCATTCCCCCCCCCCCCCCCTCCCCCCAATAAAAACAATTATTATTTTTATTTCTTAAGGCAACACAAGTACTGGATCAAGGAAAAGTGCCGATGATTGGGCCACTAGCTTTCGATCCGTGGTAAAAATGCTGGCAGTGCCATAAAAAAAGGGACGCAGAGAGGGTACAAACACGACAAGACGAGCGCTGCACTTGCAACTGAAAATTTATTGGAACGCCTAAGTGCAGCTGCCACGATTGTCAGGGCAGTATCAATCACTGTATTCCATGAATGCCGTCTCATTATCATGCGGATGTATTGCCGTCCACTGTCTAGAGTGCGAATGCAAACCCATCTTTCGAAAAACCAAGTTTCTTTGGGGTGGAAAAGACCACATGAAAAGAGAGATTCCCTTGAATGCAAAAAAAGCAGGCAGTCAATGTGTCGCCACACCGTTACTGTTACTACACTGTTACTGTTACTACATGATAATGAATCAGTATTTTTTTTGCGCTTGATTTAGACTTGCAGTCGTATATATGGCGTTTGTTTTTTTACAATAAATTTTCAGTGGGAAGCGCAGGGCTCCTCCGGTTGTGGTTTTGGGGAAGACTTTCAAAAATGTGCGTTTTGTAGTAAAAACATGGCTTTCTGGAGATATTCAAAGGTGTATATTGACTTCTAGATTACCTGTGGCTTTCTGAAAATCACACGCAAAAATATCCTCATTCAATTAAGCGGTGCTCGCTACTAACGGCCGACAGGTGGCGCTAGTTTGAATACCCAAAACAAGTGCGTAGCTGTAAGGAAGAACCGCGCGCTCTGGGGATATCGATATCACAAATATGAAGATATTCGAGGAATCTGGAAGGACGCAATGGTACTGGGCTTCACGTTTGAAAGCGCTGTGCTGTGCTTGGGATCTGTCACCAATTCGGCACTCGAAACAGAGGAGGACAGTCGGTAGGCTTGCCTCGGGGACACGTGGAAACGGTAATAATGAAGCAGTTCAGGGGGATGTGGGGTAGTCAACAGTCGAAGCGCGTGAGGCAACATGTAAGGCGCAGTATGAAAAACGGTTGAGGTATATGGATGAAAAGCGATGGGTGGCAAAAATTTTCACCTGATCGGTGTCGATGCAGTATCTGTACTATATGGAGTCGAAGAACTAGATGGCTTGCTAATAAATGCAAATTTCAAAGGGATGAAACTGGTAGTAAGACAACCTTGAAACAGAAGGTACGATCCTCAGAAAATATTCACTGGCAAAAGGAAGTGTTGGATAATCCGACGTTGGAGTTCTATAGGGTGAAAAAATGTGAGATTAAAAAGCAAAACATTTTTGAAAATTTCATAGGGAATGGTTTACTTTTCGACTTCAATGCTATTGCTTGAGGACGAAGTGTTACCGGCAAACATTTAACACCATCGACGACGTTTCCTGTTGCTGCATGCTAGACAGGTGAACAGTAGCGCACATTTTTAGCCAGTCTAAGACCGTGCAACCCTCAGTGCACTATGCCGCCAGAGGAATCTACGAAGCTCGACGGTTTCGGTATAGCCAGGACAATTGCTCAATTTTCAAAACAACAACAAGTAAGAGACGACTACAAGATTGTTGGAAAAGGCGAAGAGAGTAATACAGAAATGGGAAGAAATCTCTGGCAGTTGACTGGAAGATATTAGCACGCTAGGAAGTAATGACTAGGTGACACATGTCACCAGCCCGATGCAAAGGAAAGGCTGTCAACCAGCCCGCCCGCCCGCCCGCCCGCCCGTCCGTCCGTCCGTCCGTCCGTCCATCCATCCATCCATCCATCCATCCATCCATCCATCCATCCATCCATCCATCCATCCATCCATCCATCCATCCATCCGTCCGTCCGTCCGTCCGTCCGTCCGTCCGTCCGTCCGTCCGTCCGTCCGTCCGTCCGTGCGATGACGTGATAGCGCATTGAGTTTTCATGCATGCAGAAGGTCATTTTGGTCATGGTGTAGTGGTTAAACGATGCTCCACTGCCCTAATGCAGGCTTAACGCCTCAGCAGCCAAGGAACAAGACCACTGCTGCGAACCGACATCAGAACAGAACTGCGACCCGTGGCTCGCGAGCCGTGGCTGCACGAGCCACGGCCAGGTGTCGTCTGTAATGTCTTCGCCGGGTGGCGCGCGCTATCCGGGTTCCCGGCGCCATCCAAGAGAGGGCGCTACAGGGCACCCGCCTTAAAGTCCCTTGATACTGAAAGTAGCGTTACTCTCCTCCACTCCCGCGCTTTCCTCCTTGAGTCTCCTCGCCCGTCTGCTGCGCGCACTGCGCACGGCACGCTTCGCAGGCCATCGCGCGCTCGCCGGCCCGATGCATTCGCTGGCACCTGTGATCGCACCAAAGTTCGGGATTTTTTAATGCTCTATTATTAAACGAAACAACTAGAAATGGATGCAGCATGCTTGACTCTACCATGACCCACATTTATCACCTCGTTGGAGCAATGAAAGCGCTAAACGTGTGCGCTTGCGGCATGAACAATCACAGCGTACTGTATACAGCCCACATTGGCTTTGATATCTTCATACCGTTCACCTCAACAGGCCATAATTGGAATTAGCATAGTATTTACTTTAAATCTGTACATTATTAAATATTTTTCGGCTCAGTGGCGCTCCGTTAAATGCAATTTCAACTAGCGCTGCATTTTCGCGGAAGTACTTTTTATGACACTATCTTTTTGCAGTCGAACCAGGCGGAGATTGCCGTAATTTAGTTGGACGTGACTGCACGCGTGGAGTTTCAGAAGCAGGACAGTGGCCGCAAAAATGCTGCGAAATTTGCTTTAACGCGATTATGAATTTTTTGTGAGGGGGGCTCAGTGCCTCGGTGTGATGCATATGCCGCGCATTTAATACCTGGGCTATAGAAACTTCATTGCTGCTTGAACGAGAATATTTTTTTCTATTTTTTTCGTGCTCTCAAGAGATATATATTTTATTGTATAATGCAGAAGTGAGCGTAGCCAAGGCTTCGGCTTGAAATTTGTTCAATGTAGCCCATCGAATGCATTCAATTAGTGCTTCAGACGCCTGTGGTGGTGCAATATACAGCGCTGTAAACGACGATAAGAAAGGATTTAGCCATTCTGTGACTGAGTCAGCTTCAAGGAAACAATTCGTACTATTTTAGAAACACTGCGTTTTAGAATTTGACGTTATTTGGATAGCATAATCAAATGTAAATTGTAAAGATTTCGCCTATGGAGAGTGAAAGTCAGCCTTAAAAGGCATCTTTGCTGACTCGCTCCTCACGTGTCGTTAGACCTCGGAATCGCGGTAGGCTTTCGCAGTCGCGGCGGTCACACGAAGGCCTTCATCGCTCTGGAGATCCATAGCAAGGTAAGAAGATGATCAAAGCTTATTTTCGCGAAATTTTTTGTCCTCCTTTTCATATTCTTCTTCCAATCTGTGGCGCCCAGATGTCATTCCTTTTGCAGTTCGCCAATAAAGCTGTTTCGTAAGAGCTGGAGAAGCTGACAGCCGCCGCCATAACCATAGACCTGAGAGGGCGGCAGGGTTTTGTCAGTTTTTTCAGCTACTTACTGAAAACATCGTGCTACCCCAAAGCAAATTTCAGACCCAGAGTACAGGTCTGGAGAATAGAATACACAGCCACTGTGACACACCAACACATATCTGGCCAGATTCCATTTTTATTTCAGGTGGCTCCTGAAACGTTACACCGGAAACACAAAGAAAAATTCAGGATGGCACACACTTCGGAAACTGAAAATATTTGCATAAACCGCAGGTTAGAAGTAGCATAAGCTCGAACCCAGTGACACGAAACATTGCATGGTGTTAGCCTCCAGACGATATGCATGCAAGAGGAACAAATATTATTCAGAATAGCGCACCAGATCAATGCAACATTAAAATTTTACAATATAACTGAAGGAAACGAAGAAATTGATTTGTAGGCTCACAAAGTTTTGGGCAGGTGATACAACAAAAAGCCGCGCGATAACACTCATGCACAGCCAAATAAATAAGCAAGATTATCACGCAAAGAATTTGAATATCTATATACAAATATGACATATATAACTACAATACATTCATGCAACACAGAAAAACATTCAAGTTGGTGAAGAAATGAAACGTCATATGAATATAATATTAGGTCCCTTAATGTAGAAATGCAACGAATCGGCCTAAGGACGGCGAATGCGCGTAAGTCCTTGTAGATGCTGCCTTTATTGCTTGTTGAAGCCTGGCTGATGACACGCGCTGTATTGCTGCCATGTGCACCAGTAGCAAATGCTCAAATATTTTACTGTATTCCGGATACCGTAGCATGCATACCGACACTTTTGCTTCCACACTTGCTACTGGCAACGTTAAGTGCACTCACAGAAGCCTCAGTTCGAACAAAGATTTGAATTCGCACTCTCAAGAACATACGAACGATTTCAGGCACTATGTTATGACATGAAGGCAAAAAAAGTTTGCACAGAAATACTCTGAAGTATTGGTCTCTCAGCTTCGGATGTGCTGACACTGTTTGATAGCAGTGCCTCGCTGTTTCCACGGAAGAAATTTTCTGCTACTTTAACGACTTCAACCACCCCTGAAGAAGGGCTGGTGAGCGACAGGTGCAATGAGGAGTAGTTCTTGAGCTGAATTAGTCTACAGCTTGCATCATTAGAAGTTAGAGAAGCACTGCAGTCTTTGCAATAAAGCCTCTTTGTTATTTTGGAAATAACGTAGCTTGCTAGGTAGACTGGCGACTCCACTCCTTCCGAGCTTAAGTCTAGAAAGTCAGAGGGAGCTATAACGCTGCCCTCTCCACTCTGCTCTTTTTCTGCATTCAAACCCACGAGCAAAATTCTTCATCATCTGAGTAGCTACCGTACTTACTCGACCTTAGAAACTGCGCTAGTGTCGCGCTCACTGCACTTTAACTCGTAGAGGCGTAGAATGGGTTTTTTTGCCCGCAGAGTTGAGAACAGGTTCTCAAGTCCATCTTGACTGAACCAACTTAATAAAACATACTCGAAATCGCACTTTTTTATTAGCATGTCTTGCACTTAGAGTGCAGACAGTGTTGACAAAATGATGCCTGTTTGACCAGGCTTCCATACCGCTTTAGTCTGCGCACCAATAGAAATTTTAGAAAACAACTCCACTGTCTCATTCAGAAATGATACGCCGTCCTCACAAGCTCCTCCATCTGCATTGCTAAACGCGAGCTTGCTGGTTCGTGATGTCAACAAGCGAAACCAGCGAAAGACAGTTGTGACAAACCATGCCGTCGAAAGCGCATTTTTCGATAGCAATCCTTTCTCTTCCAAAATGTGCAAACCAGCTGATGTGCCTTTGTGAAATAAACTGTAAGCCAAACTGACTTTCATTTTGTCATGACGAGTAGGATCGACACATGGAGGATTAAGGTGAGGAGCAAGTTTGAGCGCAGATTTTACGTCACGCTGAACAAGAATCTTAATATATTCAAAGTTTACAACGTTAGTTGGCAGGCCATTTTTTAACTACATCATCCGCAAGGTAAGTTAACTCACCTTTAGTCAAGTGGTTCCTCAAATTTTTTAATAAGTGGGGCACATCAGCAAAAAACCGCAGCTTTTGTGTAGGACCACTGGGGTGAGCACAGCTAGTGTGCGGCCTGCTGTGTTTTCCTGCATGAATGCCAAATAGCCTCCAGAGCGCCAGGTCCCCCCCCCCCCCACCCCCCCCCACCCCGTGTCGGAGGTCACGGCATGAATTTTCAATCCCAGTGCTTCGCATTCCGTTATTACTTTAATTGTTTCTTCCTTCAGTGTTGCAGCATCGAATGAATTTCCAGTTACATGATAGGCAATCGTTCGTTTCCACCTAGTGGACAACCCTTCCAACATGAACGCTAAGTCGTGAGTAGCTAGCGTACCTTCCGGTAGGGAACCGTGAGATAAAGGCAACGTCGGAGCGCCCAGAACACAGCGGCATGAATGATCGTAAACGAGGCCTGGTGTAATTTGCATTTCGTCAATCATTAAGGTGGCGTGGAGCTCTTTATGCTTCATGAGGTCAGTCTAGGAAGAAAAAAAACATAATACGCACCAGAAGGTAAATACGACATCCACCACAGCCATATCTAAACTATGATCTATCTTCAAAGCTATAACGTGTACAGAAATATTGCAGCAACTTTTATAGTGTTAACAGAAGCAAAATAACACAGTGTCGCTTTAATGTATACACGTGGTAAATCGTAATGCTATTAAAAGGAACCATAATGTCATTACAAATTAATAGCACTCAATTACCTCTCACGTTTTACAGGCAGATTCAGAACCGTAGCGCTTTTATGTATCATGCGCATGTATACATAGTTATTTAGTATACCTTCGTTCTGAGAGGCGCCATCATGTCTTGAAGAAGCCCAGGCTGAAACTTGAAATTCTCCAAAAGGCGCTGGAGTGTGCGCTCGGACGGAAACGGGGAAACCATGATTCCTCAGCAGACTGTAGCCTTGGGACCCGCAGGACAGACGCAGCTTGAGTGACTTTACAAGCGTGTTGGCCTCCCAGCGCATCCCTTGTGCTGAAAGCCGCTCCACTGACCTCATCTGGTCGTCACTGAAAATATGCTTAATCTTGGAATTCAGCAGTTCTTTTTATTCTTCACCTTTAAGATATCTTCTCTTGGCAGCTCCTAATTTCCTCTTCGACTCTTCATGAAGGCGCTCCAGTTCTGATATGCGGTTTAATAGGGCTTGGTGTGATTGCTAAAGAAAAAAAAGTAGTCCTTCAGGCACCAGGCACGAACTTGTGTATAATAAAAAAGACACTTAAAGTATGCACCATCTTACAAAATCTTACAAGCATGCTCAAGATCAGATGCAAGAGGCTCTGTGCCACTATGCGGTCCGCAGAGTGCGCGACTATTTCCTGATCTGCCAAAAACAGAAACGCCTCAGACAAAGGTAACATATATCTAGTCAAACCTAACACTTACCGTCTGGAAAAGGCAGCTTTGTGGACTCATGAACCTCGATATCTTCGGCTTGGACTGAAATGAGGAAGCCAAGCACTGTTCAAATACCGACCCCTGATGTCAAGTATTTGTACCATTGCGAGTGCTTTCAGCGACCCATGTGTAGAACGGCAAGCATCTCGTGACCATGAAACTGATATGTTCGAGAAAAAAAAATCAATGCCTCTTACGATCATGTTCAAGGGTAGACGAAGCAGGACTTGAAGGCATGACGCTGCCATCAGGCAGTTCTCCGGCTGTCAAGAAATCTGCGTGAAATGACGATGTCAGGCACTACAAATGCATGTGGTGTGACCAAGCTAGGACTCACCGTCGAATGCACTGCTCGCCACTACTAGTATGAATCGAGACACCTTCTTCGGTTGGGACTGAAATTGAGAAGCCAAAGCCTCCTGAAAGCCTGAAGCACCTGTTTAGGTTTGCATGTGAGCGCAATTTTTTAAAAGAAAGCATGCTCACAGGATGACTCGGCAGGCACTACTGTTGTGACGTTGTTCGCAGGTACGCATGCTGGAGCGACACAAATATTTTATATACACAGACAGCAAATTCAATTCCGGGAAATGTTCGCGAGTCATCGGCACATTGCTAGCTTTTTACTGGATATCTGTAGAAAGTTAATGTTTTACTAGATATTTTTGGTTCATGCTGCAGAAAAATGCAACAAATATCACTCACCGCTTTTGTTCGGCAGTGGCAGCCTTATCACAGGAGGCTTCCTTTGCTTAGGTGCACTCCGATGAGAAAAAATGGTCGGAATCGCATTAGGCTTTAACCGCCGTATTCACAAACCAACCTAACCCTTATCTTTAGTGTTCCTTACCTTATCGGCTCCTTACCGCGTTTCAAAAACAGACCTTGCACTTACCGCCGTATTCACAAACCAACCTAACCCTTAGCGGCTCCCTTTAGCCCAACTTAAGGTCACGAAAAGGGCGCCTCCTTAAGGCAGCAATTGAGGTAGCTTAACGGCTCCTTATCCAATCCAACATGGCGGCGTGCTACGACGACAGCTTCAGGGAGTTCGTCGATTTTATCAACCGTGCGAAAGAAATGGACAACGAAGCGTATAGTTTTGTGCAGCCATTGCAGCGGAACCTTAGGGATCGCCAGAATCCCATGGAGCTGTACAATAACCAGGAGTTTTTAGCCAGGTACCGCTTCTCAAAAGCTGCTGTGCTCGAACTACTGACCATGTTGCCGCTGCATCAGAACACGGACGGACGTGGTTGTCCTGTGCCACCGCTGTTGCAACTGCTCGTGACACTTCGTTTCTACGGCGCGGGAACTTTTCAGGTTGTCTCAGGCGACCTAGTTAACGTTTCGCAGCCAACTGTTTTCCGTGTTGTCACGCGGGTGTCGAAAATGCTTGCCGCAACGCTGTTCCCTGCGCTTGTGAAGTTTCCCGACGTGGGGAAAATGCATGAGGTCATGCACCAGTTTTACCTCAAAGCAAAATTTCCCAGGGTGACTGGTTGCATTGATTGCACCCACGCGCGTATCAAAAGTCCAGGTGGCGACGACGCCGAAGTATTCCGCAACAGGAAGGGATACTTCTCATTCAATGTGCAGGTAAGTGAAATTATGTTCATAACCGTCAGAATGCGTAGAGACGTGAAAGAAAGCGCACTATTATGTAATAGAAAGATGCGCTCCTTCAAATAGCTTAGTTATTAGAAGCATAGCGGGTTGGGCGAGTTTTTGCGGCATGATCTTGTCTTGTTTTCAGCGTAACCCTGGTTGATAAAAAAAAAGAAAAGACGACGAGGCAAAGGCGAGAATGCCTCTGGCGTGCTTTATTTACTTTTTTTTCTGTTCACTCAGAATTGCTCTAAATACGTGTCTCTGTCTGTTCTATTTTCGCCCATTTACTCAACCTGACGTACGCTAGAAACAAGATCCTGTCGGACAGCCGTATCGCCAATACAGTTGCTACCGCTGCAGCGCGCTTGCCAGGGCTGCATTTGCTGCACGGTAGAGTGATTACCGTAGTCTTGCTTTTTAACCAGCATCGGCCTCTCATTGCAATGGTAATACGCAGCAGGGAATACAAGAAAAGTGCGCGACTTCGTGGGTGCATCAGGTCGCGAGCTGCATTAAGCTCAATCTCTGCTTCTCTTTTTTCTCCGGCAGAAAATTATTTTCATCCCCTAACATTCAAATACAAGATTTAAGAGGCACTTGACTGCTATTATAATAGGGACATTGCTACTACACTGCATATAAACAGCTTGAAAAATCTGCAGGTAACAGCAGCCGTAAAAAATTCATGTTCATTCTTTTTTGGCATGCTTGCAGGCGATCACAGGACCTGAACTGCAATTTTTCGATTTAGTTGCAAGCTGGCCGGGCTCCGCACATGACAGCAGGATTTTCGACAACAGTAATGCGAGAGTACGTTATGAGGAAGGGGATGTACCTGGCGTACTCCTCGGCGACATGGGGTATGCTTGCCGGCCATACCTTATGACGCCGCTAAAAGATCCTGGAGGCAAAGACAGCCCGGAGTACAGGTGTGTATGGCTGGTCACAATAATATACAGCAATACATGAAAATATGTAACAACTCTTTCTTTATTCAGGTACAAGTCCCAAATCCGGACCAGGAACACTGTTGAAAGGGCTTTCGGCATCTGGAAAAGAAGATTCCCATGTCTTGATATGAAACTACAAATTGAAACAACGACTTCTGCCATTGTCATTACGGCATGTGCAGCTCTGCACAACTTTGGCCGGAGCCGTCCAAGTGATGAATTGCCTCCCAGCACATGCAATGTTCAGCAGCCCTCCCCAGCTTCCCAAGCTCAAGGACCACAGCCCGTTGACTCGGCGAGTGGCTTCAGAACTCGTTCACGCATTATTCAGCAATATTTTTCGTAAAATGTGGCAGAGCAAACACGGCATGCATATGGAAAATAAAAAATTTGTGCCATTTTACTTACTGGCTTTTTTCACGGCAGCTATTTTCAGCATTAGTAGCTCGAGCTTAGCCTTTTTGGTTGCACATTCAAGCTCGTGCAATTGTTTTGAGTGCTTCATATGAAGCGCATGTTCAGCTCGCATGAGCTTCATCTTGAGCAGGTGCTCCCTCCTCTTTCGTTTCCTGTCTTCATCGACACTGCAAAGGCGGGCGCTAAGCTCTTCTTCAACAGCTGCCCTCTTTGTAAGCATTCTGCGTTGTGCAGGAGCTGGGTGTTGTGCGGTTTCCTGCAACGGGGCAGCCTGTAATGGGGCAGCCTGCAATGGGGAAGCCAGTTGCGGGACAGCAGGTTGCAGGTCAGCTGGTTCTCTTTCTGCTGATAACTCGACCTCAGCTGCGGTGGCTTCATTTTGTAGTTCTTGAATGCACGCCACCTGGCTGCTTTCATTATTGGGACTTGCCGGGTTATCCCACTGATAGATGCTATCTGCAAAAACATTTGCAATTGTTAGCTTTGAACACAACTCGTGATCACCATATGCATGAAGACGCGTGAACACAAACTATGCTTGCACTACAGTGGGCAACTACAAGCACTTGCAACACTTTACCTTGTCTAGTACACAGTATCAAGGACTGTGCGGAATTGGTGAATATGTATATGCTTTATTAAATGCAATAAATATTTCACTTTACAGCCCATCTATTTCTCTTTTTGTATTTTTTACTCATACAATGGTAATCCTGTTGAAGCAATTCACTGGCTACCCCTGTTGAAATCCGTAAACACACAGCAGGAATGGGAGTACATTTCTGGGATTTCCTTAAGCTGGCTCCTTTGCTAGTTACCTGATAGGTAAGGTTGGCTGGTGGTATTGATACTGCATTGCACAGGCCACTGCTGCCAACAACAGTGCACCCATTTTTCAATTTGAGCTCGGTACCCTGATGTATGAAGCGCTGCTGTCTAGTGACAGCTTTGTTTTGCACAGCGACTTGCACAGTGCGGAGCAGGTGACACATATGCTATACTAGTGGAAGGATTACGTGCATTTTAAGTGCACGCCTCGTGGTTTTCACAGTGCAATAATGAAACAGAAGCTACCAGGAGGGAGCAATCATTGTCAACACGTCAAATGTTTGGGCAGTGTGCATACAAGTGTTGTGAGCCACTTGTACGGCTAAATGTAAGCAGTAAACCTGCAAATTTATTTTGTCTGCTATAAACAGACTGCGATGAAAGCATGTGTGACACCGTGAGCATAACCATGCAGATATGATCCCTGCATGAGCAGAAAGGCAGAGGTTACAGCACTCGAGCAGCAAAAAAAAAATATCGAGATTGACGACGTTGTGCCAGTGTTCAAGCCTATGCAGCAGAGAATCACGTTATCACAAAATCAAAACATCAACATTCGCATACATTAACTAGTGCAAAATATGCACGAAGCCACCTTGTACTTTTTTTCTTTGATGATATAGCAGTGAAGTGTTTGTTGTCTTCGAGATCCATATCGATGTGCTCATGGTTCGTGCAGAGAGATGAGCGTGTGAGCTATGCGTTGGGAATTGCCTTGACGATGGTGGCAAGCTCCACCCACTGTGGTTCCGTCTTTTTGATAGTTTGCGTGTGAGTGATTGTACAGTGGTGATCGGTAATGGTTATTGCTGCTGCGCTGTTGATGGCAGCATCGGTGTACAGGTATGTACACTGATGTACAGTATTAGCATTAGTGTACATGTGTTGGCTTGTTGAATGTACTTGCTGTTGTACACGATGCGCTGTTCTCTGCGTTTTTTGTTTCGTTGGGGGTCCACGTGCCATGCTATGAGGGCTATTGTGAGTAGTGCTCGGGCATTTTTGCTGAGCGTGCTTGTAGCAGGCAGTGGAATGTCGTTGGCTTGGAAACCCAGCGTTTGCAGGATTCTTCTGCCTGGTGCAGTACTGTTCAGTCTAATTTGCTGCGTGCGTTTCTTTGTGCTGATAAGCTTTTCTAGAGTGTTATGGTTCCTTGTCTAGCAGCTCTGTACTTGTGTTGATTGGCACTCCCACTGCAAGTTTGGTGTCTTGCGAATGAGGGTGTTGAGCTTGTTGTGCTGTGCCTTTGAGAGGTTAATGTCTGGTGCGTGATAGCAAAGGGGCAACAAGAGTAAGGCAACACGCAGCCGCAGCATGTCTGTCTCATGAAGCCCTCAGTGGCGATTAGAAATGTGCCGCACCATGTTCAAGACCTGTAGCAAGCCCTTTAGCAAGTGCTGAACAGTGGCCGCACACACTCCATCTCGCTGCATGCGTAGGCCCAGTACTTTGATATTATGTATTCTCTTGTGTTCTGTAGGTTGATGGGTGGGGGTCTCCAGCACGTGGTGTGCACAAGCAGCTCCAACTTTTCCTGGGAGCACTCCAAGACGATGCTCGCAGCTGCTGCTTGGGCTTCATCTATAGTGCACGTTGCACGGTGTCCTCTATTTTCCCCGGAGAGCCTTAGTTGATCCGTATGGTTATGTCGTCGGCGTACAGTGTGTAATGAACATCTGCTATGAGGAGTAAAGCTCTGTGTATGCGACACATTGCTAAGTTGAACAGTGTTGGTGAGAGCACTGTTCCTTGCGGTATGCCCCTTTGCGGCGTGGGTACATGTCATATCGCGAATTTGAGGATGTACGTACGGTGATGGAAAAAGACCCACATGTAGTTGTATATCTTGATGCCACAGTTGGTGGAAGAAAGCGCCACAAACATGGCCTCGTGGGCCACGTTGTCAAAGGCTTCCTTCAAATCTATGGCCAAGATTGCTTTAAGTTGGGAGTTGCTGGATTGTTTGGTGATATCTTCTTGTATCTGGAGGAAACCTTATGCAAGCTGTTAATGTTTACAGGGTTTCCTCTCTGGATGAGAGATGTTGGTACAACTCCTTTGCTCAACTATGCTTGCCCAGCACATTACGATCCACCACATGCCCCCCCCCCCCCCCCCCCCCCGAAAAAGAAAAAAAGCTGCCCTTGCAAGGTACATACCATTGGACGGTTCAAGTGACTCCACTTGCATCGGCTGGAGCAACGAGACGACGCTCGGGGTGCTCTTTGATAGGGGGGTGACTGCGTGGCGCCCACGGTCACTGTCGAAGGGGTTTTCCACCCGCGTCGACATATGCGACGCGGCAGCGCCAACTCGCTCCAACTCGTCTGTGAGTTGAGTTGCTGGCGCGCTGCCGCCTCCTGAAAAGACAGCACGAATTTGCGTTATGCCCCAATCATTCCTGAATTACGTGCAGACTGCTACCGTCTCGCTATGCATGAAGAGCGCAACATGCTTTAGTCATTACATTTACGATATTTTGCGTGGATGGCAGAGGACGCATCGCCGTCTACGGGCAGCAACAAATTTGGCGACAGCTGGTCTGGATCCGAGCTTGTGTTTACAGGAAACGCGCGCTTGCGCTTAGGCCGGCCGTGATGTGGCATACGTTAAGCCACGGCTACGCAGGATAGCTATAGAAATGCGTGCTTGGGCTCGAGAATGCGACATACACTACATCAGAAAAAAAAAGCCTCGCCGTAAGGTGCGAGCAATCGCATGTCATATTTCACCGAAGCAACTTATAACGGCACGGCGACAGAAATGACACGGCTGAGCCGCAACCTTAAAAGAATACATCAAAGTGCCTCGTCATTATCAGCAAAATGTAGCTTTACTGAAACAGGAATCAATCGAAAGTAGCGAGTAGCGAAAACAGAGCAGAGAGAACAGGAGCTCACCTGTCGTAAACACTTCCTTCATGTCGTCAGCCTTCCCTTTCCTCCACTTTTCTTTTAAATTGTCCCAGCACTTCCGAAGTTGGGCTTCTGTTCGAAATCGGACATTTGGCCGGCAGTTGTACACGTCGGTGATCTCCTTCCACGTCTTCTTTTTTTTATCCAAGGAGACTCCGTCCGTCCGTTTGTTTTCAACGATCGTTTGGTACTTGCTGACAAGATCAATCAACACGCTTCGCTCCTCTTCACTAAAATTTACCCTCTTTTTCCCTTCCATTACGACGTTTTTTCTCTAGCAATTAATATTAATAAATGTGCGCAACACAGCAAGGAATTAATAAAATAAAGGGAAGAGAAAAAGTCCAAATAACAGTCCAAATAACAAAACGTGCGTGCGGACGTCACAAAGCAAACGGGCACAAAAAAAGGCACGACGTGAAATTTTAGCAAGCATGTTATTGTGACGGCTACGCTGCATGGTGGCCAGCTGAAAGTAAGGTTGAGTCAACAACGGGCTAACTGCCTGTTTAACGTTGGCGATGCTTGCTTGTAGGAGTGGTGGTGCACAGTTTTATTAACGTCTTGCTGTAAGAATAAATTATACGCACATATACAGAAGATTCAAGCGTAAAAATGTGCATAGCCTCGCTCCCATGTCACACACTTATTCGGATAAGGGCGCCTTTGGTAAGGTGCCCCTTAAAATGTCGTAAGGTGGATTTTTGAAGGGCTCCTTTACCTTTTCTCACACTTTAACTTAAGTTCTCCTTACGAAAGGCCGCCTTTACGTGTAAGGAAAGGAGCGTTTGTGAATACGGGGGTAATTTCTTCTTCCCGTACTTTTGCAGTATGAGCGGCTCAAACTGATCAGTATCGAAATGGAGCTGCAATGCTATGCAATATTGTTAAGAAAAAATGTGCTAGCAAAATATACTCGCACAGAAAAAAGTCCCAAAACGCTATAAAGATAATTCCAATCTACCTCGCGGAGTCTTTCGCTTGAATAAATTTTTAAAGGCATAGCTAATATCCGGCTGCTTAATTTATTCAGGACCACTCGAAAAGACAAATAATGAAGAAGGGTTTCAGGGCTTTTAGTGATTAAATAAACCAAACTGATAAGCCAAAATAAATATTTCAGGTCACGTGTACGCGCGCTAAGAAACTGCTAAATCACCCTAAGGCAGGCGATGATATAACGCCGCTATAGTGCCAAACGGCATCTTTTTTTCCGACCGCAGCAGAATCACGTGTTTTGCTGGAAAGAAAAATTACGAAACATTTTAGCGGGAAACTCACACCGAGACTCAGAAATTAAGGCGGCTATAATTGGAGCAACACACAGCAATGCCATCAAATGGAAAGGATAACATGCGAAACGACACACAATGATGAGTGAATTAAGCAAGATTTTTTTTTTGATTTATTGATCTTTGTTGCTTTACAATTGTACGCCAAACACTGCTCGATTGTCAGCCTCTTGACGAGCTCGCAAGAAGTTTCAAGTATACAGACTAGTTTATGCACCAAGCAATGCACAGTACATCGTAGAGGACGGTGTGATTCGTCGGAGCGCAGTCCCTTACGTCCGATGTTATGATTCCACTTTTTTCTACGACTGATGTCGTTCTTCCCTCGAGGAATCGTGAAAAGCATGAAGCCATTATCACGCCTGCTTGTGCACTGAAATGCGCAGCAACCCGCATAACGCGGCACTAAAAGCAGAGTTGGAATGAGCTGAATGAAGCTCGACCCGCGACAGAGGCAGACGGCCTGCACATGGCGCCGACGAAAAACAACAACACAAGCAAGGCGACGCTTTCGCGTGCGTTTCCAGGGCGACGGCCGGAGGGACCAATCATCGGTCAGAAAAGAGCCGAGTGGAGAGGTGGGCGAAGAGGACTTGCGAGGGCTGGCGGCGGCGGCAAAGTTCAAAGAATGGCGCTACTTTCAGTATCAAGGGGCTTTAGGAGCGGTTAGCGTTCCTGTATATATGCTCCCGCAGGGAGATTTGCGCGACTGTTTTCATCGCGCCGCTCTTGACGCCATTCGCCGAGCGGCCCGTCACGTGATTCCGCTGACGACGTTTGTTCCATACTGAAGTGGAGGAGCCGACTTTCCAGGCGCAACGCCGGTTCGTCGCCAGCCCCGGTACCCTCTCGGCTGCCATCGTGATCGGACGCGTCCGGTGCAGTCGGCAGCGGTGTGTTCCCGCCTTTTCCGCGCGCTACAGTTGTATATATTTTGATAGTGTGCAGTGACGGCAGCCTAGTCTGATAAAAAACAGTTCAATATAAATTATAAATTGTTCAGCAGGCACGCTCAAACTCCATGCGGTGACTCATGTTTGCCATCAACAAATTATCTTTATTTTCCTGCAACGCTACAAGTTCCAAATGAAAATGTGTACAAAGGTATTGTTCTAACCTAACTGTACGTGGCAGAGCATTTCTCATGTGCAGCCGCTGCCAGCCTGTCTGCTTATTCTGCTGCCACCTCCCAACATTTTACAGAACTGGTTTGTTTTGTGAAATAAAGAATGTTTGACAAGCAAACTGTACGTGAAATTTTGTTCTAGTCCCAGTCTACTACACAGAAGTGGAAGGCCAGTCTCTCTGCATGAGAACAAGCTTTGCCTAGGCTATTTAACTGTTTTATTTGTTAAGAATACCCTTAAGGTTCCACTAACAAGGATGTTAACACTGGAGGAGAGGGGAACAAAAATAGCATGAAATACTTGAAAGCGAAATTGGATATTCAAATAATTATTTTTCCTTGAATAAAAGCATGGAGAAGTCCAATACAAAGATATTTCAGAATGCAGTGAAGGTACATATACTTCAAGTGGGTCAAGAGTAAACGCAATAGTGCTTAGGGAAAAACGGGCAAATAACAGCACCAGAAAGAGATACACATCCGTTTTCGAGATCCTTGGGAACTATTAAAGAAGTACGGCACGTGATGTGTTTGGCTTGAAAAGATGACCATGGCATAGGAAAAATGCAATGGAGGGCTAGAAGTCAGAGCAACAAATGATACGTATATTTTGTGAAAGATAAGCGCGCGAGTTTGCGATATCTGTGCCTTTGGTCCATCCATCCATCCATCCATCCATCCATCCATCCATCCATCCATCCATCATCCATCCATCCATCCATCCATCCATCCGTCCGTCCGTCCGTCCGTCCGTCCATCCATCCATCCATCCATCCATCCATCCATCCATCCATCCATCCATCCATCCATCCATCCATCCATCCATCCATCCGTCCGTCCGTCCGTCCGTCCGTCCGTCCGTCCGTCCGTCCGTCCGTCCGTCCGTCCGTCCATCCATCCATCCATCCATCCATCCATCCATCCATCCATCCATCCATCCATCCATCCATCCATCCATCCATCCATCCATCCATCCATCCATCCATCCATCCATCCATGACAGTTGACAGCCGTGCGGTGCGGACGCTTGTTTCGGTGCTCTTCGGATTACGCGTGGTTACCTGGACCTGACGGACGGACGACTGCGAGAGCGCCGTAACTACGACAAATCGATGAGTTCGTTCCTTTAATATTTTGAGAGCTTAGATTGAGGCTAGTTTTAGATCTAGGCTTGTTAGGTGAAGTGCTTGCGAAAGAGCAGGTCAGTGACCTAACGGCCGGGCCTTTTCCGGCCGACAACTATAGATTTGCAAGGCTCAATTGTGAGTTAACAGGTTTAGACAGTTAGACAGGTAGTTAGTATTCCTTTCTAGGTGATTGGCTTTTGCGTTAGGCAGAATTTTATTTGAACACGTGGTTGCAAGTATTTTTTTCTTTTCTAGCATTTGCTGGTAATAATAATAGAGTGCTGCTAAGATGGTCAAGCAACTGAAGATTAAATGCAAGGAGTGTTAGGCGTCGGTGAATCTGAAAGAAACGCGGTTCGAATATGTAGAGGAGGCCGAAGGCGCGGATTTTATGTGCAAATGCTGCGTATTAGGCGCACGCTTGGACAGGGCTGACGAAGCGAACACCAGCCTAGCGCTACGTATGGATGCCCTAGAAAAAGAGCTGCAGATAGAGAGGGCAGAGAATCGCAAAACTGGGACGCACTTCGCGCTGCACGCACCGCCCACCCAGACACTCCTATCACAGAGATCGACGCCTGGGTGCAATCACTCAAGCATGACGTTCACCAGAACACGCAACACATTGAAACGACCACCGAAACCCCTACCCTGGACACACACCTAGCCTACCTCTGGGAGGCTTATCACAGCCTCCTGGAACGCTGGAAAGGCAATAAATATAACAAGACACTTAAAAAGCGGCTGGCCGCGCTGCAGACAAAAATACAACAACACTCGGAGGAGCTCTGCCGGTCCAACTGGGGACAGATATGTGACGGCCTCGCCGGAAACCTGTCCAGCAAACCAGCGTGGAAACTCCTCCGACACCTCATAGACCCCACAAACACCAAATCATCAACACAACACCACGTGACACGCCTCACACACCAACATATTGACGATCCCGAGGCCCTCATAAACACACTTAAGAACACATACACCTCTCCGGGTGCCCCCCACACCTCTACCCACCTACACAGGACCAGCCAATTCAACATTCGACACAGACATCACTGAGACGGAGGTCAGAGCGGCCATCCTGACTCTTCGAACCAACTCCGCACCTGGTGCAGACCAAATCACAAACTCCATGCTCCGTAATCTGGACGACCAATCGATCACCCAAATTACGCAATACTTCAACCAGTGCTGGAGGGAGGGTATCCTCCCGCAGTCCTGGCGCCACGCGAAGGTAATATTCATACCCAAACCCAACAAAACGCACTTCAAAACCTTCGCCCGATTTCGCTAACCTCATGCCTCGGAAAGCTCTTCGAGCATGTTGTGTTAGCAAGACTCACAACGCACATGGCGGACAACAATCTATACCCGCATAGCATGGTGGGATTCCGCCCCCATCTATCCGCACAGGACGCCATGCTGCAACTCACACATGACATTTTCGACCCGCTTCTGCCTGGTCACACAAAGGCAATCTTAGCTTTGGATATCTCCAAAGCTTTTGATCGCATCGAACATCAGGCGATCATGACTGTCCTATCTCCATTGAATGTGGGTGCGCGCACGTACGCTTACATTCAAGCATTCCTCACTGACCGCACGGCTGAGATACATTTTGGACCTCTCTCTTCCCCCTCCTACACGCTTCAGAGTATCGGAACCCCTCAAGGGTCCGTCCTCTCCCCCTTCCTCTTTAACATCACCCTCATCCCCCCTCGCCCGAAAATTGGCAACTATCCCCCACCTTAAGTACACTCTTTATGCCGACGATATCACACTGTGGACCACCCACGGCAGTGACGGCAACATAGAGAACACCTTACAGGAAGCAACCACCCTCACCCAAACTTATGCACAGAACATCGGACTGTCTTGTTCCCCAGAGAAGTCCGAACTACTCCTCATCCGGCCAAAGACGCAACGCTCCCCCCACTCCCCCCATTGCCATCGAACTGAATGGGGACCCGGTACCGGAGGTTGACACCCACCGCGTATTGGGCCTGCATATCCAGAACGATGGCAAAAAACACCACCACCCTCAAGAAACTCAAGCAGGTTGCAGGCGCGATATCGCATCTCATCCGGAGAGTTTCGGGCCATCATAGAGGCATGAAGGAGCGCGACCTCTGTCGCCTCATTCACGCCTTTGTCCTCAGCCGTGTGCTCTACACTACCCCATACCTAGAACTATCCAAACACGACATAAATACTTTGGATGCCTTGATCCGCAAGGCATTCAAAGTCGCACTTCATCTTCCCCTCAACACCCCCACAGACAAATTACTAGGCCTGGGCCTCCACAACACGATCGGGGAACTCGTGGAGACCCATCGACAGGCCCAATACATAAGGCTTACACAAACCTCCACAGGCCGGTATATCCTGGACTCCCTCGGAATCAGAATACCGGCCAACAACCCAACCCTCCTCCCCATTCCTCGATCCCTTCACCGAGAGCTGGTCATCAAGCCACTGCCGAAAAATATGCACCCCTCCCACCATGAGCAGCGCCGCAGAGCCCGTGCGAAGGCACTCCACCGAGTGTACGGCTCCGAGCCGGACGCCGTATTGGTGGACGCCGCCTGCACGAGTGACGAAGCAACCGTAGCCGTGGTGGACTGCTCTGCATCCGCCCTCCTCACACTACCTCTCCCCCCTGACACCACCCCAGAGGCTGCAGAGGAAGCCGCCATCGCAATTGCCATCACCCGCACGGGTGATTGCCATCACCGCAATTGCCATCACCCGTACATTTTAACACTCTAAAACAGTAATTCTAAATTTTGCGCGAGGCCGAGTCCACGTCCCTGCTTTTGGCATACTGGGCTCGCCCGATGCACCCCCACCCCGCCATGTAGAGCTTATATGGGTGCCTGCGCACTCCGGGAATCCCGGAAACGAGGCCGCCAACCATTTAGCCCGAGGTTCTTTAAACCGGGTTCAGGTGGCCTCGGATCGGGGATTCGCGAGGGAGCGAATGCACTCGTTCAGTGAGATGACGCAGGCCTACAGAGCCTCGCGCCAGCTCTACCCCCCGCCCCACCCCTCCCTAGATAACAAACACGCTACACTCTGGCGCAAACTACAGACACACACACTCCCCTCACCCCTGACCCTAGCCCACTATCACCCCTCCTTTCCCACTCCTGCCTGCACCTTGTGCCCAGAACCATTCGCCTCTTCCCTCCACATCTTCTCCCTCTGCCCGGCGGACCCTCCCCCGTGCGGCCTAGAGGACCTTAAGACCTGGGAGGACTGGGAGACCCTGCTGCGCTCGGAGGACCCGGCCGTGCAGACAATCGCCACCGGCCGGGCTGCCAGTGTTATGGACCTTAGGGACATAAACACTTGAGTGCAGTGGGGTCGTGCGGAGACCCAGGGGCGTGCCCCGACTTCCTCTCCAACAATAAGGTTTTTTTTCTCTCTCTCTCTCTTTTCCGCAACACCAATTTTCCCTCGTGGTGAGGCTTAGTGGTTCCGCCGATAATCGGCCACGGCCTTGAGAAAGGTTCTGACCCCTTGGTCTGGGCCGCAGATCCCGACAGCTGGTGGCCACCTGGTAACTCCGACCGGTGTCTGCACTTCGCGAATCCAGATCCGCGGTGCTACTTTCCCTGGTTGCTTTGCTGTGTTACCCGAGTGCTCCAAAGACCTCATACTCGGTTTGGATCTCCTTCAGGAGTTCGGTGCCGTTATCAACCTCCAGCAGCTAATAGTGTGGCTTTCCACCCAAGGCCCTGTCGACGACGATACCGAGCCACGCAGGGCTAAGTTATGCGTCTGTGACGACCACGCATTGATCCCGTCAAGAGCCAGCATGTTTGTTTCCGTAGAGTGTGGTAACAGCCCCAGCCCTCGTGGCATCGCTGAAACCAACATCTCACTGCTCCTGGGTCAGCAAGTCTGTGTAGCTCGCGGAATTATTGAGTTGAACAGTGGGCGAACCGGACTTTTTGTGACCAATTTTGGTTCTGAACCCCAGTGTTTGCCTGGCACAACAGCTATAGCGTATCTCGAAGAGCTTAGCGAATTCGCGGGACAGCACGCACTGTCCGAAATCCCGGCATCAGTGGAGGCACCGACCACTCCCATAAAAACAGACGTGTACCCGAACCTCCCGTCTAATCAGGAACGCTGCCTCGAGAGCATTATCGAATATTTCCGTGACTGTTTTGCCTCGACTTCCAGCGTTGGCCAGACTCCGCTCACAAAGCACCGCATTATAGTTGACGCAAACCAGCAACTGTTATGCCAGCCGCCTTATCGGATCTCTTCGAAGGAACGGGATGCTATTCGCCGAGAAGTTCAAGAAATGCTCCAAGATGACGTGATACAGCCGTCGACGAGCCCGTGGGCACCGCCTGTTGTCCTAGTGGCGAAAAAAGATGGAACCCTACGGTTCTGTGTTGATTACAGACGTCTAAACAAATTCACCAAAAAAGATGTTTATCCTTTGCCACGCATTGATGACTCCATGGACCGGTTACGCCACGCCACGTACTTCTCGTCACTAGATTTACGCAGTGGCTATTGGCAAACCGAGGTGGACGAACGCGACCGGGAAAAGACCGCCTTTATTACACCGGATTGTCTGTACGAATTCCGGGTGCTTCCTTCCGGCCTGTGCTCGGCTCCTGCTACCTTCCAGCGGATAATGGACACCGTGCTTGCCGATATAAAATGGCAGTCCTGCCTAGTGTACCTGGATGACATAGTCATCTTCTCCGCCACGTTCGAAGAGCACCTGAGGCGCCTGCGCGCTGTGTTCGCAGCAATTCGTTCGGCTGGTCTTTCCCTCAAGCCCGAAAAGTGTCACTTCGCATTCCAGGAGTTATAGTTTCTCGGCCACATCGTGAGCGCTAAGGGAGTCAGCCCTGACCCCGATAATACAGCCGCCGTCGCTGCTTTTCCCCTGCCAACCGATAAGCGCAGTGTGCGCCGCTTTCCGGGTCTCTGCGCCTATTATCGGCGTTTTGTGCCGAACTTCTCCCAGATCGCTGAGCCCCTCACCCGCCCCACGAAAGATGCCGAACCGTTCCTCTGGGGCCAGGAGCAACAACAGGCCTTCGAAGACCTCAGCACTCGTCTCCAATGTACGCCCATCCTTGGCCACTTTGATGAGCCAGCCGACACTGAACTGCACACCGACGCCAGCAATATTAGATTCGGTGCGGTCCTTGTGCAGTGGCAGGATGGTATCGAACGTGTCATCGCATACGGAAGCCGCACCTTGTTACGATCAGAGGCGAACTATTCCACTACTGAAAAAGAATGCCTGGCAATTCTGTGGGCAGTGATCAAGTTTCGCCCGTATTTATACCGCCGCCCTTTTAGAGTCGTCAGTGATGACCATTCGCTTTGTTGGCTGGCGAACCTCAAAGATCCCTCGGGGCGGCTTGCACACTGGAGCCTTCGCCTCTGACTTCCTAGAAAGAAGAAAAGAACACCAATCCCTGGACCTGTGACGTACATCGTCTGCGCAGCGGGATCAGAGAATATCGACTCCCTGTTGTCCAAGGGTCCCAAGTACAGCTTGGTGCCTGAAGTGAAGAACCATGAGCTACTGGCGGTTGTAGGAGGTGTGCAGAAAGTTGGGCGAGTTGGTTGAAATGCATACTGAAGAAGTTGGCGCGGAAAAACGAGGACAAGCGAGACAAACAAAGACGAGCGCTACTCACAACTGAAGGTTTATTCCAGACAATGCTCGAATAAATAGTGAAACCAACAAGAACAAAAACAAACAAACGTCATGAACACCACAAGTTACCCCGTGAATCCCAATGATTTGGTTAGGAACAGATACTCCCTATCAGAGAAGCGGACGGAAGTCTGACTAATGCACTTATCGCCACTGATGCGCATATGAAAGGCTTCCATGAGCTCCCGCGTGAGTTGCTCCCTGTGCCTGAATAGGATGGTCGTTTTTTCAAAAAGCGGTTTACACTGGATTTTCTTTTCCTTGTCGTTTGTAATGTAGAGCGTCAAAAAAAAATTTTGCTGTCATACCATATGTGCACAGATTGGCGCATGGACTGAAAAATGTTGCCGGGCGTTATCAAATTCCGATTGTGTTTTCCGCCCCTCGGAAGTTGGGAGCAATCTGTTCACAGGTGCACAAACGGATGGAAGAAGGAGGCGAAAGAACGGTACGAAAAACAAGAAAAACAAGAAATGAATGCAACATCAAACACAAAGCCCCGTTCGTTACCTGTGCCAGGGGGGTTGTGTACAGATTGCCGTTGTCGTGTGGCGCTCTATACATCGGCCAAACTGGACGATGCGTCAACGAGAGATTAGGAGAGCACCGAAGATTGCTTGGGGGAGATTCTCTTGATAACCTCCCTAAACAATGCCGCACGTGCATTACAAACGACAAGGAAAAGAAAATCCAGTGTAAACCGCTTTTTGAAAAAACGACCATTCTATTCAGGCACAGGGAGCAACTCACGCGGGAGCTCATGGAAGCCTTTCATATGCGCATCAGTGGCGATAAGTGCATTAGTCAGACTTCCGTCCGCTTCTCTGATAGGGAGTATCTGTTCCTAACCAAATCATTGGGATTCACGGGGTAACTTGTGGTGTTCATGACGTTTGTTTGTTTTTGTTCTTGTTGGTTTCACTATTTATTCGAGCATTGTCTGGAATAAACCTTCAGTTGTGAGTAGCGCTCGTCTTTGTTTGTCTCGCTTGTCCTCGTTTTTCCGCGCCAACTTCTTCAGTATGTAGGAGGTGTCTCGGACTTGGATCCTACCCAAGAAATGGAGAGATGCCTGTCCGAAGGTGTTGACTGTCTTCGGAAGTCTGGCAACCAAGTTATCGTAAGGAAAATGCAAGACCTTCGCAAGGTGGTTACTTTTTTCTTGACTCGAAGCTGGCTGTTCTACAGTCAGACAAAGAAGGCTGTTTTGTTGTGCTGCCTATGGGACGATTCAGCGAAAAAGCTGCAGCAGCCATGGAAAAATATTTTGTCAGTGCTTCGACAAAACCGACTAAGGTTAGGTCCGCTGCTGAGCCTCTCCTCGGAGAACTCAATTTGGACCACCTGCTAAAATCTGTAAAAAACTTTTTGCAGAATTCGCTGCAATTTTTTTCTCAGCCAAGGCTCATAAGCCATCAGTACCGTTGAGGGCGATCGTTACAGAAGAGGGCTCGTGGCAAAAGGTGGTTGGACACTATCTTCAACATCTGAATAGCCTTACGCCAAAAGACCCCTTCGTAATTAGGAACTCTGCAGCTCTCGTGCAGGAGCTACAGCAGGGCCTTCTTGGAGCAAACAAGGCCTTCTCTGTGGACATCGAGGACGTTTACTGCTCTATCACTCACGACGAACTGTTTCATGCGGTGAGAGAACTGATGGAAGAGTCTGGTGAATTGGCCTTTCAAACAAGATGCGGAATCCAGAGCGATAGTTTTTTGGAGCTTCTTGATATATACCTTTCTTCTACGCTTGTCGAGTTTAACAACAAGTTTTATATTCAGAAGAATAGGATTTATATAGGTGTTTGCGTAGCCACAGTGCTCTGCAATATTCTCTTAGGAAAGTTTGACCGCTCGCTTCTAAGTTTTTTGGATGACGGGTGCGTTCTGCGAATTGCCAGATACGTTGATGACTTTTTAGTGCTTTTAAACACCGGACCTAATGACTCCAATCAGATGATAGTTCACAATGTATTGGATGCCTTTATGCGCTGTTCATCCCTACTGAAACTTACTCACGAATTCGCCACATGCAACTCCATCCGTTTTTTAGACTTGTTACTACTCTTTTCTGGAAAAGGCCATGTGTGCTGGATGTATTCACCTAGAACAAAAAAAAGGCTCTTACCCTTTGACTCCAACCATTCAAAACTAGTCAAGAGAGGTATTGGTAAGGCTTGTTTCCAGAACGCTGTGAAAAATGTTGCTGCCACACCGTGTTAACTAGTCAACTACGCAAGCCAAACGCCTGTCTGATGCAGGTTTTCCTGCAGAAATGTTGAGAGCGGTCGATTTTTTTTCGGCTCCCGTGAAGCTTGCAGGTCTTTGTGCACAAAATATGCCCGGTGGAAACAAGAAGCGTTGCCCAACCAAACATAGAACTATGTACACAAAGTACCGGACCGAAGTGATTTATAAGATTCTGGGGACCTGTGAAAAATTTTACATAGGTACGTCAGACGGGTGACTGTGTGAACGAGAAGATGCGCAAGCACAAAACAAATGGTGGCGCTGGTGAAGATCTCAATCTTGCTTGGCACTGTAATAGATGTCCTGGCAAATGTTCCCCACGTTTCCCTGATGTAACCATTCTGGGCTATGGAAAAACACGGTCTTTCTTTGAGGACATCTTTGAGGACTTTCAAATAGCCAAACATGGCAATGGTTGCGTCAGTTCACCATTGACAGCGCTGACGATAAAATAGCTTGATTATTTGAATAACCATGTTTGAGTGTCGGTCCTGCCTTTGCGAATGCGTTGAGATTACTCGGTCTTCTGTACTCAATAAAGATTTCAGTTGCTAGTCCAGCCGTTGTCCTGTGCTGTTCTCTCCTTGTGTTCGTCTTTTTTGGATGGTTATTTCTTTTTAACATGCCATACCAACAGGCCCACAATTCGGCCCTGCTTCAGTACTTTGAGCACGTTTCTATTTCGCGAGTAGTGCGCCAGCCGCCACCGGCCCGGCCAGACCGGTTCGGCTCCGCGGCGAGGCGCGCGTTGTGACGTCATGTGCCTCCTCGGAGCACTGCGAGGCTAAATCGCAAGTTCGCGGCCAGTAAAGCTTTCGCTTTGAAATAACACCGTATTCACTAGACGCGCCTTTGTTCATTCGAAATCATCGAGCTAGCGTGACGGAGTGGTTAGCGTCCTCGTCTCGCTCTCCGGAGGCCCTGGTTCGATTCCCCAACTCGACCTATTTCCTACTCCGTTTTATTTATTAATGCTTATGGGCTTTTCGCTCACGGCCAACGCCACCGATGCCGAAAACACCCGCTTTTCTGCGACACGAGACCCTTAACGCTGTCGCGCTGTAACGTTCGCTTTCTTGAAAACACAGGCTTTCGCGGGATTGAGGTGTGAACTGAGATGGCGAGACCTGAGTGCTACTACGCCCTTTCCTTTAGTCGAAAACGTTTCCTTTCCTCAAAACAAATGCCTTCGCATTATTCCACGTAAGCAGACATATGTGCGCTCAGTTGCGCTTCACTTCCGCCGCGGTCGGGTTCGAACCCGGCTACTCTGACTCCGTAGACGAGTGCTACTGAGCCAACACGGCGGGCACCTATCCAGTTTGCGGAACGCACTCGACGTTACAGACGCGAAGTCGCTGCCACTTGGTAGTGTGGACGCGCTGCGTATCCAATGTGCGGAAAGCAATCGACGTCACAGACGCGAAGTCGCGTCTACTTGGCTGATATACTACAATTTTCGCTCTCTAACCTGGTTCAGCAGTAGTTAAACCGCACAACTTTTTCTTCTACCTCACAAACTTCAACATATCTGCAAGCGAATAAGTTTTTACTGAGAACAAAAATTGAATGGAGTTATCCTCGGTTTCCTTTCGAAGCAACGCAGATGGTCACAATAAATCAGGAGCCCTCCGTTGCGGCACCTCTTTCTGTCTTCCGTCTTTCCCTTCATGTTTCCGCTTTTCCTTCATTCATTTCCAACAAGGCGCGCTTGAGCTGAGCATCTGGAAATGAGGAAGAGGCTGAGTCCTTATTTTCCGCAACGGCAATTTTCTCTCGCGGTGAGGCTTAGTGGTTCCGCCGAGGTAATCGGCGCGGTGGCTCGTGGTTGGAGCACTCTGCTGTTGAGCCGAAGTATCCGGATTCGAATGCATCCGCGGCGGCCGTGTTTAAATAAAAGAGAAAAGCAAGAGGCACCCGGCTGCTGTTGGATGTTGAAATTATTCTTTGGGCCCTCCACTACTGCACCTCTTCCTCTTTTTCTTCTTTTACACCCACCTTGCTCAATTCCTTCTAGTGGGGATTGATGTGTGCTCCGAAAAATGAGACAGTTGCTGCACCTTTCGCTTGCTAAAAAAAACAAAATAAAATCTAATGGGGTGTCCAGCGCAAGTCAGAGTGAAAGAGTCAAAGAGTTTATTCAGGCAACGTGGGGTACAGTTGCCTAAAAGGCACATAGACGCCTGACGGAGTCCTCGCCCTTCTTGCTCCCAGTCGAGAGCACAAGACATTCAGCGTATAAAATAAACACTAAACGAGAAAGTACAGAGTGAATTGGTTAACATTGAAACTAGAGTTATTTTATATTGAACATTTATGTGCAATAGGTGGGCAAATACTGTGAGAAACAAGAGAATAAAAACAGAGTGGTCATGCCTGCAGTGACAACGGATACATATTGATGCTATTTTTGAAAGCTTTCAATGATTGACTTTCCTGGATAATGCTTACAGTAGGATGGTGATCATTTAAAAACTGGATATTCTGTAGCTATGTTTCTGGGTGCCGTAGTTTGTACGTATTTTTTCGTTATTATAACATATGTGCCGGGTGTTGTAGGTGTGTGTTTTCGTTAGATACTGATCACAAAAAGCGGTAGGATCGGAATGCATTATTACGTAAGTGAGAGGGTTACTGCGTCTTTTATTTTTATATTTTATATTTTTAAATTTTATAATATATTATTTATTGGCCACGATATTGGGCTATTGTGTTGTTAACGTGCTGGCACGTGCACATGCACGGGCCGCTTGCCGACGACAAGCAGTGCGTTCGTTTAAAATGCATAGCAACTAGTGACAACTGTCGAACACTAGGTGGACACCTGACCGGTGCTGTGAAGGGAGTGAAGAATTAATAATAATAATTGGCTTTTGGGGAAAGGAAATGGCGCAGTATCTGTCTCATATATCGTTGGACACCTGAACCGCGCAGTAAGGGAAGGGATAAAGCAGGGAGTGAAAGAAGAAAGGAAGAAAGAGGTGCCGTGTGGAGGGCTCCGGAATAATTTCGACCACCTGGGGATCTTTAACGTGCTCTGACAGCGCACAGCAGATGGTAGTAAAAGCAGGCAGAAAATAAGCTTATTCGTCAGGCAAATCTCATAAAATAAATTGGGTTAAAATAATTTCGGGCGAGAGCGTAATAATTGAAGACTATATACGGTGTGCGCTGAGATCTAACTTAAACTGGGCATATTTTGAAGCAAAATCTTGAAAAAAAAACAGTACTTGTGCGACCACCCGGCAGTAATACATGAAGGTAAGGGGGTGATTAGCTCCTTTGGACTAAATAAACAATACGTCGTCCTAATCCTGAAAGACTGGTCGATAATGCAAATAGCCAAGAACCTTACCTTTACTTTAATTTGGTTCACAAGTACAGGACATGGTTTCCTATCATAAGTGTACAGATTGGTTTCTGTACAATTTGGGCATGCTCGGTGAATGAGACAATGACCTTCTTGCTTGACATGCATTATTGCAAAAAATTGAGCTTTTTGTCCCATTACAGGTGAATGTTTCACAGAGGGCTTATTATGCTTTATTCCTCAGTAATAATTTTTTCATAGCTTTAGTTAGGATACTGGGACACACTTTAGCGAGCATCTGGGGCCAAAATATAAGAACTTCATGCGATTTGTCAACTTTCTTTACAGTGTGCACAACTGCGCAGGTAAAGAATCATTTCAGTTCACAGTGCTCCTTCCTTTGCTTTTTAGCTTTTGTGCCAGATGTCATATTTTGGAGGATACTCTCAGCCACAGCCTTTACCATTGAAGTACGATAGTACATTGTATCAGTCATGAGAATTGATTGTTAAAACGGAGCACACCATCTTTAACTTTATGAGCACACCAAAGCTGAGATTTGAAGGCAACTTTAACAGGCATTGATTCCTGAAGTGTTCTTTTTACATGTGCTGTGTTACGCACGACTATAAGGTTTTTTTGAACCTTGGGTAGAATTCGTGTTTTTATCTCCGCTCAAACTAGCTCTACTCCAGCCTGAGTGAGAAATAAGAGAAAAGGCATGCCAGCTTCTTCATGAAATGTGAACAATGGTGAGCAGAATTATGCTCTTGCAGCAAATCATGCAAGGGGGGGGGGGGTCATACGGGAAGAAGTGTTAAAATCTAATGAAGCACACTTATTACTGTGTTGCGAATCCTCGACTTGTTCACCAATTTCTCTCATGTAAAGGTGCAGAGCATATCGAAAACTTTAAATGCAAAAGAGCTGCTCAAAGCTTTTTGTTTAAATAAAAGGATCATTGACTATGCAAGTAATGCTTCGGTGATTGCCTATAATTGCAAAAAGACTATTTTAACTACCTCGTTATAGCATGTACTCTCTAGTTTCAGATAAGGTGTTAAACTAGCACTTGTCTCGTTTTTAATTCTTTGCGCTTCAATTTTGTTTCTATTATATATTTGTTACCATGAATAGCACAGGCTGTGTACTAAGTTCTCGTTTCTTACAACGAAATAGTTGCGAGTCCAGCCGCTGCCCTTGTGTGCTGTTCGTTGTCAACTAATTTTATGTTGTTGTTATGCCTGAGAACCAAACCGCCTTGCCTAAAAACTTGTCTGCAAAGAAGGGTGTGTGCCAAATGCAGGTAACAGGAGGCATAACTCTGAGTGATTCTACATGTCTGTGCCTAAATGGAGTTATTTTTAAACTGATTTGTAAGTTCCCACGTATTTTTGCTCTTGCTCAAGGAGGTACCAAGTTTTTAGGTTGTATCGATAGCTCAATGAATGGTGTCACATAAAGTTTCATTCACTTTGGACTACAAGAAATATCCACAAATGGCTAGCATTTTGAGGACTTGTTACATTACTGCAGGTTAAGTAGCATTAATGCCTTCCTTGTTAAGGGCGACTGGAAGAGCTGGAATAGAAAAATTGCTCTTAGCGTGCCCAGCCTCCTATGTGAAACACAGGCAGTGCTCATACTATTGCATACTATTTTTATTTTTGACTGTTTGCTACTACACACACTAATCTAGGATTTTCATGAGCACGAAGTCCTTTTCTAAATGATTTGTACAGTTAAAGTTGAAAACATAAAAAGGCAAAGCACGCAATTGTCTTTTGTACTTCTCTCTGCTACCAGAACCTACTACTAATGCTTGACATCATCAGTGTCAAGGTAGAAGTTTTGTGTTGATTTAAAACTACTAAATAATTTGTTGCTTCTGTCCTTCAACAAGCATTAATGTGTAGTGCCACATGGCACTACGCAATCAAAAAATGCAAATAAATGAAATTGGCTGTGAATACAGCATCGAAGTTTTATGCATGCGTTTTTCCTTTTGGTGCATTCATTTACTGTTTCAAGATGATGAAGGCTATATACGCACCCTGGACAGAATCCGAAAGGATGCAGTATTTCTCAAAAGGGCCACCCCAACAGTCTGGTCAAGAGAAGCAGTGGCACAACGCAGCTTCATTGGCAACTGCTCAGGAGTGTGACAGTGGAAGGCAAGGGGTAGGCTCTGTAGAAGGCACTCAAGTAAAAATATATGCACTCGCAGGCGATTACAGGTTTTAGCTGGATTTAGCACAGAAGTATATATTCGCTCCTTCAATGTATTTGAGAATTGCAACTAAGGTTTTGTTAGTAGTTTATTAGGAATAATAATAATAATAATAATAAAGTTTTTGAGGAAAAGAAATGGTGCAGTATCTGTTTCATATATCATTGGACACCTGAACCGCGCCGTAAGGGAAAGGATAAAGGAGAGAGTGAAATAAGAAAGGAAGAAAGAGATTCCATAAGGAAGGGCGCCGGAATAATTTCGACCACCTGGGGGTCTTTAGCGTGCACTGACATTGCACAGTACACGGCCGCCTTAGCATTTTGCCTAGATAAATACGGAGCAGCCGCGGTCGGTTTCGATCCCGGGAACTCCGGATCAGTAGCGGAGCGGCCTAACCACAGACCTTATTAGGAAGCACAAAAGAAAGGATAATGACAAACATATTTGACAGTAGCTGGTGACAAATTTATTGTTAGTATGTCATCGTTTTTGTGCACAGGGGGTTAATTGATGGGCACAATTTGTAGCTCGTGTGCGGGATCAAAGCTTAAATGACGAGGCTCTGAGAGCAATGGGGCAGTGCATGAGCAGTGGAATTATCCAGGTAATAAACAACTTTTCTTCAATACTAATACTAAGCTGTCATGCTTTAGATTGAAATCTGATAGTACTTGGCAGTCATGTGCTGTGAAGCTTGGCGATTTAAAAGTGTTGCGACCTAAGGGATTTGATTTATTGATTCATTCAAGCCCAAGATTTTTAGGGTCGAACTTTCTTGGATTGGAGTTCCTGATAGATGGAGACGAATAGGTGTTGCAGCGAATTTACGGCGCCCCCAGCGGTTGGCGACTGAAACGAACGTGGTTTTGCTCACTGAAAGCTGAAGACCAATTGAAGAAGCATAAGTCGACGTAATATCTATGGCTGATTGTAGGGCTGCTGCTTGAGTCATCAGGTCGTGGTGCGTGCTCCACACCGTTATGTTATCAGCGCACAATAAAAAGTTAATCTCAGAGACATCATGTAAGCGCCAAGCAAGGGGGATAAAAGCAATATTAAATAATGTTGGCAAATGTTGGCGATAATACCTATCCCTGAGGTACGTCGCGAAGAAGCATAAATGATCCGGCGGCCTCACCACTGAGGCGTATTGCAAATTGTCGGCCTTCAAGGAAGGATTGAAAAAAATTGCGCACTTTTATGGGGAAATGCAACATGTCAAGCGATTCCAGGATGGCAGCATGACTTGTTATCGTACGCCTCTTCAACATCCATGGCCAATGCAGTACGTACTTTGTGGCTTCGAGTTGATGCGAGAACTGCTGACGCCATGACAGCCAGTCCATTTTCTGTACCTATAGACGAACGAACGCCAACTTGGGCGGGGTGGTAGAAACCAGGGTGCTCAAGTCACCGACAGCGCAAGCATTTTTTCGGTAAACATGCACAATGTTCGCGTAAAGGATATAGGCCGGAAATTTCCAAGGTCTGTCGGCGGCTTCCTCGGCTTAGGGATGGGGATCACAATAGCCGATTTTCAGTTTTCTGTTACGACGTCTTCTATCCATATTTTGTTAATGGTGGCTAGGATTTGAGGGAGTACAGCAAAACTCAAGTTCTTGTAAACCTTTTACAGAATGGAGTCTGGTCCGGGCGCAGTCTTCCGAGGGGCCTCATCTATTGCTGTAAGCAACTCGGGCATGGAAAATGGGCTTGAAATTCCCTAGGCGTCGGCTTTAGATGGGCGCTTATCGATATACGCTGAAATGGTAACCAAGGGGGTTCCTATGACCCTTGGAGGCAACACATCATTCTTGGGGAAAAACTTCCGCGCTGCCTCTCAGGCGAAATCATCCGGAGCTAAGTTAGCTGCGAAGCATGCTGTGGCCGCTTCGTCATGACGACGGGAACCATGTTCCATTGCACGTAACATTCGACCGTGAAAAGCATTCGATGACTTTTCCGAAAACTGCTCACACCACGCGTGCCACTGCCGTCGCGAGAGATCGGGTTCATATCTGCGAGCCTTGGCAGTAAGGTAATTCAACCTTGTCCGTGCTTGCGCAGAAGTGGGGTCTCGGAAAGCTGCTATCTCAGCTTGTGGGCGAGCAGCACACATGTTAAGCAGACCCACATCCGGCGCCGGGTGATCGACGTCAGTCCAGGTGACAGTAGTAGCCTTATTCAGTGCAGTTGCTATGCAGTCCACAAATAGTGCAGATGAATCCAGAGAGACATCTTCGACGGTGGTGCGAAAGGTGTCCGAATTGACCACAGAACACTTACGATGTAATGGCGGGCCGGCCATTGATGGATGGAGAACGATGAGGATAGAATGGTGGTCACTACCCCAGCAGTCTGGCTCCAGGTTCTTCAAGGGAGTGAAGGTACCTGACCACCACGTAAGGCCCAGAGCATATGTTAGACTGCGGGCATGGCGCACAGTCCGCGTTCCTGAATCTGGATGGTTGAGTAAAACAAACGGCGCATCCGCGAATGCGTCCCGCACACGCTTACCATGAGGACCGGAAGATGGGTACCCCCAGTCCGGGTGAGGACCGCAATGTCTCCACCGACTAAAATAGGTCACTCTAGGTGTTGTCGTCGTAGAGTTAATAACCACCCATATTCATGCGGGAGGGAGGTCCATTGGCGGGCCTCACGTACTATGACACGACCACAACAGTTGCCTTGGGAAGCTTCACAGCCATTGCGACTACCTCTTGATATAGCTAAAGGTAATCTATATAGCTATAACTTAGCTGGATAAAGCTAAGGATGCTCTTGGACAAATATGACCCTGGATATCAATAACTGAACTGTAGAATGTTTAATATGTCATAAAACGGCTCTTGGTACATTTCACAGAAATGAGGCAGTCTTCAAAGAAAAAAGAACTCAGCAAACTTTGAGACAGAAGTAGAAAAGCACAGGAGAAAAAAGAAAAAGAGTATTTTTCTTTTTTCTTTTTTCAAAATACGGTTTGGGGGGTTGATTGGGTTTTTGAGATGCAGAGGTATGGAAGGAGTTACGCTCAACGTCCTCCTCTACAAATGCCAGTCGCTCCGAAGTTCTCGTAATTTCTTATCTCCGCACCAGCAACAGACACTTCCGGTGTCACCCAGGACAGCCTTGCTAACTTTCGGAGCAAGCGGATTGAGCCCTTCACCTCGGCACTGTTTCGCCCAACAGCAGCACGAGCTTCTCTGAGAATCTCCACGGCGCATGCCAACACAAGGTGGTTGTTTAGTCTTTCCAGCCTGTAGTAAAAATTGCCCGCTTCTTGGCGTTCTCGTCTCCACAGCAACCAATTATGTACAGCACTGTGTACATGGCCAAAGTCGAGCAGTCCAGGGGAGTACCGCCTACTGTATTGTTCATGGTGGGTGTACAGAAGGGCCGGCAGAAGGTGATGGCTGCGTATTTTGCGCCGCACAGTCTGTTTCTACCTCTACCAGCTCTGTCGAACCAGACACACATGTGGCACTGCTTTGCCGGAACGATTCGTCGAGCGGGAAAGCACTAGGACACCACTGTCACATCATCTCCAGACGGGGTCGAAGACATGGATACCGTCTCTCCCAGGATCCCTATGCTGCTGCAGTAGGAAAGTGTCCGCCGACCTGCTGTCTCGACTCCTTTCTGGAATTGGGCTGAAAGCAAGCACTAAGTTTTGTTCTCAGTTACGTTCGTGCATGCTGCTTGCATCGCTTCTGGCAGGAAATGAACCCTGCAGCCACAGGTGAATCATGGAATCCACGTCTTACGCTCGTCGGATGAATGAGACCTGCGATTGAGCTAGACGGGCCTGGCGTTCTGAGCGACCAGTACGCTCAGCTGCTTCAGGATGAAATGAATTGATGAAATCTGCACCTGTTTTTCTAGCCTTCACATCGTCTCCAGCGTTGTGAGGAACAGTTGGGTCATGTCCATCTGCTTCAGAACCCCCTTGCAGGTCCGCGCAAGCATCAGGGCTGTGCGACAAGTGTACAGCAGAAGTCGCAGTGTCGGAGACTTCGGAATGTTCAGAAGCAAGGTTTCCAGAGTCAGGTTGAAAATCCTGAAAGCCGCTCTCCTTGTGGAGGATTACGTGCTGCAAGGTTTCCGAACCGTCATAGAGCAGGTCTGGCTTCTTGGGCTTGTGCTATGTAACGATGCGTAGTACGAGAACCGCTTTCCTTTGTGGCAGCCATGGACAAAGGCAGGGCGACTTCTGGTTTCCACTTCGTAAGGCACCAGGCATTGTTCCGTTCTTGCGTAGATGATATTTGCTTTAAAGTAGCGCTAGAGGGTGAGGTAATTCTCTTCTCAACTTTGCTTTGTGCCTAGCCATGACCTGAATCCTACTGCGGCGATTCTTGTGTGTTTTTGGGTGAGCAGGGGCATGCGATTTCGTAGCTTCCGAGTGCCTGTGCGCCTTCCTGCTCACATGAGCGCAACGATTAGACTTTACATGCGCCTCAGTACGACCTACGTTCTCCTGCATGATGACGCCGGAAACAGGTGATGTGTTAATGGCTCCCCCAGCATGCTTTGCAACACTGCTGCAGTGCGCAGCCTGGCACCGGATGCACTGCGCCATCTGGCCCTGGATTTACCAGGAAATTTCGTCCTGGATTCTCTGCGTCTCCGTGGTTCTGTTCCGACTTCTCCTCGGTGCGCCTTTTGCCGCCTGCTGTTAAGTCTTAACATAATCAAGGCAGTACCGCGGTGAGCTGTGCGTCCCCTTGTGTGTGCTTTCGCCGCTCTTCATTCCGTTTCCAGATTACACTGGCTTCTCTGCATGGCCAGCCTTGTGCGCCAGATCACGTTATCGTCCTTTCCGGCCTGTCGCACACGTGCGGCCGGGAAAACAGTCAACGTCGCCACTCTTGGACTACACTGCGGTACTCTCTGGACCTTTGTACTGTGTTTGGCGAAGTGACACGTGTGGCGAAGTCAAGATGTTTTTGTAGCGCCTGTATGATCTAGAAAGCTGTACGTCGCGAGTCAGCAAGGAGCTTCGGGGCCGGCGATGTGGCCCATGTTGGTCGTACGGAGCGCCATCTTCTTCTCTGTCCAGCCATCCCGACTGTGCGACGACTCACCGGCAAAGACCATTTTGTACCTCCGCTCTCGTCCGATACTGAACAGGGGCGGCACAGTACAAAACAAACACAAAACCTCCTCAAAATCTCCCAAAAATGACCCATCGAGACTTCTGGAATATCCCCAAGAGCTGCTCTTTTCTTCTTAACACATCCAAAAAACGTGCCCTCAACTAGCAGCGTCCAAAGGGTTGTGCGTCCCAGGGAAAGCCCCAGAAGGTTAATGCTCGATTTCTCGGCTCTGATTCTATAACATTATTCCTCCCTTTTTATGCAGCCTGCAAGCGTCTAAGCGCACATATGTGGCAAATTTCAGGCACATACTCACATTACAGGTGGTGTAATACACCTGTCCACTCGTGCGAATGCGCGCTGGCTCGGCCGTCTTGCACTTACCTGTTCACATACATTCAGCAGAGAAATTGTATGCACCATTTAATATGCGATCACTACGGCATCAGCATATATAATAATGGCCACTTTTTTCTGTAGCTCTGTAAAACCTGAAAACTGGAGAAAGAAAAACAGAATACAGGCTCAAGGTTGATGCTCCTTAACCCAACATTCAATTGGCTACAATGGCATATATGCACACGCAAAAGCAAACATATGTAAAGAGCAACTTTGGTGCCAAAAGAAAAAACGAGGTGGGCGCACGCGGCAGATACGCGGTTTCAGGTCACTAATTTTATGCATGTTTAAACCGCTTTCTCGCTTAGAGGCTCGCACGAGCCTCGGAGCAAGCTTCAGCGACGAGTTATCAAAACAGAAGAAAAAATAACTTTAGTTATACTAAGCGGAAATAAAAAAAAATGTGTCTAACCGAACATACATTGACGACATTTCTTACGGAATCACAGGGATGAAAAGATTGCAACAGGTGCAACCTTGAATTCTACGCCGCCTTCTCTCCTGCGCCTTCTTACAGGACAGCGAACGCTCAAACATACGCGTTACAGCTTCGTAACATCTTGCGAATTTTATTTTCTTGTGTCTAAGTGTCGGGATAAGACTGCTTAGAGCCAGACGGGAAGGGTGGACGTCTTGAGGTAGGAGTCGTGGCGCGGCGCTCCAGCAAACCGCGCGTGCGGCACAGTCCGCCGTGGGAGGCGAGATCAAGGCACAAGTAATCCGGCGGTTGGGGGAGTCACTAGCGACGCGAACGCAACACAAACTATACTCTGCGACAGGACGGCTGTGCGATGCCGAAGTAGGTAGACCAGGCTAATCCATGGCCACTCGCAGCAAGAGGGTGGCGGGTCTCCGAAGGTCCCTCCGAGCGCAGTGGACGGCCACGCTGCCACCAACCGCACGCTGCTGTCGTCAGAGGCACTGAGGGATGCAGGGTGCGTGCTAGTTGTCGCCCATTGCAGGAATTCCGTCGTCGCGAACGCCACCACGAACAGCGGCATTAGTAGGGCCGTGAAGCTGCGCACAGGACTTGGGATACGCCGCGCTGCATCAGTTCGAAAAGGAATGGCGTGGGCACGCTGATGTGCGCGGGGAAGCTTCCGTCAATAAGTAGATATGAAGTCTACTAGAGCCCAATGATAAGAGCTGCCGTGTGCAAGGGGCTGAGCGGGACTAGGGCTAGGGGCTAGGTCTAGGCTAGGGGCTAGGGCTAGGGGCTAGGGCTAGGGGCTAGGTCTAGGTGCTAGCGGCTGCACTATAAGGGTGGGCAAGATTTCTTCCGTCCAGCGAGGAAGCCGGGCGAGTATCGGGAGGCCATAACTGCACATATGCTAGACAGCGGCGCAGAGAGGAGTGCCGATAGTCGGAGATGCCTGCATGAATGGCAGCACTATGTTGAAATTGGGCATCAGCGAGGGAACCGCTAGAAGACGGGCACGCTGGTGACGGCCGCTTCCAGCGGCGCGATGAAAAGGCAGCCCGCCGTAGCCTGCCTACAGCATGGAGCCGACGGCCCACGCGCGAGAAATTCAGGCGCCGAGAGAGAGGCAGGGTAGCCGCTTCCTTCGGCTGTTCGAACGAAACTGCTGTTTGATCTCTCAAAGCGACGAGTGCAAGAGCATAACCTTCTCTCCCTGTAGCCTGTGGCGCGCGCGAGAGAGAAAATAGAGTCTATTCTTATTACTTGTTGAAAAGCATTGGTCCCGAAACGTTGTACCCAGTTATAGCTTTCTGGGACCAAATTCCTATGATTTGGGAGTGGTTATTGCTATGATTCGGGAGTGGTTAGGTATACCTGTGCTGTGTCCATGTAATGTGTGCAAATGTAATGGACATGCACATGCATGTGCACAGCTAAACCTGACCACTCAAAGCCACCCAACGTGGCGCTGGAGAGGTAGGAAGTGGCGCTGGTCAACGGCACCTTGAAAGGCCGGGGGACGCGGGTGCTGTTCGATGTTGTTGAAATTATTCCTGGCCCTCCAGTACTGCACCTTTTTCTCTCTTTCTTCTTTCACACCCACTTTCCTCCTTTTCCTCACGACGGGGTAGATGTGTCCACCGATAAATGAGACAGTTGCTGCAGCTTTCCGGTGGCTTAGTGGTTAGGTGCTCGGCTACTGATCCGGAGCACACGGGTTCGAACTCTACTGCGGCGGCTGCGTTTTTATAGAGGCAGAACGGTAAGGCGCGCGTGTGCAGTGCGACGTCAGTACACATTTGAAGATCCCCAGGTGGTCGAAATTATTCCGGAGGCCTCCACTACGGCACCTCCTTCTTCTTTCACTCCCTCCTTTATCCTTTCCCTTACGGCGCGGTTCAGGTGTCCAACGATATATGAGACAGATACCGCGGCGTTTCCTTTCCTCAGAAAACCAAAACGAAACTTTCATTTGCTCGAAAAAATTTAATGGGGTGTCGAGCGCTAGTGAGAGAGTTACTGCGTTTTTTCTTTCCTACAAAAAATATATATTTTTTATTGGATATAATATTGCGTTGTTGCGTTGTTAACGTGCTGGCACGTACGCGTGCACGGGCCGCCTTCTGACGACAGTGTGTTTGTTTATAAGGCATAGCAACGCGAAACAACTGAAACACTAGGTAGACACCAGGCCGGTGCTATGAACGGAGTGAAGAAGATGGTTGTAAAAGCAGGCAGAAAGTAAGTTTATTGTTCAAGCAAATCTGATAAAATAAAATTAGGTTAAAATATTTTTGAAAGAGGGCAATAATTGAAGGCTATACGATGCGAGCGGAGATATCACTGAAATTGGGCAGATTTTGACGCAAAAACTTTAAAAAACCAGTGCTTGTACGACCGCCCGACAGTATTACATTAGGGTAAGGGGGTGATTAGCTTTTTTGGACTAAAAAACAATACGCCTTCCCGTTCCTGGGTTGTCGATAATGCCTATACCTGTCTGAGGTGCTATGGTGTTTCTGTTTGCCCGAAAGTTTCACGGTCCGCATCGCCTTACTCTATAAAGACTTGACACACGTTTGTCATGGCCTTAACCCGAATGTCATGTGCAGTGGTGGACCAAACCCTTTTCACAGCAGCCGGGTAATTTCTCTGAATACCCGTCCCTCGCTATCGGTTCTCTGTCGACATGCATGCAGGACATTGTGACGAAAGCAAGGAGAGCGAGCTTTTGCTCAATGGCGCGACGCAAGGCGTACACCAGGTACGTCCATTATCTCCAGCACTGTGTCCTTTCGTTGGACCCGCTCTTACGGTGTGTGTCCTCTGGTGGGTTTCCTTGCCTCCTAGGTTGGAGCGTTCATCTGGGATAATGGCACGGCGCTCATCGCCCGGCGCCTGCTGCACCTCCCCGCGAACCTAGGAGGCCTCAGACTACCTTGCGTGGCCACAGTTGCTCGGGCGCTCAGCGCCAAGTGGGTAGGAACGCTCGTTGCCGACACGTCTTGCCCGGCGCGTTCGCTGTTGCTCTACTGGCTGAGCAGAGCTCGGCGAGCGTTCGCCCCGGTCGGCACCTAGGCCCGCAGGCCGAGCGGCCCCTCGCTTTCCACCGTGCCGCCGCGGGTTCTCAGCTCAGCCTAGAGGCTGTCCTCCCTGGCGTCGAGCTCGCCGACATGTCAGCTTTGCCCGTAGGCCAGTTGGTCGCGTGCGCGCAGCTCAGCCCCGACGACCTGAGGCGAAGCGGTCCGCAAATGGAGGGCGGGGGCCGCGAGTTTGCTGCCCGCCGAAGTCCGTGACTTCGAGTGGAAGTGGCGAGGGCATTTAAGCGCGGCTTATTACGCTCCTCAGCCGCTTGGTTTCGGTTTGAGACGTGCGTGGTCCCAGAATACCTCGCGCTGCAGCGCCGACGGCAATAGCATTTTCGAAAACCTAAAAACTGAAATAAATATTTTTGATGGCAAGCTACAAATCTCCGAATAAATTACGCGCCTAGCTGTAAGAAATGAAAAGTTAACTACTAGATTTAGTAAACGAACTTACAGTTACCACGTCCTGTAAGAAGTACCCATCTGTGGCAAAACTATATAAAAAAACGCTTTTCTTAATTCAAAAAACCTATCTTTGTCCTTTGTGGCGCAACCTGTATACAGGGTGCTTCACTCAAGATGTTCCGCAGTTCTTAAGAGTAGGCTTTTCAGTTAGAAGAGGACTTTTTTGGCACAACACTTTGAGAGATGTAGCGCATACAGCTAAGGTGTACTAACTAGTAGGCTGGCTAACTAACATTGAGTATTTAACACTTTAACTATTGCTGTTAGTTACCTTGTTTTTTTGAGAGGCGTGTAGCCCACCGCAAGTAATATTCATATCAGTTTTTAGAATTTCGAGAACTCAGTTGCTCTCGGCAGTGTGGCCCAACAAATTTCAGCTATTTCGACGACTGACGTGCATTGGAGGGGTTGATTTGCCTGCATGCTTGTCAAAAGCGCATGTGCTTTGGCGCGATGTCAGCAAAATTTGTTGGGCCGTAGCGCCGGGGCAACTGCGTTTTATAAATTCAAAAAACTGGCATGGATATTGCTTATGGTGCGCTCTACATGTCTGTCATTAAATATGGGGACCAGCAGTTACAGTTAGAAAGTTCCCTACTCAATACTAGTTAACGATCCTGAAAGGTAGCACGTCTTAGCTGTATTCTGATGCGCTACATTTCCGGCAATGCTATGCAAAAACAAAGACTCTTGTAGAGCCTATATTTAACAATTGCAGAACATCTTAGGTGATAACACATGGTATACCAGTGTTATGTTTGATCCACTAGAGGCCCTCTGCAAATTGCGTTTAATCCCCGTATTTGCTTGGGAATATGATTATCGGCAGTGAATAACAGGGCCGAGTACGCAGCTTTGCCCTCTATATAGGCTGCAGGGTACACAACGAGATGGATCGGCTAGTCGAAGATGACTAGATGGGTGACGGCGTTTGGACAGCGAGAGTGTCGACGTCCCAGCAAGCAGCACAAGATGACGCAACAAAATAGTATAAGTCAGCCCCCCGTAACTTTGATGATAAGCCCCTTCCCCATTTCTCTTCACGGATTTCTTCTTATGCCTAAAAGTTTATGCGAGCCTCAAGAAAGACAATTAGTCTGGTTTACAGCGGAAAATGCGAACTGCATTTGCTTAGAGGCACGTACAGAATTTCATACAAAGTGTCATACCTCGAAATAGTGACGTCAATACACCAGGATTTGTCTAATCAGTACATATAAGTTTATTTCGAAAATAGACATGACGATAGAACAGCAGAATTGTGGTATCTATTACGGATGACCAAATCAGTCCGCGTGAAAATGGCGCAAGACGTGCTACTGTTTTAAGTAATAATATTTACTGCGTCCGCTAATTGAAGTATAAGTACACCCAGTTTAGGATATGAAAGGCTCTAAATTTATCTCGAACAAAGGAATCCCTGCTAGCTGTCGTGCGCTGCCAGATAAATCCCTCAATTCAATATGTACCATCGTGTAAAAAGCGCCTTAAACGCTCAAGGCGCTAAATATTACGCACAATTAACGCTATGACCCAAGCTGCAGACCTTATGGAACCGAAATATGAGTAAGCTGACAAGGCAGCTGCGTGCTGTCATGACATTGCCATCAACGCCGTTGTTACGGTGTATGACGAAGAGAATGAAGGCAAGCTGACCGCACTTAATCGTCTCGCTTATGAAGGTGCCAACCGGATGATCGTCATTCTAATCAAGGCGTAACGCATGACTTCTACGATAACTGCGGGTGAGGGGTCGTCCGCATCGGCTCGCAAGACGATAACGAAATTATATTAACGCGGTAGCGTTAAAGGCCCGTAACGCAGCAAATCCGGCGTCGGCGTTGTCGGCGTTGTGAGCGTTGAAAAGGTGGCGCAGGTTGGGTAAGGCCGCCAACCACGGAGACTCAACCTAGGTGGGCAACCTAGGTCACGAGATCTTGTGGGGCCATCCCAACCTACCCACCAGATTGTGAGAAAAGTGACCACACTGGCAGGTGGCAGTTCAGTTAAATGTTGATCGCAAGTGGTTGCTCGGGAAGAACAACTCGGGTCGCACAAGACCCACCGGTGGCAGCACCTGTCGTGGCAGGGCGGTGGCGCATCCCTTAACCACTGCGCAAGGAGTGGGATGAGAACCCCCAGGAGCGTATGAGTGTTAAGTTGAGAATTGCCGATTCCGCATATATATGGGCAGTTACTCATTAACGCTATCGAGTCATATCCTTAAGGCGAAGCTTAAGTGTCGCCTCCAGCTGTCCCCTTGGAACAAGCTTAAATCGCCAAAGTACAGAAAATGTACAAAACTGATAAAGCTGTCATCACATGTAATGCAGGTATTTTCGTAAAAGTAGCCAAATACTACTTGGAGTTCACAATGGTATAAGAATACCGGCCGAAGTGTATGGTCTCTCATAACTGCCTTAACATTGGTGACTAGGGTGGCGACATTTCGCTTTCCACTCGACAATTCTTGTTTTAGAGTTTGCTCGGCGTGATGCCAACGCGCTTGCCTTTCATTTTCACTCCATTTGCAAGGTCTATGTATGTACATCAGTTCGCATATCGGTGCAGGCGTTTTCACGTGCTCAGACGAAAGTTTGCCTCCTTGCCAATTTACTCGCTCTGTTATCTTTCACACAGTAATTCAAGATATTCGTCCACATCACAAAACGTTCATAGCGTCCACGTCTGCGAAATATGCTCTAAGTCATTCTTATTCTTCTTCTGATCTGTTACTATTCGGGTCTCCGGTGAATATTTGGTAATGCAAAAATAGTACGCGAGAACTACTACTTCGAGTAACTTTCTACATGGAGAAAATTAATTCTCAGTCACTACCTCAACTTTGGTTCGGGCTATTTTACACATAGAGGGAAAATGGGAGCGCGTGGTCGACGCTTTTCAAGCTCCGGTGCCGAAAGCCGGCGAGAATGGGTGGCACTGGTCGCATGCTCGGAAAGAGCAGCCGGCCGTGCTTATTGCGCATGCGCCTTTGCCGACGTTTCTCCCCGGCTACCGGCGACAGAGCGTTAGCTTCTCGAAGCGCGGCGCCACGCACTCCCAGTTTCTCTTTAAGCGTGAAACATCCTGTGCATTACTTTATGCGCAGGTGTTTCGCCTATGATGTTCTGCAATATTTAAAATTTAGCTTTTTGAGTTAGAACACTGCTCTTTCCGGCATAACATTGTCACCATTTAGCTCATCAGAATAGAGCCAAAACGTGCTAACTACTAAGCTGCTTAGCTATAATATTGAGTTGTGAACATTTTAACTATTGCTGTTAGTCTCCATACTGCAATATTGAGAGGCTCGCAGCCCACCGTAAGCAATATCTGTATCAGTTTTTAAAATTTCGAAAACGAAGTTACCCTCGGCATTGTGGCCCAACAAATTTTGCGTACATCGCGGCAAAATACATGACCTTTCGACAAGCTTGCAGGCAAAACAACCCTCCAATGCACGCAACTCGTCGAAATATAGCCGAAATTTGTTGGGCCACCGCGCCGAAGTAACTGCGTTTTCGAAATTCTAAAAACTGCTATGGATATCACTTACGGAGGGCGGCACTCCTCTTAATAAGTAAGGAGACTAACATTAATAGTTAAAAAATTATCTATTCAATATTAGTTAACGAGCCTACTATAGTTAGCACGTCTTAACTGTATTCAGATGCGCCAGCGCTGTGCCGAAGGAAGTTATCTTCTAACTTGAAAAGCTTATTTTTAAAAATTGCGGAACAGCTCAGGTGGGATACTAGTATAGGACCAAGTTAAATGCGCTTCGCAATGGCTGATGAGCCGTCACAAAATATCGCTATCGCGGGTTCTACACCGCAAAATTAAGCAGCCTGTCTGGCACTTTCAAGCCTCTCTTTCGCTAGTGTGCTCAACATTACCTCGGCGTGTATGTCCGCCTCCTTTGCGTTCAGGAATTTCTGCTCGTGGGTTAGTCAACATTTTTTTCACGAAATACTGCTGCAGTTCCTAACCTAGCCCAGCCTATCGCGAAGTGAAGCTCGCCTATGTAAAGTTTAGCTGAGCTTTGGCGCATCCTTCGTACCTACTCGTACATTTTTTGTCCTGTTAAATGTTTAACCCACCGGTGCAGATACAAAGCGATTGGTACGTTTAAATCAGCATGCACTTGACTAACTTCCATACACAGTATTTTAAGGAATCTCAACGAGCCTTAAGAAAACGAGAAGACGAGAGTAAGGATGCGACAGAAACAGATCTTGTCCTTGTCCGCTTGTGCTAGTTAAAATGCCTTAGGATGCCCAATCAAGAGTCATGGCATAAAGAGCGGTTGTGACCGGCTCAGAGACTGACTCACCCGGGTCAGAATAACGCTCGGCGAAAGTGTTTCGGGGAAACGGCCTTCGATGCCCCGCAAACCTCTCGAACCCGCGATGCTTTCGAAGCTCATATGCTGCGAGCGCTTCGAGCCGAACAGCATCCTTGTTGCAGACGCTTTTACGCTTTGCTTTGGGCAGCAGACTTATACTCTTCTGCACAACAAAACCCAATCCAGCAATAACAATATCTGATGGAGAGGAAGAATTAAGTCTTCTCCTGTCGAATACCGAATACCCACACCAGGAGATGGTTGTAGTTGTAGCATTACTTTCGGGGGCTAACAATTTTTCCGTAGCAGCATTGCCACGTCGGGACGGATTCTTCCGAGCTACGTACACGTGAGATATATCATTGTTCACGACAGCGAACGGGCACTCACCTCATCTTCTCTCGTTTTCTCGTTTTCCAGGTGAGTTTGTTCGCGCGTTATTGCGTTTGAGCGCCTTTGACAACAACATTTTTGCTCGTGTAGTATGCGTCACCAGCACACACTGAGCAATTCATCTGTTACACTGCTGTCGGGAGCGGCCCCGGGCCTGGGCCGGGATAGGTTCAGTAAAGCGACAATTCAGAGGGACCCTAAAATGAAGCCCGTGCTGTGCTCTACTGTGTACAGCTCAAATATGTCGCGGACTTCTTGTACTTCGCAGTAACCACACATCGATCCACAACAATGTTTTTAGTAGGGGACTTAAATGTAGGCATGGAAGCCGCCGCGGTGGCTCAGTGGTTGTGGCGCTCGGCTGCTGACTCGAAAGACGCTGGTTCGATCCCTGCCACGGCGGTCGAATTTCGATGAAGGCGAAGTTCTAGAGGCCTGTGTACTGTGCGATATCAGTGCACGTTAAAGAACGCCAGGTGGTCGAAATTTCCGGAGCCCTTCACTACGGCGTCTCTCGTAGCCCGAGTTGCTTTGAGGCGATAAACCCCCATAAATTAAACTAATGTAGGCGTGACGACAAACGATAACTTCATGCCACTCATCCGCAGAAACGTCCCGTTTGTCTCTCCGGTAACTCCTTCCAGTGCTGTGAACACACCAAAAACAAATACACAGATCTCTTCTTTCAGTATCAGACCTTCGTCCAACACCTTGAACATATCTGCCACTTCTCAAATCACAAGGCTTTCTTCACGACTATCCAGGACTGGGAGAGAAGTCGTATTTGAAGTGTGCTGTATATCTGGAAAATAACAAGAGTGGTCTATAACTGTCAATATACGCATGCCTCTCTCAAATTCTCTGGCTCAACTTATTGCGAAATGCAAATACCTCAGCAGCTGTGCTGAAAATTCGCGTTACTGAGAATCGTAACCATCCAGTCAGTTTTAGTTTCTTTTTTTTTTGAGGTGTGACATCTGTCGTGAACGCTCTTGGCTGCGCTTGCGACAGCAGCAGGTGCGCACGTATCAGTTGGCGTCACCTTAACGTCACAATTAAAGGGCGCGGTGAACCGAGAACTGTTGCAACAGATGGTGCGTCGTCTTTGTTTCGAGGGTAATCCGACGGAATGGTTGACTCGGCTGCTTCGTGGCACTTTTGTGCACCCAAAACTGATGGTAGGAATTTGTGGGTATTAGTAACGCCTTAATATCCTTCAGCTTTTTTCAGTCTGTTCAGGGTGTCCTGGTAAACATGAGCAAAAGTTTATTTTTAAAAAATCTAACGCATGTCGCGGTAATCAAATAAAAAGAAAAACAGAACTGTTAGAGGTAGTCTGTAAGAAAATAAATTTTAATTAATATAATTCAATATTGATTGATTATTAAGCGTCTAAAGCGGCCGATATAGTAAAGAAGTATCAGTTATGAAGTTGTAGAGCATCGGTGACCGTATGTTCCTTGAGTAGTATTGTTGCGATAGTATTTTTTTTTCATCAAGATAAGGTGCGAAACCCAGAAAGCTCGCTGAAAGCGTGTTTTGAACGCCCTGCGCGCTCAGATTCGAGTGGTCTCCGTCGGAGCTCGTAAGCGAGAGCAGATAACAGAAAAACAAACAAACAAGATGGTCAGAGTAAAGCTATCGTTTAGAAACTGCGCCATTATCAATTTTTTGTGATGCTCTATAACACACTAATCAAAACCTTTCGCACCGGTCGCGCGATCTAGAAGTTTAAAAATAATTTTCAAATAACTAGTCCGAGCAGTATAGCGAAGTAAAAGAGATGCATGCGGGCTCTAGGCGATCGTCAGCTATGGTGATCCTGTTTCATTTCGGCGATCTGTGTCAGTTCCTTTTCTTTATCTCGCGTCAGCCGGGGTACCCCAGCCGTGTGCACACTGGCCTGCAGTCTTCTCTTGACCATGTAATGTTCCACCGTCGCCACCGAAAGAGGGCACCGCCTTTCATGCCCAGCTGTAGCACCATTCAGAGGCTGTCGCAAAGCCCGCGCGCTTACGGCTGACACCGTACCAACAGGCTGGCCTTCCCAAATGAACTGCAGGCTTGCAGACAGACGTTTATTCAGCGTAATGAAAGACGGCGCCGACGCGTCGTTCTTATCTTTCGGCAAGCACAACGCAGAAGCGGCGGGATACAGAGCCCAAGATCTCTCTGCTTTCTTTCTCTTTTGATCGTGTTTCTTTAGCCATGGCCTAAGTACCCGTCTTTCTTCCCTTGCTGAGTGTGTCTGTCCACCCGCCCGCGCAAGCGAACAAAACCCGGCGATCTCGCAAGAGATGGAACACACGACTTCAGCGCAAGGGAATCCTGTTCGGGAGCACCGTGTGCCTTCAGTGCGCACAAACGACTTAACCAGCGTGCATTACGTACTGGAATCCCAAAACCAGCTTTATATCTTGCAAGACAGTAAATTACGCAAGACGGTTCATTGTCTCTTAAGGATATTAAAAAACAAACAAACTGAGACGTCAATCAATCAATCAATCAATCAATCAATCAATCAATCAATCAATCAATCAATCAATCAATGCATTTATTTCAACTCGAGGTTGAAGGCCCCCAGGCGTAAAAGCTGTTCTACGACAGCTTGAAAGGTGCCTGGGGGCCCATACAAGGCAGCAGTGGTTACAAACTAAAGTACAGTGTAAGTACATATCTTCAAACAATCATTCGAACAACTGTACAGTACAATTATTAACAAAACAATCGTTGTTAATGAGAATTTCAGGTGATCGGCGTTCGGCCTCAATTCTTCCTGAACATCAGAAAACATAGCGGAATTGACATACAATACAAAGTTAGCATGATTATTGTAGGCAGGTTGTTTAGTGGGTTACAAAATACTGTCGCAGTTGTTTTTTACTGTAGGTCTCGAAATATACATCCTTCTTTTCATAATCGTTCAGAAGAAATGGAAGTAGGTACTGTAGGGACTGACAGAGATAATCGGTACGGCGCCGTATACTGTGAAGATAATCTTCTCCTGATTAATTATTTTGCCTTTCTACCATTTGTATAGTTAGCACTTGTGACGTCTTGACTGAGAACTAAACAAGTAATGTGATTCGCCGGCTCCGACATCGAAGACGGGCCTGACCAATTGTAAGGAACAGAAAGAATGCACCGCGAAAAGGATCGTGACAATATTATGCCGCTGGAGATGCGCGCAGCCTCGGTTGGTATGCATAAAACAGTCCTGTGCTCCCTGTTCGCATTCCAAAAGCCCGAAGCACTTAGGCAGTGTAAGATCATGTAGTTCGTTTTGTACAAAAAAAAAAAACAAAGCGTTACTAGCCCGCATCCGTCACCCTTCATTCTCGAGAAGCTGTTTCACGTGTTCCAAAGCTAATGAATGCCGACGAAAATTGAGTGCGATAGCCGGGCGCTTGCACTTCATGCTTGTAATATATTTTTTAAAACTTAAATTGGCTATACAAACTGCAGAAGCGCGCATAAATTGTGTGTCATTGGTATACTTTGGCCTCTTTTGTTGTTACACAACGTTCTACCTGTTTCCCAAGCAAAACAAAGCAGACTCATGTTTCCCTTGCGCACAGCTTTAGCCAAAGCTTCTTTAATTCATTTCATCTTACACAAACATACCTCCGCAAAGAAAAAAAGTTAAACGTATGACTGCCGCCAGCCGCACTGCCTTCTTCAGAAGTTCGAACTCAAGGCCGCAATTATGCATATCCCTGCAGACATTCGTGCGGACGCCACACATGAGCGTTGTCCGACAAACAACCTGGCTATGTATCTCATTAGGCTCATGCAAACATCTGTGGGGATCCAATTAGGGTTGGTGAAGAGACTTAACGTAAGCGGATGAGGTGAGCACGGGCTTCAGATTACCTTGAGATACTTGGCTTGGGCCTTGCTTTCCTGCTGCCTATGTTTTGTTCGCTGAAACACGTGCCAGTGCAGCTAATTCATACGATGTTGGAAAACGATGTATGCGCGGTTGCCCATTAAGGGACGAGCAGTCGCATACTCAAGCGATTTGAAGAATTTTAGTGAAAAAAAAGTGTGAGCTCAGTGCTTGTGTAAAAACAGCAAGCAGCGGGTCTAATCATGAAACTTATAGAAGAAAGGCAGCGCTGTCAAAGCTTTTTGAAACTCTTGCTCTTTGATGCCTCAGTACATTTAAAATGCAAATCGCGAAAAAGTTGCGAGCTTTACACCGGATATCCTTTGTGCAGTATTAAAAAATTCTACCTGTCTTATTATTCGGCACTCTCCCATTTGAAGTAAAAATGCTGTCTTATCTTTAATCGCTGTCGAAGTGTGCTTTATTTAGTGCTTTTCGGGAAAAAAATGAGTTTTATTCTTATTTTACCACTCCAAGTTACATGCGCGGGGCTACCAAGGCCCGCTGACAAGGCATTGTCAGGATAAAGAAAAGTGTGTGAGAAAGTGTTAGTCGAATACAGCCTACACGTCACTCTTCAGAGCGGTCGAGCAGCAGCCCATGGTTTTCAGGTGATGTGCTTGCGTCCATCTGATTTGTAGGCATCTGCAGCTCTACTTCAGCGTAAACATGACCGCGAGAAACTTCCTGCGGAGGCTTCAGGAGTCGCTTTGTTTGAAGGGCAGTGCGCTGCTCAAACGACGTTCACAAAGGTGACACAGACTGTAGATGGTTAAAAAGAACAGTTAAAGCCACAAAAGCTAAGTTTTACCCAAACACTAGGAAAACACGATTTGACTGCTCTCCGCATATTTCTGCAAGGGATGAAGACAAGAAAAAGATGGTAGCGCACACATTCAGTATGCCTTTCGAAAACCTATAGAAGGCACCCAAGGACGTTTACCGATTCCCTGCTCCCCACATCCCTGCTCCTGTTTGTGGGCTATGCAATGCTGAGGACTTACACTATGCCATAACTCCCTTTCTTGCTCTTGTGCCGTTTTCTAATCTGTATATATGTTACACGGTGCAGAGGTATTCGTAACGTTTTCTTTACGCTGTGCATGTGGGGTTATCTTCATAATGTATTTCTTTTCTTTTTGCCGGCATACACGCGTTACCACCACTGTTGCTCTCTAAAGAGAATGTAAGGATCCCTCAAATTGTTTATAGACGAACACCGTGTTTACAAACAAAGCGGGGGTTCGCGGCAGGCGGATACGACTGCAGGCGAAAATTAAACTTAGCGCCCATAGGAATACGTGAAAACAAAATTTTCAAAGCAGATTTATGATTTTGCAGTGCCCCTATGATGTCGTCTGTCGTTCCTTCATTAAGAACAACCAAATGTATCCTAGAACAGGTTCTGAAAGAAAGAAGCGTCAGTTTGAAGGCGATGGAAAGCTTGCCAAATTATATATCTCCTTTGACAGAGCACCCGTGAAAGCGGCCGTTCGGTAACAGTTGGCGGCTGCTTCGACGAAGAGCGTGCCAAAGTACGCTTGGCTATTTCGAAGTTACCTCTTTAAAATGAAACCATAAATGTGCATTATAAAGGCGGGCATACCTCCAAGAAGCGCTCTATCCGCTAGGTGTTTCCCCGAATCGCGCAAGCTTCTCGCGTAGTCTAACACGAGAAGGCAGTATTGCCTCGCAAATACTGCCATTAAAACGATAGCAAGGTTTATATTGCAGACAGTCCTCAAAGAGCACGGTAAACGAACTGCGCACCCTAGCAGACGACTGGTACCGTGATGAACAATAATATTCATATTACCTTTCGGGGCACTCAGTTAAAACAAGAGGTGAAGCAAAAATTTCTGGGAGTGTGGTTTAAAGAAAACTTGTCTTGGAACACCCACATTGATAACCTTGCTCTGGAGCTGAGTAGATCGCTCGGCTGCCTATATAGAATAAGTTCACTTATACCTTTGTGGCTTAAAATTTCTCTTTACTATACTCTCTTTTATTCCAGACTTTCCTACTGTATTTTGGTTTGGGGTACCACCTCTAGTAAAAATTACCTGCGAATACTCAAGTTACAGAAGCGCGTACTTCGGTTGCTTGAAAGGTATACAGGACTCCCACAAGACTTACCATCAGGTCCACTGTTTGTAAAGTATTCTCTGCTAAGAGGTGATGAAGTTTATTGTTTCAAGTTATTTCAGTATGTACAAAAACATAAACTTCACGTAAGTAGTAGCCCTGTCGAAACACATACGCTCGCCCTTCGGAGGCAAGAGCGCAGAAAGCCTCGAACGCGCACGAATTATGGCAAACAGCATTTAAATTACCAAATTCCGGTGCTTCTAAACAAATTGCCTGATGATGTTAACCTAAAGAAACCAATAAAGAAAAAAACGGTAAAAGCATTGGTTATTGAGAAAGAAATTCGTTACCAGTGACTTCTCTTAAAATCATGTGTAGCGTCTGTAAACCAGTACTGTTTTTTTTTCTCTGTGTTTCGGATATCGCCTTTCTTTTTTTCCGTTCTTTCTTTTTCTTCTTTTTTATATGCACATATGTTCTCCGCGATGACTGAGCTTTGCACCTTTGTTAATATTTTATTCTCTTCGTTGTTTATATTTGTGTATAGTCATATGTACTGCATCCTGCAAGACCTAGAAATGTGTAAAGTGGAACAACAAATGTGTGTTTTTTGTAATGCTGTCTAAACTGCATGCGGAGGGAGAGCCTCGTCAGGCCAATAGCCTTTAGCTTTCCCTTCGCTTTTTTTCTTGTATTGGAAAGAAAACCAATAAACAATCACAATCACAATCACATAACACACGTAGGTAGTGCTGGCGGACACCGGAGGCAGCCGGGGGTATCGTCTACGGCACCACCTGCTAGTGTGTGATTCTATTTCGTGCGCGTTCCACGGAGTTTGAGAATCGTTTTTTCAGGAAATGCTCTCTAGGTTGTCTAGTGTGAACGAAAATGTAGCGCACGCGGATTAATGTCGAATGTACAATGTCGCAGTTCAAGAGAAGCTTGCGCGATTCGGGGAAACACACAGAGGGTAGAGCGCCTTTTGAGGATATGTACACGACCTCACAACACGCGTTTATCATGGCGTTTTAAAAACAAAGCTTCCAAATGACCACACTTTCTCAAAATCTTCCTCAAAGCACTCGCCAACTGTTAACAGCCTGTTGCATGGGTACTCTTTGAAACGAGAAAAAATATTCCTGCAAATTTTGCCTACGTATGTTTCAATGGGGCGCTCTCCCCCAGCCGGTGATCACCCCCACGCGCACTTACCACGGTGTTTTAAAAATACATAGCCTTCGAAATGACGCTTCATACTTTCAGAATCTGCTCTAGGGTGAATTTGCTTGTTCTTCACAAAGGAACGACATCGTATGTGCAATGCGAAATGAGAAAACTGCTTTAAAAACGTTCTTTCCATGTATTCATATGGGCGAGGCTGCCGCGAACTTCCTACTTTGTTAGTAAACGCGGTGTTTGTCTATACAGGTTTTTGCCCGATTTCCCTCCCAATACCGTGTTGCAGAATAAACATTTAATCCTTCAAGTTCCGCAGGCCATTGGAACGGAACTGTCGAACTTTGGTGTTCGGAATACACAACTTTATCGTCCACAGATACCTGCACTATACTGTTTGCATAAACAGTATGGGAAAATCGGGTATCTTTGAGCAATGCAGTACACGAGAATTACTACAAACAGGGCGTAGCCTACATATTTTATCCTCCCTTTACGTTGTTCCTCTAAACAAAGGACCAAGATAAGAACAATATATGCCATACCGTAAGGTGTGAGGGCAGGCTAGTTGGTAATCCGTGGTCCATCGTCTTTCTCACGTCCCTGTGTTTTTCCGCGCTTAACGTTTTGACATGTTGTAGCTCACTGTAAGCTATACAGCAAACACATTGCTTGCGAACTGGTTCGGAACACATGTATTTGATCGAGTAAACCAAAGGAGCACTGACTTTGGTTCGGTCACTCCTTGTTTAGGGAACTGAGCTATAGTTATGGTGATATGCGCCTCAGTGGTGGCAGCACGCAGGCCAGTCGGAAGAAAGCCATTGTGTTCTAAGGGCGTTCTAAGTAACTGTGAGCTGGTTGAGCTTCACATTACCTGACCGGCTGGTGCGAGCGTGGCGCACGGTGGTGGAAAAGCATAGGGGGAAGGTTTTGGTGAAATGCTTTCCGCGGCGAAGGTTGTAGGCATGCAGCGTCGGGGTGGAAAGCATCTTGTCTGTGAGCGTCATTTGTCGTTGAAGTAAAAGGTGGTGCTTCATCGTGGGCTAGACGAGGGGATCCTAGTGAGAAACTCAGGGAGCTTTTGCAGCTTAAAGTGGTGCCGCTATACACACGTCCATATAACATACTCTGCGCGTAATTCTCCGCTAACGAAGGTGCGGAGTTCGTTTCGGAGCTCGCCTACTTCGTTTGTTCTCAGCTCCGTTGACGCGGACCTCAACGAGATGACGACCAAAGACCGCGCTTTATGGCGTTGGGTTCTAGTATGACTCCTTCCCCACCGACGCCATTCCATTCCACTCGGATACGACCGCTGATATTGCCGCCATGCAGCTGAACTATATTAGTTGGCATTTGCTCAGCCTCGTCACAGGCTTGGCCTGCTGGCTTCGTCTTGGTTCCACCTTCATGTTCTGTGAGCTCGTCTAAGTAAAGCCTCTCCATTTCGTTCTTATTAAGCCTGCCGTTGGTCGCTGACGTTTTCGGTGGAGGTGCTGTACTGGGTAGCACCCATGAACGTCGAGTTTGAAATACATTCGATGCAGACTCGCAACGTATGGATGGAACACTTGTTAACAAGGTGAGCCGTCTTTGTACGACACACGACACCCGTGAGGGCAATAACCTTCATAGCAGAAGGCCATACAGGCCAGCACCCAGGCAGAGTACTGCCGTTTGTCCTCCACACACCTCGCAAGCGCATGTCTTCCCATGGCGACAGATTCGGTGACATCGAGGACTGGCTGGAAAGTTTCAACCGTGTTATTGCCTTCTGTGAATGAGACAGAGCGTGAGCACAGAAAAGTGTTCTTCACTCTGTAAGATTCCGCCCCAGGCCTGCTTTGATAATCGCGAGTCTGCCGTCAACAACTGGAAAGTTTTTCACCAGCGGTCTTATTCCGTAAAGACCCCTTTCATTTTCCATTTCGTTTGGCCGTGGCGTCAATGTGACGAAAGCAACAGCAGTTAGAAAAGCAAACGGCTAATCGCAGACAGTTTTTCTGGTTGCGACGTCGCAGCTAGGCAGCCTCGTGTCGTCTCATTCAGTCCGGCTGAGTCACCGAAGCCACGCTGCGCCAATTCTTCCTATAACCCACTCCCAGTTTCTTTGCCCAGACTGGATTAGTGACAATAAAGCTCGTCAGGCGTGTCAGACGCTTCGCTGTGCCCCGTCGCTTGTGGGCGTCACGCCGGTCCGCCAGTGCGGGTTGGGCTCGAGACGCGTGTATGCAAGTATACGCGGCATCGTGAGCATGCTTCCGTCACTACCAGCGTTTCGTCTGCTCTAACGCCCTACGCAGTGGGAACAGCGGCCAATGATAGGATACCAAAGGGAATGGAAAGGAAGGGGATCCTTAAAGAATACGTCTCTAGGATTTGTCACCTTTCGTACCAGGAAGTGAAAGATAACTGGTGGAGGACCGTTAGCTACAGAACATGGCAAGCGAATGATGGCGCTGCCATTTTTGCCAAAGACATGACGCGGCTCTTTAATCGGGCCGGCCCTGCTATGCACGAGACCAAGATACATCAATTAATGCGTGGTGTAAAGGAACTGTTGCTCGCGCGGACTAGCGCAATTCACATTGCTTGCGTGACCCTCCAAGAACTGTGGCCGGCTTTTATAAAGAAGCGGCAAACACTTACAGGAACGATACGGACAGTGAGGCTGTCAAGCCGATGTAACCTACCGCTATCTGTAGCTTGGAGATGCAAGGAAATGGGAACGAAGCTCATCAGGCGCTTGTAAAAACATTGTGTGAAAGGAGCATCAAAAAGTCGTATCCGCTCCGAACGGTCTACAGGCAAGCGTCGCTGCTGTGGAAGAGGTCGGATGCTGTCTGCGATGAAATGAGGCGAGTGGCGCAACCACCACCAGTTCCCCAATTGGATACACGTAATGACCGGCATCGAAACGGTACGAAGTTCCCGCCAGCCACATGATCGTGCCATTTTGATGCTGCTGCCTCATCATTATAACTGTGCACGAACCCCGACGCGCTGCATGACACAGATAAATGGCAACCCGCCAGAAAGGCACACGTGTGGCACACATCAAACAACGCGACTTTTGTGCCTCTGCGGGGACGCAGGGCACATACTCCATCACAGCACACATTACCGGGCGGACCTACGAAGGTTCTCATCTGACGTGCCTCACCTGACGGTGAACGGCCCCGGAAGCTATAGAACAGTGCTTGACGGCCAAAGTACTACAAACTGTGTCCCCGCCTCGACCCCAGTCCAGATCATCGTCGCCACGATGGTTCTCTTCATACAAGCGTCGACTGTCTTGTAAGCAATCGTCAAGTCCACATCTGAGGTCGGCGACCTTAGCGGATAGGGCCACACTGCAGCCACTTGACGTACTGAACATCCTCCGATCACTGATCCTATCGAACGATGCCACCTGTGACCTCACACTTCTGCCACCCCTGACAACCCGAACGTCTTCCACTCGACGAGCCTATTCAACAACTCGAACGGCCACCCAGTCCGACTACCTTAACGACACGGTGGACGCTGGGAACGAAGTGAACTGCCTTCTGCCGAAATCCCGCTCATCGCTGACAATTATCGCGTGACCGGCGCCGACTTTTCTGTGATAAGTCGCACGCTTGCAATGGCACTGAAAGAGGTTATGAAACCCTGGCGCCGACCGCAGATTCGCACAGCAGGAGGCCGCGGAGTGACACGACTTGGAGTTTGCACCTCTAGAATAAAGATTCATTGCATAACTTTCATTCGTTGGTTCGCTGTGTTTGTTGAATGCTTTAATTATCTGATTCTTGGGTTGTATTTCCTTCGGTAAAATGGCGCGCCCATCTATACCTTCGTGAACTCATGTTAACATTGCCGACCCAGCGGGCCGTTGACAAAGAAAGAGAACTACGCGCACCTCACTTGCAAGTGTGTGACGAACATGTCACACTGCCGCCACCTGCTAGCATGTCTGGTGCGGTGCAGTACGTAAGAACACAGCTAAGATAAATGCTAACTAGCAGGCTCGTTAACTAACATTGAGTATTTATCGCTTTACCTATTGCTGTTACTTTCCTTGTTTATTTAGAGGTGTGTAGCCACCGTAGGCAATATACATTTCAGCATTTATAATTTAGGAAACGCCGCTACAATCGGCGCTGTGACCAAACATATTTTGGCTATGTCGACGAGTTACGTGCACTGGAGAAGTAACTTTGCCTGAAATTTTCTCGAAAGCGCATGTATTTTGGCGCGATGTAGCCAAAGTTTGTTGGGCCACAGCGCCGACAGTAACCGCGTTTTCGAAATTCTAAAAACTCATATGGATATTGCCGCGAATATTTGCAGCGTGTTCGTTTTTCAAATCTGCCGCCACATCACTTTATCGCTTTGTTTGCTACGCAAGACGCGACTAGATTTATCTCGATTGATCGCAGCCAGGCAGAGATGATTCTACGTTGTTCCGGAATGTTCTAGTAGCTTTGCGCTCTTTATCTCGAAAGTTCGCTATCAGCTTTAAATTGAGCACGGCCGACAGCGGCCGGCATTTCTGTTCGACGACCGCCGAGCACGCTTGTCGCTTCGCCGCCGCCGAGTGATTCAGCCCATTTTGGGTGCAAGTCAGCCCAATAAACAGTTCTTTAAGAAGACCCTTTCGTCCGTCTTCATCGCGGCTTCGACTGCCGTCACCACTACATTACATCTGGTGGAGGTGCGGGGTGGCCTTCCATGTTCCGGACGCCCCCTTCAAGTCGTGAAGCCAGCCCTGAGCGCTTCGCATCCGAGGACAAGCCAGCAGCTCAGCGAGCCAGCCGACGTCTCCAGGGAGAGGAGCCTGAGTTCGGGAAACTGCCGGACCGCACAAGACAGCGAAAAGACGCGGCTACGAGCACCGCAACCTCGCCAAAGATGTCGACACCGATCATACTGCAGCAGCCGCGGGTGCCGCCAACTTTCAATGGATCCCTAGGCGAAGATCCTGAAGAATGGTTGGATCAATTTGAGCGCGTGGCGTCATTCAACAAGTGGGATGATGCGGCAAAAATTGGACACGTGTTCTTCTCATTGGATGGCTCAGCCCGCACGTGGTACGAAAACTACGAGTCGTCCCTTACGACATGGGAGCTATTCAAGAGAGAACTATTGAAGATATTCACCAGTGTCGTGAGGAAAGAAAGAGCCGAACGACTCCTCGAGTCCAGGATCCATCTTCCGAATGAGCCCGTCCGCGTTTACGTCGAGGAGATGAAGCGCCTATTTCGCCGCGCCGACCCCGGGATGACCGAGGAAAAGAAAGTCCAGTTTTTATTGCGCGGCGTAAAAAACACCTCTTTGCAAGCCTCATCCGCCAGCCGCCCAAAACAGTCGAGGAATTCATACAAGAAGCCTGCACGATTGAGAAGACCCTCGACGTCCAAGCTCGGCAGTACAATCGTCCTTCCTCTGCCTGTGCAATCCGTTCGGACACGCCAGCCACCACCAGCGACAGCTTGCGGGAAGTTATCCGCGAAATCGTCCGAGAGGAGCTACGCCTATTACTGCCATCCTCTGATGGACGTGGTACGGGAAGAAGTGCAACAGGCACTTGGCACCCCGACGGCCACAGAACCCCAGGCCATGACCTACGCCACTGCAGTAAGGACTGCCCAGCCTCAACGACAACCCCCACGTCCTCCCCGATATGAGCCACTTGTTCCACAACGCCGCCTCCCAGCCCCCGCCCGCCCAGCCTATGAGCGACGCTCAAGCCCCAGGAAATGCGACGCCTGGAGGACTGCCGACAACCGGCCGTTGTGCTTCCATTGCGGTGAGGCCGGCCATATTCTTCGTCACTGCCCGTACCGACGTATTGGTCTTCGAGGATTTGCCATTAACGCCCCACGACCACGCTTCGGGCAACGTCCGCAGGAAATCGACGAGTACCTGAGTCGAGAAGAGTACGCGCCGAACCGCTTTTCGCGCTTACCATCGCCGTCAACCTCGCGCTTTGCGTCGCCACGCCGCAGCTACGCAGCCGTGGTACGAGGAAGGTCTCCCAATCCCCGTAGGGGAAACTGAAGTCAGCAACCTCTGGAGGTAAGGTTGCTCAAGAGCGAAACGCCCAAGATCCTCCACCGACCACGTCCAATGAAGACGCTGCACCCTCGACGCCGCATGAAGAGCCGGCACTCGCTGCACCGACGCCGCACACAATGAGAACCCCGACCACGACGCAGGCTGCCTTGAAACGACGCCGCCACCCAGAAGAGATTCGACCACACGCCCCACCCGCGACTCGCATACGCGACGAAGCCGTGACCCGACGCCAAGAGCGACGTGCAATGCAAGCGCCAGGACCTCTGACTTAGAAGTGACTATCGAAGGCCGGAAAGTTACCGCTCTAGTCGACACAGGAGCCGATTACTCGGTGATGAATGGAACATTCGCTGCGCAGCTGAAAAAAGTCACAACGGCTTGGGACGGCCCACAAAATCGCACCGCGGGGGGCCACCTCATTACGCCATCAGGACGACGCACAGCGCGAGTGACTGTCAAAGGACATACCTATCCTGCGACCTTTGTTGTGCTACCGCAATGCTCCCGCGAAGTGATCTTGGGTATGGATTTCCTTAATGAGCATCAGGCGATCATCGACCTGCGATCCAAGCTGATCACGTTTTCGACGGACGAAGCCATCGCTTCGATGAAAACTCGGGGAAATCACGTTGCCCTGAGTGTCCTGGAGGAAGAAGTGAGCGTCCCACCCCGATCGAGCGTTATCCTGACCGTAGGCGCCACGAAAGCCATTAACGCTGAAGCCATCATCGAGGGCAACATGCAGTTGCTCCTAGACCGAGGAATCAGCATCGCAAGAGGCATCGCACATTTGCGCAATGGCCAGGCCGGAGTACTGCTGACTAACTTCAGCGAAGAATACCGGCACATTAACAGAGGAACGACGATTGCTTTCTTGGACGAAATATCTGACGTACGAGACTCCTTCGCCCTCTCCGACTCCTCCGCAGAAGATTCGCCTGACCAAGAGAACTCACCCACTTTCGACATCAACCCAGCCCTGCACCGGAACAGACAAGACCAGATCCGCAATCTGCTTCAAAGCTACAGTGAGTGTTTTTCGACATCACCGAAGGTGCGACAGACGCCAATTGCCAAGCATCGCATTATAACGGATCAACACGTCCGACCTCTCCGTCAAAGCTCCTACCGTGTGTCACCGCGAGAACGACAAGCCATCCGGGACCAAGCCGAAGAAATTCTTCGCGACGACGTCATCCAGCCTTCAAACAGCCCATGGGCGGCACCGGTTGTTCTAGTGAGAAAGAAAGACGGCTCACTTCGATTCTGCGTGGATTACCGCCGCTTGAACAACATAACAAAGAAGGACGTCTGCCCCCTCCCCCGCATCGACGACACACTGGACCGCCTCTGCAACGCCAAATATTTCTCATCGATGGACCTCAAGAGCGGCTACTGGCAAATTGAGGTCGACGAAAGAGATCGCGAGAAGACAGCATTCATCACTCCGGATGGGCTATTTGAGTTCAAGGTGATGCCATTTGGTCTCTGCTCCGCACCAGCGACGTTTCAGCGAGTAATGGATACAGTGCTGGCAGGCCTGAAGTGGCAAATTTGTCTGGTATATTTAGATGACGTCTTTGTCTTCGCCTCGAACTTTGAAGAGCACCTCAAAAGACTTCGAACACTACTAGACGCAATCAAGTCGTCTGGCCTAACCTTGAAAGTAGAGAAATGCCACTTTGCTTACGAAGAGCTGCTGTTTCTAGGCCATATCGTTAGCAAGGAAGGAGTACGTCCAGACCCACAGAAAACAGCTGCTATTGAACAGTTTCCACCGCCGGCCGATAAGAAAGCAGTGCGCAGATTTCTCGGACTGTGCGCATACTACCGACGATTTGTGTGAAACTTTTCGCGCATCGCCGAGCCCCTGACCCAACTGACGAAGGCAGACGTGCCGTTTAAATGGGAAGCGCCGCAAGCAGAAGCCTTCAAGGAACTTCAGCGTCGATTACAGTCCCCACCGATCCTTGCGCATTTTGATGAAAATGCCGATACGGAAGTTCATACCGACGCAAGCAGCGTGGGACTAGGCGCCGTCCTCGTTAAAAAAGCGACAGGCTGGAGAAAGTCATCGCATACGCTAGCCGTTCCTATTCCAAGGCCGAGGCTAACTATTCGACAACTGATAAGGAGTGCCTTGCCATCATCTGGGCTACGTCAAAATTCCGCCCCTACCTCTACGGACGGCCGTTCAAAGTGGTCAGCGACCACCACGCGCTCTGCTGGCTTGTCAATTTGAAGGACCCCTCTGGCCGACTCGCTGGATGGAGTCTGCGTCTCCAGGAGTTTGACGTCACCGTCGTTTACAAGTCCGGACGCAAGCACTCTGACGCCGATTGCCTCTCACGAGCCTTTGTAGATGCACCGCCGCCGGACGACGATGAGGACGCCTTCCTGGGACCCATCAGCCCCAGCTCTTTTGCTCAGCAGCAACGCTCGGACCCCGACTTAAAAGGCCTCATCGAGTACCTGGAAGGCAAGGTTTCTTCACCCTCCGCTTCATTCAAGCGAAGACTGTCTTCCTTCTGTGTGCAGAATGAGGTCCTTGTGAAGAACTTTACAGCGAACAAAACAGCCTACCATCCTTGTTGTACCTACTTGTCTCCGCGAAGAAGCTCTACAGGCTTCACACAACGAGCCGACAGCTGGACATCTCGGGTTTACTCACACCCTCCGCCGCATTCAAGACAAGTATTACTGGCCCCGACTGTCTGCCGATGTCGCACACTATGTGAAAACCTGCCGAGATTGTCAGCGACGAAAGACTCCTCCCACATGACCAGCAGGATTTCTGAGCTCCATTGAACCTCCCTCAAGGCCCTTTCAGCAGATTGGCATGGACTTTTTGGCCCTTTTTCAACGTCAACATCTGGAAATAAGTGGATCATCATAGCGCCCGACTACCTGACCCGCTACGCCGAGGCGAAAGCCCTACCGAACGCAACAGCAGCAGAAGTCGCCAAATTCTTCGTGGAGTGCATTCTTCTTCGACACGGCGCCCCCGATGTGCTCATCACGGACAGAGGAACAGCATTCACGGCGGAACTAACGCAAGCCATCCTGCGCTACAGCCAAACCAGCCACCGGAGGACAACTGCATACCATCCGCAGACCAACGGACTAACCGAGCGCCTGAACAAAACCATCGCCGATATGCTCGCTATGTATGTCGATGCCGAACACAAAACCTGGGATGTCATCCTGCCTTACGTCGTCTTCGCCTACAACACCGCAGTGCAGGAGACCACCCAGATGACGCCTTTTAGGCTCGTCCATGGCAGTGAGGCCACGACCACGCTAGGCGCCATGCTGCCCAACGTTACAGAAGAAGAGAACGTCGACGTTGCCGCCTACCTTCAACGCGCAGAAGAAGCTCGAAGGCTTGCCCGATTACGGATCAAAGATCAGCAGCGGTCCGACGCCAGACGCTACAACCTACGAAGACGCAACGCGGAATACAAGCCAGGAGACCAAGTCTGGGTGTGGACGCCCATTCGCCGCCGTGGATTGAGTGAAAAGCTTTTGCGCCGCTATTTCGGCCCGTACAAGGTTCTTCGTCGGCTGGGTGAACTGGATTATGAAGTCATCCCTGACGCAATGACTGCATCCCAGCGACGCCGCGTACGACCAGAAGTTGTCCATGTAGTCCGTCTGAAGCCGTATTATGCGCGCTAAAGGCCGTTGCATTTCCATGCTCTATTTTCGCAAGATCCGTTTTTTTCCTTACTAGCCGCATTATTTGTTTTAATGCATCGGGTCGATGCTTCTTTGAGCGGGGAGTAATGCCGCGAATATTTGCAGTGCGTTCGTTTTTCAAATCTGCCGCCACATCACTTTATCGTTTGTTTGCTACGCAAGACGCGACTAGATTTATCTCGATTGATCGCAGCCAGGCAGAGCTGATTCTACGTTGTTCCGGAATATTCTAGTAACTTTGCGCTCTTTATCTAGAAAGTTCGCTATCAGCTTTAAATTGAGCACGGCCGACAGCGGCCGGCATTCTGTTCGACGACCGCCGAGCACGCTTGTCGCTTCGCCGCCGCCGAGTGATTCAGTCCATTTTGGGTGCAAGTCAGCCCAGTAAACAGTTCGTTTAGAAGACCCTTTCGTCCGTCTTCATCGCTGCTTCGACTGCCGTCACCACTACGTGACAATATTATACTACGGTGGGCTACATGCTCCTCAATAATTAAGGAGCCTAACAGTAATAGTCAGAGTTAACTATTCAATATTTGTTAACCAAACTGGTAGTTAGCCCAGCCTAGCTTTATTCTGATGTACTGCACCGCTGAAAATGCTATGGCGAAAAAAAGCGCTCTTCTAACACAAAAAGCCTATTTTTAAAAATTGTGGAGAGTTACATGAAACGCCCTGTATGTAGAGTGCGAAAACGACCGCATAACCCACGCTATCGCCGAAGGGAATATGCCACCACATTTCAGCCGGTAAGTTTACGCAGCCCAAAAAATCCTTGAAGTGAACAATAACCGAATTGAACTAGTGGTAAGCAGTTTAGCAGCGTATACTACCATTTGCTGAAACCAACAACGAGAGCATATATTTTTACGAAATTGGCGGTCTCGTACGACCGTTAACTTCACGAGAATCCGGATTACACACCAGGTCTAAAACGACGACTGCAAACGATCACTGGCATTTATTTTTCTTAACTGTTCTGATTCAATCTTTTAGTTATGGATGGATGTCAGCCGCAAAGTGCCGGAGTATGGATGAAAACGGATGGCCTGTACGTAAACACCCTTATCGACTCTACTCAAAACACCGTGAGCTGATTCGGTGACTAAAAGTTTTAAGACTAATACAACCGTCACCTAGCCCATGGATTTCACTTGTGCTAATCGCAAAGCATGATGGAACGCCAATTTTTGGCGTTGATAATGGACGGCTCAACAGAGTTACAAAAAGTGCCCTTACCCTTGGCCGCTTATGGCGAACGACGCATCATGCCCGCTGCTGTACATCCATCGATCTAGGCAATGGATAATAAATAGCACATCGATGTGGATGTAGGCAACCGTATAGAGAGAACCACATTCAAAATGTTCTCTTTTGGCCTGCGTTCTGCTCTTGCCACCTTCCAAACAGCGATGGACACTGTCCTTTTAGATCTGAAATGCAGTCGTGCGTGTGCGCACACGGCGTCATTTTTCCCCAACAGTAATGAAGAACACCTCAAGCGTTTGCGGGCAGCGCTGGGGACAGTTCGTTCTGCCGGCCTCTCTCTAAAGCCAGACAAATGCCATTTTGCGTTCCAGCGACCGAACTTTCTTGGGCACACCGTGAGCTCTTGGGGTGTTAACCAAGACCCCTCAAGACGGCCGCGGTAGCTCCATTCTGACTGATGAGGGAGCTGTGATCTGCTTTCTTGGCCTCTGCTTTGAACAGTTGTGATAGCATTGAGGACAAAGCCGGAGCAGGTCATAGGAGCTCGTTTGTTCCGGTTTAGCATAGCTTGAGCACAGCGTTAAACATTGTGAATTGACATATACTCTTGGACCCTGTTCTGGCGTTTCAGAGAAAACGCACAGTTCTTAAAAAGGAAAGGGTAAGAAACCTTGGAAGTGCGAATCATGTAAGGGCGGCCGTTGAACTGATGATGCACACGCGGAGCTCAGTCCGATCGAGAGCTCATTCCGATCAAGAGCTAGTCACTGAAGGCTGCTTTCAGTGGAAATCAAGAGTGATGTGTGGCGCGTGTGCCAGTGGGAGAGGGCCACCCTGACGCACATCCTATGGGATGGCACCAAGTTCCCCGACGAAGCTTCGACAAGTACAACGATTCCACCGCGACTCGCCGCTGCGGCGGAATGCTCTTACCTCGAAATCCAAACCTGGGCTGTCCAGCAGGTCTCGGCGGCTCTTTAAAGACAAAGGCCGAGCGAAACCGACGGAACGTTGCCCCTCAGGGCGACCGACCGTGGGAGTAACACGCGCTGCCGTTGGGTAGAGACCAGCCGCTGAGAAGGTGTCAGGGCCCGCGTCGCGGCGCCATTTAGTCATGGTGTCGTTCTGCAGGAGACTTAACAAAGTTGTTTCTCTCTCTCTCTCTCTTCTGGCCTCTTCTCGCAAGCTGCAATTGCTTGAATCGGCCGTCAAAATTCTTTTATAATAAATTTGACGAATTTCAAACACGTCTCCTAGACCAAGAAAAGTCAACTTGGGAACAAGGAAACTATAGCCTCGCTGCATGCAATATCGGGCGATCTGATTTGATTTGTAGGGGAAATGGTGACTAGAGGAGAAAATTAAAGCAGCACTACTAAAAGTGCATTAGTGGGAATCTCGCTAGCTAAGTTGTCATCGCGCTATATTACGTTTCCTAACTGTGTGTACCTGTTGAGCCGGACCTTCGAATTCATACTTGTGTGCGGATTAGCGCATCAGTAAGAATAGCATTAAGGATGCAGGGAAAAACGAACAAACATATTTAACACTTTCTCCAAACGGCCGCCAACAAAGTTGTCCCTTCCCCGTTTGCTCCGGAAAAAACAACGTCCAGTGGACCGCAGGGACGTTTGCAACGCGCACGCGTGTGGAGCGTTACGATGGCGCAGTTCTGAGCGCTAAAGGGCTGGACTCGCCCATTTATTCCTGGAATGTGCGCGGTATATGTAGCACCTGCACTTGCTTCTCTCGCCCTCGTTTCCACCATCTGCGTTCCTTCCAGACAGCTGCCACTCCCGTCTTTGCTTCATAGTCCGCTCCTCCGCCTTTACAGACAACGAGCCAGCAACAGCAGACCCTTGAACTCAGAAAATATGGGTCCGGAAAGCCTACGCTCTCTGAGCTTGGGAGAAGACGACAAATCGTCACCGCGGACTCCGGACCCTACACTACGGCTCCATTCGTTGTTACGGTGCCTATATGTATATTAAGCAGACAAGGAAAGGGAAATAAGGGGCTCGTTGCGACACACATACGAATAAAAAGAACGGTGGTTGAAACCAAGGAGCACAGGGAGATGTTTCTATTTTTTTTTGCTTGTAGTGTTAATCAATGCTAAATTAATGGCGCAAATATATTGTCGCTGAAAGATAATTGATTAGAAAGCAGGAGAAACAACAACCAAATTCCGCAGGTGGGATCCGAACCCACGAACTCTGGATTTTGCGTCCCACCCTCGGCATGTGGTTGTTTTTTCTCCTGCTTTCTAATCAGTTATCTTCCGGCGATAATATCTGCGCCATTAATTTAGCGTTGACTAACACTACAAGTAAAAAAATAGAAATCCCCCTCTTTTCTTTGGTTTCAGGGCCTTCGCATATAGAGGGTGTTTCATCTAATATTTTACACAGTTTTTAAAAATAGGCTTTTTGAGTTAGAGGAAGGCTTTTTTCGGCATAGTATTGTCAGCTGTGTAGTGCACAGAATACAGCTAAGACGTGGCAACTAGCAGGCTGGTTAACTAATATTGAATAGTTAAAATTTTAACTCTTACTGGTAGGCTCCTCAGTTAATGAGAGGTGTGTGGCACACAGTAACATCCATACCAGTTTTTCAGAATTCCGAAAAACGCGGTTATTCTTGACGCTGCGACCGAACAAATTTTGGCTATTTTGACGAGTTACATGCACTGAAGAGGTTGCTTTGCCTGCAAGCTTCTCGAAAGCGCATGTAATTTTGCGCGATGTAGCCAAAACTTGTTGGGCCACTGTGCCGAGGGTAACCATGTTTTCCAAATTATAAAAACTTATGCGCATATTGCTTACGGTGGGCAACAGGCCTCTGATTAATTTTAGACCCTGATAGTAATATTTAAAATTTTAAGTAATCAATATTCGTTAACCAAACTGCTAGTTAGCACGTCTTAGCTGCATTCTGATATACTACACCGCTGACAATGCTGTTCCGAAAAGAGTGCGCTTCTAACTCAAAAAGCCTATTTTTAAAAATTGTGCAAAGTCTTAGATAAAACGCCCTATATAGACATGTTCATCACACGTTTAGCTGAAAGCATAGAACTTATGATGGTATACGGGCATGCACGAAAGCAGGGGCATGTCCCGTGGCTTACATGGCGATTTCTAGTGCGGCTCGCCCGCACGTCGGACATCACAAGGGTGCTAAGGGTTACCCTTATAAGTGTTAAAAACAAGACTATTGTTGCCGCCTGATAAGGAAATAATACTTTGAAAGCTACGTCAGTAGCCTAACCTTTCTGACGATTACAAAAGATTGCAGCGCTGCTACCGTCAAGAGAGGTAGGCCCCACAGGTGCGCCTCGAAGCTGCGACATTGGGTGCGTTCAAATACCTCCAAGTAGACGGCTACTTAGACGTCTAGTCGGACAGCCGCCATCTTTGGACGCGTTCCATTTCTCACGAAGCAGTCCAAGATGATTGCTTCGCCGAAGTCAACATCGATACAGGCTAACTTCCTCTCTAAAGCTGGCGGAGCTGACATACGCGGAGCGAGTCGGGTATGGATAGGCACCGTCCTTCAAGTGTTAGTCATTCCTTTAAGTTAATTGGTAGGTAAACTAGTGGCTAATTAAGCAGTCTTCGTAGACGTACGATTCCTAGCAGTGATTCACGCAGGAGAGAATCGTGCGGTTGAGAGCTTTGCTACAGCAGCGGACGCTGTAGGTCTGTTTACGAGATCCGGCATCGTCAGATGCCGAATCTTAATTAGCACCTTGATTTTACGGATTAATACTCGTCGCTGTCGTTGGGTTCCTCGATGGGCGTTAAGGTGGCTGGCGTGACGGTTAACAAATGTGTTTTTCTGTTGCTGTATTAGTTGCATAAACTCTTTCGCGTACATTCTTTTTAATCTCTACAGACTCAGAACAAACACAACGGCATGTTGCGAATTGATTTTACTCTGTGCAGGACTAAAGCTCGCTGCTGTATTTGGGTTTTTCACCGCCGCCGAGTACACGTACGGCAGACAGCAGGTTTAATGGCACGCATGCGTTTTTTTCTGTTGCAGTATCACATTTCGCGCATATTAATTTTGTGTTTACAGTCTTTCGTATTCGTTTTTTCGAGGAGCATTATCCTCTTCAGGACAACAACAACAATAGCGTCAATAATAAAAGAATAACGGCACATGCCTTTAGCGTCGTCTTTGAAGAGCGGACACTAACGTCCGTGCTACAAGTAGACTGACCAATATGCGCTGCCACAAGTCTGATTTACACGCAAAATTATTGCAGCAAAAAAATGTGCAAACTGTTGAAAATGCGTTTTTAATTATCGTCATTGCGAAGTTTAGGAAAAATTGCACTATAACTGTCCATAACCTTTAGTTACATTTTTATGCCCCGAGGCGGCATGAGCAGTAAACAAGTTCCAATATGTGGATATGTAGATGGCTTCCTAGACGTCACACTAGACGTCTTGCCTGACGTCTAGAGAACTGGAACGCATTTATTGACGGAACATAGGCCAACGGTTATGGGCGCGATCTCCGCTTTCCGGAACAGCGCTGGCGTCGACAGCGATGCCCATCGATTGACGGGAGAGCAGGCTTTCCCGCCGCGCTCGCACAGCGGCGGCCTCGTGCAAAACGCGCGTCTTCCGCGGGCGCACGCTATCTGCGCTCGAACTGCCGCCACACTGTCGCTGCTGCCGGTTGATCAATCGATCAACATCCGGGCCCGCGCAGGAAGGCCCGCCCCGGCTCGCGCGTGCGCACAGCGCCGGACGCGTCGTTGCCGGCGCCGCCGCTCGCACCACGTATCGACCCCCGGCGCGAGCGTCCCGGGTCCCGCTAGTTCACGCGGTCACGAAGGACAGCGTTGCCTCCTTCGCGCCTCCACGGAGAAAGCCGCTGCTGCTGCCGCCACCACCGGGCCGTGTGCCATGTCCGACCTCGCCGAGCGCTCTTCCGGTTAGAAAAGCGCGCGCCTGCCCCCGTAAGCAGAGTGCGTTTGCACCGCGGTGCTCCGGCAAGCTAAACCAACCGCCTGCCCGTGGGCTCCTTCGAGTGGCGCCAAGGCCTGCGCTTTCGGGCGGTTTCGCGCGACTCGGCCCGGTCCACCGCTGCGAAGGAGGCCCCGGCGCTCTGCGCTTGTACATAGACACTCCTGCCGCGTGAACTACGTACCGCTCTGTGCACGCCTCGTGTGCGCGCGCGCTTCGCTGAAGGGCCGTGTGCACGAGACTGCTCCCCTGTCGTCTGCTCGCAAGAAGAGACTTTCTCTCCGGTGATCCACAACGATGGCCGTCGCCCGCAGCACGCAAGTATCCCTCGTAGGAGTTGTTCTCTTCACGCTGATGTTTGTACACAAAGGTAAGCGCGCTCCGATGCGCCTTCAATTGTGCTCATTTTTCCCTCTCCCGAGATTCGTGGCTTCCTTCCACGCAGTAAGCGAAGGGCTAAACGCTCTCGCAGCGCGCCGAGCGGTGTTGCAACTTTTGGGGAAAAGGTCACCGCCTATGGGTCGGTCGCCGGGGATATAGGTCAAAAGTCGCGGCGGGAAGTTCTGCAGAGCATGGAAGGATATGGGCATGCTGGAGCGTCTAATGCAAGTTAGCGTCGTTTCGTCGTCGCTAAGGCAACAAGGCGCACTGCGTTCAGGTTTTGGCAAAAGGTGCATCTTGGAAACTGGCGGGCTCCTCTTCAGGGGGAAAAAGGAGAAGAAAAGAAAAAAACCAGCTAAAGGCCATGCGGCGCTCGAGTTGAGGGCGCATTTTGGGCGCAGTGTTGCTCGAAACACTCGCCTTTCTGACCTTGGAATGTATCTCGGCCAGTTCGTGAGCGTATCAGCGGCAGCTTTCTCGCCGCTTTATATTAAACCTCTTTGTGCCGGCTTTTTCGGAAATTAAAAGAAAGGAACAAAAACTGTGAACTCCGAATGCCCGGCTGACTGTATCCTTCGTTAGGCCTAGACGTGACCTTTAAGGCTGGCTTCAGTAAGCCGTTTCGATCAGCCTATATACGCTGCTCATATGCACCACAACGATCTATATACGACGAGCCGAGTATCTTCCGGGCTGATCCAATTCGACGCCATTTTTATTGTTTATTTTTCAGCGCCTCTATGGATATTTGTTTTTGTGCACTCGTGGCCAGTATTTTAAGGGGTTTACGACGTGAAGATAACATCTGTCGTTGCGATTTTATGGCCCGAAGCTGATAGCGCGTTCGAGGGTCAAGCAACTTGCTGGAGCTGGGAATATATTGCGGCGATTCGTTATCTTTTCTCAGATCTGTCTTTGCGCTTTCAGAAAGTGCCTGAGCGCACAGACGTGCGAAGCTCCTCGGCCATCAGGGAAAACTGAACGCCTGTGGAGCCCGGAGGAGTCCCCCGTACACAGAACAGAAAATATAAATGCCATACTCTGGAAATTTGCCCGGGTGTGCCGCCAAGTTTGCGTTGCTTGTTACATCGCCCGCTCGGCGGCACCGGTTGCCGCTTGTGTACGATTGTTTTCCGCTCTTTCGCAGCGTTCTTCGAGTGTTTTTTGACGAGAGCACGATAATAGCATGCAGGGCTGGAAAGCCTGCCAGCGTAGAAAAAATGCTGCAGCAAAGAAAAATGAAGTTTCAAAACAGAGTGCTCAGCCTTGGAGGCTTCCTTGGCCTGATGACCCAATGAAGCCTTGAAAGCCGGGCGTAAGTGCTGCTCGCCGGATGAAACAAACAGAATGCATGTGCGCAGGGTTAATTGGGGCGATATGGTAGAGCTCGTTACCCTGCACCGAACGTTGTCAGGCTGATGGTGATGATGGTCGCAGCACAGATGGAAAAAGAAAAGGAATAAAACAGAAGTGCTGACGGCAACGAAAATGGAAATCATTTCAAACCCTTCGTGAAGTTGCTAACAGCGAAACGAACTAACCTACAGCAGCTTGCTTACGCCAAGCTTTGCATTCTTTTCTTGGACTTCAGAGACGGGCCGATCACAGCGTTTTTCCCGCTCACTGCGACGACTAGTGGCAGTTTTTTTGTACCCCTGAAAAACGAACGTACGGCCGAGTAGACGTTCTCGACGGTGAAAAAATCTTGAAAGCGCCACTTGCGACGTCTGAGAGCAGAGACAGCGCCAAGTGAAGGCGACGGGTGGCAAACATTTTCCCAGCGCTTCCTTCAGCCCCTGGCAGTCAGCCCCTATTAGGCCGCCGCAGTGGTAAGCGAATATGTGAAGCTATCCCGCTGCAGAATTTTGTTCATTTTGCTTGTTTTATCGCCACGGGGAGCAGCGAGAGAGAGAGAGAGAGGCATCATGCCTAACCAAAATTCGCCTTCTCCCACGCCTTCTCAGCGCCACTTTACTCATGAATGTCCTGGCTCCGTCCCTGTTTGCGTGCACGTCTCTGTGTCCAGCTTGAGGGGCTCGGCGCTGCGCGCGCCCAGAAATGGGGCATCGATGAATGGTCCCTGTACGACGAAATAGTCTGGGTCTCCTTGTGCTTAACCCCTTGTGGCTATAGAAACGAACTTACGGTGCACGAGAGTGCTTTGCATCAGCGCGAAATCTTTCGCAATTTAAGCGTGGCGGTGAAAAGCTGAAGTTTCGTGAATTATTTCTTCTTAGACGTGCTCGTCAAATGTCCGGTTGTTTCGGCGAGTTTTGCTGTGCCTTGTATGATTTTTTTTTTCATTTTTGAGAGAATGGCTGGATAAATTTGTGTTCTAAGGTCACCTATAGTGTTCACAGACCTGACAGGCAATAGAGCTGTGTGTTTTAAAAAGAGCATGTACCGACAAGAGGAACTTCTTGCCTTATGGTGACAACTTGGCATACATATGTGATCATTTATTGTATGCCGATGGAAAAAATATCGGCGGCAAAAACAACTTCCGCGCATCGTGGATGATACTCTATTTTTGGCGGTGCCTTTTGACTTCTTTTTCTTTCTTTGCTCAGTTGTGTGTCCCAAGGAAACAAAAGACCCTGACGATAGGCTGCCGTCATGGCAACGACGCTGCAAGCGTCTGTGTCAGCTCGGTTGCCATGACGTCGGCTACGGTCCTTAGGCTTAGCGGCGCTTAGCAGCGCTTTGAAGCGGCAGCCCACCTCATTAAGCTTCATGCCTGTTATGTGTATACCCAGGAATACCGACTCCAGAGACCGTTGATTCCATCGCTGACGCGTGTGAGCGCTCTGTTCTCCGCAAAAATGATCTCACCTCACGTTCCTTCCATGCGTTGTCTTTACCCTGAGGTACGATGCTGAATGCGCGGAATTTCGCATTGGTGTCGCTAATAAACGCCGGAACCGCTTCCATTGCACACCAAACACGGAAATCGCAGTTCGTGTCCTATTGTGTCTCTTGTGCTGTCTCACAGTATTACCTTCCTGGTTCTTTGTTACACGTTCGATGTAACGATCTGACATTACGCACGGTCGAATGACGGACAGCGTAGTTTCCCGCAATGGAGAGTGTCGCTTGCTTAATGGCTCGAAGAGTCCTGAAGTGCATCTTGAAAGGAGCACTTTGAGCCGCGCGATGTGGTCATGCGGCTGATAAGCTTGGCAGAGGGGTTGCGTGGTCCCCGTGACTGCTAGTCTTAGAATGCTTGGGTCTATACGTTCGTCTTGCGCAGGTTCTTTGAGTTGCAACCAGAGCTGGGAGCACTTGTTCAATGCGGAACTTCACCGAGTCGCATTATCACCAGAAGCGGAAAGGTAATTGAACGAGTAAGAACACTTGAGGGGCAGTGCTGTTCGCAACAGAGCTCGGTGGAATTATCTGGCGGAGACGGTGAAGCCTGATAGAGCAGCTTCGGTATCTGCCGTATAGAACCAGGCGCATGCATACGTCTTTAGCCGAAGTCGAACGAATCCGTGCTGCCTCTCCTTTGCAACATTATATGTAAGCAAATGACACATTATCGGACACACAGTTCACACTTACGTCGTCTGACCGATTCGCTAACATTCGAAGGTCGAAAACACTTCTACCTTGAGCGCAGGTTCACTTGCTATGTGCTAGATCAGACTTCCAAGGATAGCCTGGTGGATCAGTTGTTGCGCAACGAACTCTACTGGAATCTGACGCATGTGCAAAACCTGCGTCAGGTTCAAGTGCGAGATTTTAACTCTCAAAAGCGCTTGACGCACTTGAGTTTTTTGTTACTTACTCATACTGGCAAAGTCACTGAAAAATAAGGCTTCTGACATAATTTACGCAAAAGGCGTACAGGCGCTAAAAGACGAAGACAAGCACACTCAAGACAGGACAGGCGCCTGTCTGTCTTGAGTGTGCTTGTCTTCGTCTTTTAGCGCTTGTACGCCTTTTGCGTAAACCATGTCAAGCTACAACCAACTAGCTCAAATGAAACTAGATCTTGCTGTAAGGCTTCTGACTCGTCCCTTTTGGAGTTGGGTTTGGTACGCGCCAGTGTGAAGAAAAAAATTGCGTCACTGGAAAAGCGTATCGCATTCTGGGACGCCTCATAGATGGTGGTAGCCGCATTCGGGTATCCGCAGGGTTCACTGGCTGCTGAACGTTCCGTCCTTCTAGCCCGCTTCTCTTCGAGCCAGGCGGCGCGCATGGTCTTTCTGGTTGCTTTCGTGGTTTAAGGAGTCACGCCATTCAGCCGCTTTCGATGCTTCACGTGCCGCCTCAATCAGCTGCTCCTGTTTTCCATGCCGGGCAGGACGCTAAGCGTCCATTTTGGATGTTTGATGCGTCATAGCGCCTCCCCACTCGTCGGCCTTGGCGACGCGTTTGGTAGCCTTCGTCTATGGTTATATAAAGCCGTGGTTGGGGACATAGGCGACTCTCTCTGTCGCTTGACTCAACAGGCTCAAATGCACGGCCACGGCGGAAGCCTGGCATTTGAAACGTGGTACGAATGGATGATAGATGGTGAAGGAGAGGACGATCTGCGATGCAAAGATCGAGAGACTAACAACTACCAAACAAACAAACAAACAAACAAACAAACAAACAAACAAACAAACGCATCGCGATAGCCCATTATTGTACCTAAGCCCTCCGGCGGCGATTTTAGAAATATGGCCAAGAAAATTTTGAATTTATTGAGATTATATCTTTGTTAGTTTCCAGAATTCATTGCTATGCAAAAATTAGTTCATGCGAACAATTGGGCCCAGTGCGCCTGAATGGCATCCTTTCAATTTTTCGAAGGTGCATTCCTTGTCGCGGCGGCCGTATATCGGATGGTTTCAAACACAAAAACACCCGTGCACTGTTCGATGTCAATGCACGGTAAAGTGTTCTAAATTAATCCGGAGCCCTCTACTACGGCGTCCTTCATAGTCCATATATGTGTAGCTTCGAGGTGCTAAACCACACAATTCCATTCAATTTTGGCTATGTACCAAGACTGACAGTCAAAGAAATCAAGACTCTTGATTAATTTGATGTTTAACTAGGATTTAAGACTAATTAAAGCACAAGTAGCACATGATTTCACATCTTACTATGGTATGATATATGGGATTTGCCGTCCCAAAGCGGCACACGAGCTATGAGGGACCCCGTAGTGGAGGGTTCCGGTTTGATTTGCACCACTCGGGGGCTCTTGACTGTGCAGTGACATCGCACAAAACGTGGGGTTTCTTGCACTTTGCATCCATCGAAACGCGGCCGTTGCGACTGTGATTGAAATACGTCCTCGGGCTCAGCAGCCGAGCGCGCTAACAACGAGCCACCGCGGCGGGTGCACGTTTTACTGCGGAAGTCGTTAAAGCAGTCCTGCGCGGCCGGCGAAGAAAGATTCGCACTTCCGGCAGCGAAGCCTGGATTTCCAAGTGCATTCATTGTTTTTGCACCGTTGGACAATGATCGTGCTGACATATCTTTGCCACCGGTTGAGCCCATCGTATATTGGGGAGCTTGCGGGAAACGAGGGAGAGTTATGGTCTTTCTGAAAACAACTCGGTGCTTGGGCGCTTGGATACTGAGACGGAGTACACGGGTTCGAACCCGACCGCGGCGGTCGAATTTCGATGGAGGTGAAACGCAAAAAGGTGCCAGTGTTCTGTGCGATGTCAGTGCTCGTTAAAAATCCCCAGGTGGTCGAAATTATTCCGGAGCCTTACACTACGGCGCCTCTTTCACTCCCACCTTCTTTTCTTCCTCACGGCGCGGTTCAGGTGTCCACAGAGACGTGAGACAGTGCGCCATTTCCTTTCCTGAAAGGCCGCTTTTATCAAAACTCGGTGCAAAGATGCTCGGTCGCCCTATCTGATGATTTGGTTGCTGTTGTTCTTGAGCGAGACGAACCTTGAAGACCTATAAAACGCAAAACGCGCTTCAAATCAATGCAGGTTGCATAAGCCGCGCAAGTAACTTAAGTAGGTTTACCAGGATTGTGGTCATTTGGGCGCTCTGTGCACGTTTGTGCACACAAATTTTTCACGTAATTTCACTGCTATCCTTTCAACGGCACCCAAATTAAATAACATCAGCGACAACCTGGCACTTGCATCAATTAGGGATGCAATTAGTGATAATTATATTTTCTGTTCGAAGGGTGCGACAGCAAAAAGAAGTTTATCATGCGTACTCACGTGCTGCCCCATAGAACACTCAGGCGTCAATCTTTACCGAATGTTTGCGTTAAAACTTCGCATTCCTAAGCGAAATGGCGCGAAGAGTACGCTTGCGATTCGTCTAAGAATGGCCACAGGGCATAAAGAGTCGCCAAGCAGTGCTGCTATTTTTGCGGGAGCGCTGGTTCGAATTCCGCTGGTAACTTTTAAGTACGGTGAAAGTGCCGTTCTGACGCAATCGTTCGGAATATTTCGGGTAGGTTCGGTTTCATGTTCATCAGGTTGCGACTATGCTCGCATAAGTTTGCCTAGAATGGGAGGGGGAGCTAAAAGCATTTAAAGCTTTAAGAAAATGTGGTAGCGTGTTATCGTAGTTTAAACCGAGCAGACGTGCAACAGCTTGTGTTTAGCCTCGTTGGCGCATGGTTTTGCTTTGCTGGGTCGTCGGCTCGTCTGGCGACGATTTTAGTTCGATAGTAGTGAAGGGTGGCTTACTGGGACGTGAGAAGCGCCGGGGACGGGGACTCTTGCGCAAGTAATCGATGAAGCGGCGGGACGTGAGGCAAGGTCACAAGGAGCAGTTCTCCAGCACGAGCGTCAGCCGGCCGCCTCAGGAGATTCATCGACGTTGACGTCGGAGCATGATCGTCTTCATTCCAGTAGCATTTAAGTGATAAAGACGACGATGTGCAATGCACAGCAAGGGAGTGAGTTGCGGTTTAACACGAGGCATGATCGGCTGCATGCGGCGATAGCATAGTGCTCTCGTGCAGTGGTCAGCGAAACTGATCTGTTCGGGCCGCCGCGGGTTCGAATGCCAGTCGCGGCAGTATTTTTTATTTATTTATTGTTTGGCCAAGGTCACCATCAAGGTCAAGCTTCACACGAACTCGGTGATCCGGTTCGGCCTCGTGAAGTAGTGCTGTCGAACTAAAACCCTGAAACGAATGCTGAGGCTGGTCCACAATCTTCTTTCTGCCAATGAATCCTCGCGGCCCAGCCACAGTAGCGCGGCAGGACGACGACAGAGTGGTCCGCTGCAGAGAGGTCGGTTTTCTCTGTTTCAGAGTACGAACAGGGTTCGCCGCGGATGCTCGGCAAACGCGTTCGTGCTCGCTCCTGAACTCACCGCACGCTGTGTAGCGGCGTAATGCTATTCGAAGCGAGCATGCAGCTAGAGCCCTCGGCGTCCTGCCTTGCAATGGAGGAGCCAACCTTCCGTGATCGGCGGTGGCATACGGCGTTAGTCGCTGCTCTTTCCATGACAACACTCAGCTGGGCATTGTTTACACAGCCCGTACACATTGGACAAACCGACCGCCTGCTTCATGCTTGGCGCTCATCACAGCCGGCTTGCGTTACGGCGGCTCAGACCAGTCAAGCGGCTCGATATTTCTCCGTTTAATAGTAAACCGTTATGCATGAAGAAATGAAGCAAAAAAAAAAAACGAACGCGAGGGCTCAATGCAGGATCATTTACGCTCTTTCCGACTTCAAAGCTGGCCCTTATCGCTTGAGGGATCACATTGCTGTTCTTTGAGATGGCTGAATAACTGATACCGTGATCTCGGTAGTTTACAAAGGCACACGCTCACCCTTTGACTTGAAGAATAGCCGGAATCTTTGGCCAGACTATCCGCTCGGATAGCATAACGCTTGGACCCAAGTGAATGGAAAGGACGACTCCGGTGGTGGCATCGCCGGTTTCTTGCCGTTACTTTTCGATTGCGATGGCTGCCCAAAGGAACAATCGGTGCTACAGCTGGCTTTGAGCTCGAGACCACACTCGATTTCGTTAGCTGAAGGCTGCAAACGGTCCCTGCAGCACTTAAAGGGGCTCTGAAGGGGGCTCTAATAAAGTTGCGGCATGCCTGGGATATTGAAGCACGCCGCTTCACAAATAGTGTCCAGCAAGGATTTTTTCAATGCGCTTTGTAGAAGCGGAGTTATCTGTAGATAAAATTTGAATTTAAGCGTCTTCGCGCTTTCCCACTCCTCTCGTCACTTTTTGCACGCTGGAAGGTAGGCTCTCCTTCGCCGACCCCCCTCTGGGAGCGGAACTTCCCGAGCCGCCGGAGATAAGCGGCTCATTGGCCGCGGCCAGGGTAGCTGCTGACGTCTGCAAGAATCTAACCAATGGCCACCTCTCACCATGTCTACGCAGATGCGCGGGACGGAGGAGGGTGCGAGCATGAAAAAGTCGCCGGGAAGGGCTCGCCAACTTTGACGCGTGATTGTGTCGTCTGCTGCGTGTAGAAGAGCTCCGGTGTTCATGGCAACAAAGTGCAGTGATTAAATGAGTTAATGTGCTTTCCTCGGAAGGAGTTTCAGAGCCCCTTTAAAACTCGCGTGCCAATGCGAATAAGCCTGGGATCCGACGGTTAGTCTGCATGAGCGGGTGACATCCCCGGTGGTGTACGTGCAAGAACGAGCACCGATCGGCGTCTGTGCAGCGGCCTGCTTTCCTCGCGAAGCCCTCTCAGAGGGTGGGTCAGGAGCCACGCCCCTCTCTGCTGTGGCGGCACCCCGCAGCCGCTCTCTCAATGGCCGCCGCGGGCCATTAGGCCACCGGCAGACGGCCCCGGATCCGACGGCAGTGCCTGCGGCGGTCTGTGCGCATGACAGACGTGCCCGCGCGCCACTTCCTCGCGATCCACTTGTTCTTCCACTCTCGCGATTGGAACGCCTTATAGAATATTCTATCGCACCGCTGTACGGTTCTTGAGAACTGGCGGGCCCAGTATGGACTCAGAGTTCTCTTTCGTTCTTTTATTAGACGCGAGTGCTCAGGTGTTGCTGACTGTAACACACCTTTTCATATGGTTGAAACTGTTCGCCGCAAGCAACCTGGAGGATAAAATCGGTTCAGAGAGCAGCAAGGACATGGCCATTGACACGTGGTATGCGTTCAATCAATCAATCAATCAATCAATCAATCAATCAGTCAGTCAGTCAGTCAGTCAGTCAGTCAGTCGGTCGGTCAGTCAATCAATCCATCAATCAACCAATCAATCAGCAGCCAGCCAACCAGTCAATCAATCAATAAATCAGTCAACCAATCAATTAACAGAAACTAAATAAACACGGACTTTGACGTAATAAATAGTTTTCCTCAAGGTGTATTTTTGTGTTACCTTGCTGGGGATTAGAAGGATTAGGATGTTTAAATAAAGTTTTACAGATTTTATGAAATTAGGCACCGAGTGGTTCGGAAAATCCGCATCTGCACAGAAGTTGCCCAGCAACGGGGACACAAAGTGAGATAATAAATGTCACCGTCACGCAACTAATTAACTAAAAAGTGTGTTAACTTTTAGTGACTCCAATAAGCCAGAATTTTTGTATTGGAAATTAACAGGCAGGCATAATTAATATTCCTACACAACATCGTATTGTGGAACTCTCCTAGCATGCATGAGTTTGCAGATATTTGCGTCCAAATATTCAGCTGGATTTTGCGTTATTTCACATGCAAGGCGGTGAGGATCGGCGCTGTTGGGGAGGGCGCTTCAATCCCACCGCTCCACCAGTTGCTGATGTGGGGCTCGGAGTCGCTCTCGACGGAACCACAGGTCAGGAACGACGCTTGCTCCGAACACCGCCACCACCACCAGGACAGGACTGCCGACAAGTAAAAGGATTTCGATGATGGGAGGAAGGTTACGAGAGGGTTTATTTACATTATTTACATTGTAGAGATCAAAATGAACGTCTCTCCGAAGAGAGGGTCTTAAGGTAGGATCATAATGGAGGATCCAAAATGGAGCACCAGAAGGAGCACACAAGAGGGGCATGATTGAGCATGATCATCACTGCACTCGCCGTCCAGTTTTTATACAGTTCTCCGTCCCTAGATTCCCTAGGTTGAGGACCTCTCCGCCAGAGTGGGAGTGGCCTAAACCTTGCGTCATCACGCAGAAACACGCACCACCGCACATAGGGACACGCCCTCGTGACGTGTCGAGCCAGGGAGAGAGGAGGAATCCCTAAGGCTCACGCGGACTGCGGAGGGTGAAAGTTTTCTGGCCAGCCAAAAGTCCCCACGCGGGGCTGAAACCTGTTTTTAGATGTCAGCCGACGCGCTGGACAAGATCACACGGTTGGGTCCAGTGGCCGAAAGGGACGCTTCGTTCTTGGCGATGTCTGCCAAGTCTGGCGGACGATGCCCGCTAATCCGCCGCCGTTTTCCCTCGCCGACCGTCTTCTACCGGGAGCCAGGCCGTATTAGTTCCCCCAACTTAGTAACGACCATTTGGGATTAGCTGCCGCTCGATCACTGTGGCGGCCTCTCCGCTTCGCCCGGAGTCCACCCGGGCGACGCTCTTCGGGGTACTCGGGTCGGGGAACGTGGGAGCGATTCTTATCGCGTGGCTCGGGACCATCCCGAAGAAGCTTATTGTTGGTTTCCAACAGGTGAGCCTTGCTGACGACACCGCTAATACAGACGGGTGAACGCCCGAATGTAACAGCGCGTAACTCCTACTAGCGTGGCGCGGCGTTTCGTCTGCCAACGGCGCAGAGCGACCGGTGAAGCTGATAACTGTTTCCCTTTAACTTTCGGCTATCGAAATGGGGAGAGCATCCTACGCAACAGCTGCGTCACACTAGGGAGGAGTTTCGCGTGGGAGTCGACACGAAACTCCTCCCACCGCTTTGCATGCGTAATTACGCGAAATAAGTGGAAAAATTTGGAGGGCGAGTATTTTGCGCGCGCTAGACGAAATCTACCAAATGGAGCAGTCTGGAAATGCGACCGCTTTTCTGTTTCCAATATAAAAGATTCACGCTAGCCGCAGTGGTTAAGAAGTTCATAAATAATTTTAGTTAATTATGTGCCTGACGGCGACAGTTGTCATCTCACTTTGTGGGCCCCTGGCCGCATAACTTATGCGCGGAGGTGGTTTTCACGCACTACTCATTGCCTAATCTTAAGAAATCTGTAGAAGTTAATTTTGGTCACACTGCATTGTTTTTCTATAGGCAGTCGGGCACAGCATGACCCTTTAGAACATCTTGAAACCACAACCTAATACCGTGAGGCGGGTTGGCCTATCAAGAAGTTTATCCTCATGTCTAAGTATAATGACGTGTGCGTCGGGACACATTAGCGGGATTGCGCAAATAAGGCTCTTAGAATGCGTCTCATCTTTAGGGGCTTCTGACCTTCCGCCAGTCCCGACTATAGACCCCTAAGCATGACGCACTGCGAACGGCGAAGCTAGTTTCAAGAGCACTGAAAAGTTGTGCTTAACGAGCAGGCACCTAGGTCATAAGATATACCGCGCCCTAAATTTGCCTGCTTTACTCTCGCCGTCTATGCCTTGGACGTTGTCTCCAATTTTTTTTTGTGTGTGTGTGTGAAGATTATAGCATATGACTGACGCGAATGAAGTAGCAGTAGCCGTAAATCTGATTCGGAGGTACAGACACGTTTCTGGGCTAACCTGTGCGAAGTTATTAACCTGCGTCGATACCCGTCATTTGGACTCAGCGACTGGATGTTATATTACAACCATTCAGAGCACCGTTTCTCGGAAATGAAGCACATTTTTTAAAAAAATATCTCTTTGTCCTCAAACGCCGCTGATAGGTTCCCTGGAATTAAGTTCTTTCCCGTCTGGCGCCAAAACAATTTCTTTGTAAGCATACAGGAGCTACACAAAGGAGCCAATTTGAAAGAGCTTCTTGCCGCGCGAACGCCGATTTATATCAAGTACGGCGGCAACCACTTTTAGACTGAGCGCTGCGATCCGAGGGGGGGGGGGGGGGTAACGGGGTATAAGGCATTGTTTCGAGGAATATCATGCGGCGCAGAAACTGGATCGCCTTTATCATTCCCGCAGTTTACGAAACGTTTCGAGTTTGTTCGTGCCGTCAACCGCAGCTTCAGACCGACGATCGAGTTAGCGCTGCTTCATATGGTACAACTCCGCAAAGTCCGCTATTCTCGCGCGTTTTCTTATTTTTTTCGTTCGTTTTTCGCAGGGCTCGGCGCCGCGTGTTTTCGACGCGACTTCTATCAACGCGAGCCGTGGGCGAGCACAGAGCGGCGGAGGCAATGCACACGTGCTGCCAGGAAACCCTCCATTACGGCCGCCCCTGCTGCATGCAGATCGTGCGGCTATATAGATGCCATTCCGGGACGCGCGCGATCGGGCTTCCGTGCTGCGCGCGGCGTCGGGCCCCGCGGCCGTGAAAGAAGCAACGACGACGGACGGGCGGTTGCGGCGCGGAGAGTATTAGGTGCGATCGCGCTCCGCGATCGAAAGAGGCCTCGCGCAGAATTTCTGGTCCGCTTCTCTCCTGTTTGCGCAAACATTGGCGCCGCCGCAGCGCAGCGCATTGTTCGGGAATACGGGAAATCATCAGTCCTTTCCGAGCGAGCGTGCGTGATTGCGGGGGCTCTCAGCGGAGTTGGGCAACAAGCAAAACAAAGCGCGGCCTGCATGGTAGCGCAGAGTGCGCCGTCCCTCTCTCGCCCCCTATCTCACACCCGAGGCGTAATAACAACACACCACTTGCGCGCATATTGTGGGTATGAGAGCTATAGGTCCTCTGTTTTTCTTTTGCCTCGCGGTTGCGAAGCTTTGACGCGCGTTTAGGTCGGCATCGTGGGCGCATTTACGGTGCGCATAAACATAGACTGGGTGGGTCGAGAAGTGCGTCTGTATCTCGAGATTCGGCGCATATTGAGTCACAGTGCAAACTGAGTCTGCTTTCATCATGAATTGGGGAGAGGGCGAGGGAGGCGAGATGCATGGCGTTGCTTTTATTTGCTGCTTGTCGAAGGGCCTAAGTGGCGCGTTGGCCCTAGTCGCTGCATTCCGCTCGACAGCGGCAGCGAGGGCGCACGCTGTGTCACTTTCATCTGCTTCCAAGTGCACCATCACCTGTTTCTCTCTTTTGCTCTATCCATGGGTTTTTCAATAATAGGGATACAATGTGTGCGTCATAACGCACCATATAACCGGCGTCACTCGGTCTTCCTTCTCTGACCTTTACCAAAGCTAGCAGTTTGACTATCTCCGTCAGCAGACCTGTACAGCCCCGGGGCCACGGCGCGTTGTGATTTCGCGGTTGTTACTTATGAGACTCCTGCGACGCTGGCCGTCGCTCCCCCATGGCCGGGAGGCTCCGTGGGTCATTGGGAGAGCGGCTTGCGCTTTTTATTTATTTTTTTTTCTGGACACCTTCGCTCCAACATGAGTATAAAGTTCCTTTTTTTTTGCTCTGATTTCACAAATGAATGATGGTACCGTACCACTCCAACTACTGAAACCAAATATTTTTGCGGGATTTCTTCACGGTCAGGCTCTTCATTATGGACTCATATCAACGCACGCCTGATGTAGCGTGTCCCAATGCAGTGTACCCGTATGCGGGTATCGTGCATCCGGAAAGCGATTTGGCTGTCGGCTTTCTCCTCTCTTTTTCATGCAGAGACACTGAATGCAGTGTTACCATTGTCTTTGAAGCTTCGCTATTACAACTATCGTTTCGAGAAATTTGGCTTGGATAGACATATTTTGAAAAATATCAAGAGCGGTAACCATCAAGCGATGGGTTTATAAATTGTGTGTGTGTGTGTGTTGTTCGATGCACAAGCAGCCATTTTCAGATCTCAAACGCAGCTAGAGCCGGGCCTGTTAAATTTAACTTTTTTATGCTTTTAAAATCCAAGTTTTACAGACCAGAACACCTCTCGTCGGGGTACTCAGAATCGATCAAAACTATACCAAGCGGAGAAAGTATGGCGAGAGTAGAAGCAACGCCAGTTTCACCTGCGTGTGGAAGACACTTTGCGCTTTCTTAGTTCGGTGCCAACTTTCCCTTTTCTCGTTCTCTGGTGACTAGTTGGAATGTTCTGACGGGTAACTCGTGTCTCCAAAAGGGCAAGAATAATGACCCACTGCAGCAGTTGCGCGTATTGCATGATTGATGGCCTTCTCTAGAGTTTCGAGATGGCTGTGGAAGGTATTACCCCTATTCTTTCTTGATGTCATCCATACTTCCCACTTCTACCGCTCTCTCGCGTCGGCAAGACTCCCTGGTGAACGTTGCTACTTCTGAGCTTGGAAATGTTGTTGCAGCTCGTGGAGTTTCAGCGCAGTTGGAAGTCGTTCTGAGAGAGGGAGGAAAGCAAAAATATATATTGTGGTGAGAAATTGAGGGTGTGTGGCTGTGAGCGAGAAACGTGAAAAATTGAAGTTGGTGTACACGAGAAGACAAAAATGAATGACGCTTTCTTTAAAAAAAAAAAAACAGCGGTGATGACGCTTTCGACGGTGTGCGTGGATGCCCCGTTTTGCAGATCTCCCCTGTTCATAGCGGGGACATAGCCTGTAGCACGTCGGCGGAACTACAGAAAGGAAACAATAGCTCAAGAGCCCGCTAAAATGCAGACTCGAGTGGTCACTATGCAGGGCAATGGCTTCTAATTTGGGAAAGCGAGAAGACAAAAAAAAAAACAACGCGGAAAACTGAGAAATATCCCTGCCAAGATTCGCTGGTAAGTGTTGCTGTTCATGCTTTGGTGAAACATCCAGAAAACCTCTGTGTTTCCCCAGAAATATATGAGGAAGTAATTTTTGGTACAGTTTAACCTCGCTATAACGAAGTCTGATGGGCCCTTAGATTTCTTCGTTATAGCCGTTGCTTCGTTGTACCGGTAAGCGTCCTTGGATAACTGTCGCAGGTCAGCGGGCTTACCTGCCACTACACAGCTGACACAGCATAGCCGGCGTTCAGTGTGTCACCGATGTGCGTTGCCGGAGCGTTCAACACGCGCACTGAGTGCCAACCACGTGGCCGAATAAACACGCACCTTGCCAATGCGAGCCGGTATTTTCCGCACCTCGCGTGGGTTTCAGAGCCTAGAAGAAGGGTCTTGAAGGAGCTTTGTCGTAGAGGACAGGGAGGGAAAAAGGGCGCGCTGTTGTGGCGATTTGATCGCGATCATTTGTTTTGGTTGGCTTCGCCGTATATCTCACGAGCACGCGGGTCAGAGAAATTCTTCGCATGAGATGATTTTCCTGTGGCGGATGCGTACGCCAGACCGAAGGCTTTGTTCTGCATCTTCATTTTCTGTTGTTTGACCCTGTGAAAGGGGACCTGAATACCCTCAAGCGCGCCAAGTGCACTTAGAATTAATCAAGCAAGCATGCTGCAAAAGCGGAAGCTAAACTCCACATGGGACCAGACAAGCGGAGCTGGCTCGCAGTGCGCATCGAACAGCTTGGAGAAGTGCAACTTGCAAGCGTGGCTGATCGGACTACTTCGTAACTCATGACAGCTAAAAATTTAACACAGTGCATCTTTAAGACAGGGACGAGAGGGGGTGCTGCAATATGCCGCATCGAATGGAAACGGAAGTCTTGGGCACAGTTAAAATTTGACATACTCAGCGCGAAATCGACAGCGGGATTCAGTGGAGGCTTGCTTTATCCAGTTGTAGGAAAAATATACTCTCTAAAAACTAGATATCAAAGACGTGGAATTCTATGGCATCTTCCAGAAAGAATGACTATTCCTTCGTTATATTTATTATATCCTCATAAGCAGTTTCGTTATAGCGAAATTCGACTGTATTCTCTTTCTTTTGTAATTTTTTGCACAAACCCATATATTTTTTTTTTGTTACCGTTGACAATGCTGTATCAAGATTAGAGGGAAAGTAAAACATAAGCATTTTCTTGCATTTTAAACTACATTCCCTTATGTAGGGCCTGCGCCATCTACCTCCAGCCCTTTACGTTGTTTCTCAAGCGTAGCAGAGCCTTTAGGGCGCCTCACGCCTATGTGTTTGTTATGCCTCGTATTGTTTGTTGTAAAGCCTGTATTAGGTGTAGTTGCGTATTATTCACTGTCCGTTTGCACTGCATCTGCCTCCCAACAGTCTTTCTCCGTTCAGGACATTTTAAGTTCTCTGATCTCTAAACTTCGCAGGTTGACGGCGAGAACTTGCGGAAGTAGTGGATCAGGAGTACTATCGGCAATAGATGTAAAGGGAGTACGAAATGTGTACATGCTTTAATAAGGCGTATAACCGTCCTGAATGATTGCACCTATTGTGCAGAGACTGTCGGGCGGCCATAAACACCGCAGAATATATCGCTAGGCTATATTATATCCGTCACTAAATCTTCACAGCAACTACCCTGTATAGGTACTTTCCTTTCGATTTTTTTTTTTGTTTCCAGCCATTAATGACAGTTTGGAACTGCTTGTGTGAGAAAAAGGTGACGATGTAGTTAGAACGAAAAAGACAATACTGCCGTAACAAAAAAAAAACAGTGTTCATGGCTGGGAACATTTGTTTACATACTGATGAACTGCGGTTATGGGAATGCGCCAGGTACAGGGTGTTATCTAAGATGTTATGCGACTTTTAGAAATAGGCTTTTTGAGTTAGAACGCTTTTTTTCAGCATACCATTTACCATTGTCCGAAGTATAGCGCATCAGAATACAGCTAAGACGAGCTAACTAGTAGGCTGGCTGACTGATATTCAATACTTAACTTTTAACTATTGCCTTTAGTCTCTTCAATTTTCAAGAACCGTGTAGGCCACTGTATATAATATCCATACCCGTTTTTAGAATTTCGAAAACGCAGTTACCCTCGGCGCTGCGGCCCAACAAATTTTGTCTATTTCGACGTGTTACGCGCACTGGAGAGGTTGCTTTGCCTGTAAGATTCTCTAAAGGCATGTATTTTGGCGCGATTTCGACATAATTTGTTGGGCCCAACGCGAGGGTAATTGTGTTTTCGAAATTCTAAAAACTGATATGGATATTACTCAAGGTGGGCCACCCGCCCCTCACTAAATCAGGAGACTGCCTAGACGCAGGGACCGTACCATCGTTCTCTGCCGGACTTCATCAAATCAGCTGGCCTTTTTCCATTCATTTAATCTCTACTACATCATTCATCACACCTTCACCCATCATTGATGCCCCGGGGAATAAATTTCGCTTAAAGAAAAATCAGGAGACTAACAGTAAAAGTTAAACGTTAACAATTAAGCATTAGTTAACCAGCCTACGAGTTAGCCTCTCTTAGCTGAATTCTGAGGAACTGCACCGCTGGTAATTTTACGCCGAAAAAAGAGAGGTCTTCTAACCAAAAAGCCTGTTTTTAACAACTGAAGAGCACCTTAGGTGATACACCCGCTAAGTTGATATGTGTACTCCCGAATAACTGCAGGCGGTTGTGTTGCTTGTAATAAACATATTACTCAGTAAAGAGTTTTGCGCCTCCCGAACTATAAAGGGCCCTTCTGTTATTTCTATGGCCTTAGCTCTTTGCTGCACGCGCTGAACCAGCTGTCTTTGGTCCTCTATGCTTGAGCTGGACAGCACGGCCACCCGCTTCTCAGCTTGTGGGTTTGGGATTTTCGGGGCGGCCTGCTGTTTTTTTTTTTTTGCCCGAGGGCAAGAACCGTTCACATCTGCTTCAAGAACAAATGTTCTTGCAACATCCGCTGCGTACGTGCCCTCTTAAAAGCGCGTTTTAACATTGGCACGACTTAAGGCGGTTTCTTCCGTTCTGCTACGAGTCGAGAAACAAGAGATAGTGCGTCTGAACAATTTTTATATCGAGCAGAGCTAGTATCTAAGTGATGGCATGGCTGCAGCGTATACATCGAGACACGCTTAGAAGTTACAAAGCTTCTTATCTCAGCTCTCTCTTAGGGGCCCTTCAAAGAGGGTCAGGACATCGCAGTTGTCTATCAGGCAGGGGCGCTGTGAACGCATAAAAAGGATGGTATTTACCTGCCCTGTGTTAAGCTGATAGAGAAGAAACCTACATTTTTTTTATAGCTTCATTCACTTGTTCCCTGAGCGCAAAGGCATGCGAGCTCCGTGACAGTTGTGCATCGATCATAGAACTCGGGTTTGGGAACAGGTTAGCGTAACTTAAATAACGCAGTCCAAAGCTAGGTGTAGCACATTTGACAATGCCGTTTTCAAACTTTTCAAGAGCGCTGATTTTCCTTCCAGACCGTGTGCAACCAGCCAAGGGAACAGTGTACAAGCGAGATTTAGAAAGCCAGGTGTTGGCAGCATTGGCGTAATCATTCAAGCGAGCTCGGATTCATGAGCCTCCGAGGCGAATGTCGCAACAAAACCAAAAAGGATTGATCGGAGCCACCCTTTTGCGTGCAGTGGACTATGAGACCTATAGAGCGGCTGTTGGATCGAATCTGCATAGACTGCACTCAACGTCGCCGGAAGCAGTAGCTCAAAATAAGACGAGCAGTAGCACGTGTACATAACGGCCCAACCACATGGGTTTTCGATACGGCCCACAGATTCCTTTCAGTGCAAAGAATTCGTTTGTGCTCAAGCTAGGGTGGACTGGACAGGATACGCGCTATCTATGTAACGTAAAAGCGGCGACAAGTGCCGAGCAGATATCCGCGTTCGGGTAAGGGGTAGCGTAACTTACTTTGAGATACCGCAGCCTCCGCACTAGTGTCAACACCGAGTGTTTTGTGGGTCAATGTGCGAATTGTTTTCAGCAGACACTTTGGCGACGACAAGAGGAAACAAGACGCGTATCACGCGGCTTTCTTTGTGGATGGATAGCGAGACAAAGTTGGTGGGCAACCAAGCCTCAACAATGTCGCTCTGATCCGGCATCGACTTGAGCATCCTCGAAACTGAAGAACCTGAAACTACGTGCGGTTTAAGAGGATATATCTGTGGTCTTAGAAGCTTGCTGGTACTCTGCTGCAAGAAAACAAAGTCGCAACTGAATAAAAATTTTGCCAGCGGATAGCTGTCGTCCTCTTCTGGCAATAAAACAGATATGAATCATCGCAGGCTTTACTGAACTCGGCAAGGTTAAGAGCTCCAAATGCGCCGCTATTTCCCGTTGACCAGCGACGCACGCATTACTAGCGTATGGGGGTCACGGACAGCAATTTCAAATAATTGCTGCAAAAATAAGAGGGGACGGGAACTATGAAAGCAAGGAAACGAGGAAGAAAGATCAAACAGATACGATAAGAAATGCCGTTGTATAGCACCTCGCATCAATGGCTTTACCATAGGCGCTCGATACGTCTAAGTGGATTGTTCCGCGTGAAATGAAGAACGCCTGCACCTGTCGGTAATGAGCACGAAAATGAGAAAGGCACAAGGAAGCATAAACAACAACAACACCAACAATCAGCCCCACGACCAAGAGGGTCGTCTCCAGAACGCCGTAATCGTGTGGCTTAAGAAGTGCGGAACAGGCTGAAAGATTGTCGCGCAACATGCAGACTCTTTAGGAGGCAACCATGCGGCAGTTTCGCTTTTATCGTCGCCTTTCGAATCGTAAAGCCTAGTAAGGTGTGGGGCGCGGGCTAGTTGGTAATGCATTGCTAGACGAAAAGCGTGAAAAAAACACAGGGACGCAAAGAAAGACGAAGGACAAGCGTCTAACTTCCGACTGGCGTTTATTGGAAACATCGAAAGATATATAGGCACACGAAAGAGGGGAAGACAAAAATTAACAATGACAGCAGCATATAAAAGGTCATGTCACTCGATCCCCGCTTAGATACATCATCTCCTTTTTTGGAAGGCCGATTGATGGCGTGCTTACGCAGCCACTGGTCCGTCCTGTCAATCTCTAGCGCCTCCAATATCTCCGTTTGTGATTTGCGAAGGATGCCGGTCGACAATTACAGTTTGTGGGAAATCCGGAGCACAATGGCCGCCACCCTCATATTCACAGTCACGGCAGTGAATTGCCAGTTTCCCTCATTTGTTTCACATTGTTGGCATGTTCTCGGGAAACGCTCGTCTACGCATCGTCCACTCTGGGTCGACGTAAAAACGGCCGCATGTCAGTGGTATCTTATAAATGATGCCTTCAGTACAATCAACATACCTGTTGGCATGTCGTGTTCTGCAGCCTGAATCTTGTCCTCCCGAAGGGTTGGTCAGCCTACAGAGCCTGCTTAGTTTATGGGGTGCTGAAAGCACCACGTTGATATTCATTCTCCGATTAATCTTCTTGAGACTGTGGGATAAAGTGTGAATATACGGCAAGGCAACGACACTCTTTTTATGTTTTTTTTTTATTTTGCAACTTTTCCACTGTCATCCTTTTGCTTTTTGAGGGTGCCCCCAGCCATAGGCACAAAGAGGATGGGCTGGATAGCCGCTCTCTCTTAGGCGATCATCTGCCTCCATAAACTCTCTCCAACTAAGTGGGTGCAGGACTTTTCTGGAGCATTGGACAGGCAGGTTTTCACAATGCCTCTTTTTACAAGCTTCGTGCGCGCCGAAGCAAAATGTAGCAGCGGTTTCTTACCTCGCGGCTCGTATACCCCTACACAAACTCGAATCTGAACAAACAAGCCTGAGGTCCAAGAATCTAAGGGACGACCCATCGGGAACCTCATGGGTTAAAACAAGCGGCTTCAGGTCAGCCTAAAAAAAATGGCTAAAATGCGGGCTACTTCCTCTTCACAGCCGCCATCGTCCACATTTAAAATTACTAAAAAGTCATCTACGTACCGAAAGGTTGGTAAGACTTTCGACTGTGCAAGGGGAGTCGGCCAAGGCCCTGTCAAGGTTGCGCTAAAAATATATCACTGAAAATAGGAGCGATGCTCGACCCTATGCAAATTCCTTCTTTTTGTATGAAGACGTCATCGCACCATGTTACAGCCGTGGACTGCAGATACATAGAAAGCATTTCTAAGAACCCGCCTACGCTCAAACCAGTTGAGTTTCGAAATCTGACCGCCCCAAACTTAACAATGCACTCCTCGCCAGACTGCAGTAGGCCTTCGTGCGGTAGACAATAAAACTGGTCTTTTATATCAGTAGAAAAAATTTTGCAGCACATCCCACTCTGGCTTTGTAAAAACTGAATCACACTTCGATTCCTTATCAAAAAGGGATCGTCAAAATTTAGGAGGTTCAGCCCCACCTGCAAAAAGGAGTGCAATCGCCTTTTGCCACGTCCGCGCTCCGTGACAATAGTGCGCAAGGACCAGTCAACTTTGTGCGTTTTTACGGAGAAAAATAGTTTGAGGCTTTTGGACTTGCTTTTCTCAATTTGTTTTGCGACTATCGTTAGCTCAAACTTATTGCACAACCTTTTTGCGTGGGCTTTTTTCTTTGAAAGTCGGCGTGTTCAAAAACGGCTTGAAAGACGCCTCAATCGCGTGCTTAGCCTTTTCTTTAACAAAACGGTAGGAATAACGGCGATCCCCTCCTTGTCTGCTCCAAGAACACACATATCCTGCTCCTTCAAATAGCGCTCGACACGCTTCAAAGGCGAACTGACAGATGAAAAATTGGCGCACATTAGAACCTTCACGCCCTCCGAAATACATCGGTCACGTTTGTTGTCCGGTATTAGCTTCGAGACTTGTCTCACCATGCAAAGGAGCTCTGGTCGAGACTTCTTAGGCTGCACAGCAAACTTTGTCCCAGGGAAAGTGTCCGGCATACGAACCCCGGAAGGTGCACGCCTGCAGCAGTAGTGAACGTTGCTGGTTGTCGAGTACTCTCTTTTTCTTGTTAACTGGAACGGAGGTGGATGAGCATGTACCGCCTGAGAAACTCGGAGGTTTGGTCGACCATGCGACTGGATTCCTGCCATCTTCTCATCTTAACCGAAGGTCGAGAATCTTCCTGCTGAACTCGGTGGAAAAGGCAGACTCCGTAGAAGCGCACCTGCCGCCGCCATTCCGCTCGTAGCATCTTGCGCTCGACTACTGATCCGGAGTTCCCGGGTTCGAACCCGACCGCTGTGGCTGTGTTTTTAGGAAGGAAAAACGCTAAGGGCCCGTGTGCTGTGCGATGTCAGCGCACGTTAAAAATCCCAGGTGGTCGAAATATTCCGTAGTCCTCCACTACGGCACATCTTTCTTCCTTTCTTCTTTCACTCCCTCCTTTATCCATTCCCTAACGGTGCGGTTCAGGTGTCCAACGATATACGAGACCGAATACTGCGCCATCCCCCCCCCCCCCCAAAGCCAATTATTATTATTATTATTATTAAATCCGGAGTTCCGTGGCCCGTAGAGCGGTGCAAAGCCACCGAAAAGGTGAATTACCTCAGGCCGGAATCGTCCTGGTGCGAATGCAGAACGAGTACGGGCGCGCACGACAAATGGCTATGCTGATCAAGGGGATGAGGTAGGAAAGAGGAAGGTCAACACAAACAAAAGGGCCCGGTGTGCAGAAATGAAGCATAGTAAGGTGTGGGTGCGGGCTAGTTGGTAATGCATTGTAAGACGAAAGCGCGAAAAAAACACAGGGACGCAAGGAAGACGAAGGACAAGCTCTAACTTACAACTGGCGTTTATTAGAAACATCGAAAGATCGCAATATATGGGCACATGAAAGGGGTGTGGGGGGCGGGATACAGGAAACTTTGGCAATTCACTGCCGTGGACTGAATATGAGGATGGCGGCCATTGTGCTCTGGATTTCCCACAATCTGCAACTGTCCTTCTGCAACTGGCATCCTTCGCAAATCACAAGGGAGATATTGGAGGCGCTAGAGGTTGATAGGACGGGCAGTGGCTGCGTAAGGACGTCATCAATCAGCATTTCAACAAAAGGAGTTAATGTACCTGAGCAGGTATCGAGTGACATTACTGTTTGTATGCTGCTGTAATTGTTAGTTTTTGTCTCCCCCCCCCCCCCCCCCCCTTTCATGCGCCTATATATCTTTCGATGTTTCTAATAAACGTCAGTTGGAAGTTAACGCGCGTCCTTCGTCTTTCTGCGTCCGTGTGCTTTTTCGTGCTTTTGGTCTTACGAAGCGTAAAGCGCAGCCCTGTTGTGTCATTGCTTCAGAAAAAGTCAGGGGAAGCTTTGACGCGTTTAAAATTTAGAGGCTGCTGGCATAGAAGACAGAACGCAGACAAAAGAAAAAACTTACGTGCTATTAGCTTTACCGTAAAGCATAGTGCAAAAAAAGAAGTATTGTTTTACGAGCAAAACCATCTCGGCCTGCCTTCCGTTATTGTAAACTTCAGTTTTCGGTTTGCGCTTGTTAGCCAGCCAGTTGCCAACCAACAGTGTGTTAAGTGTCTTTTGCATCGTCGTCGCATCGGTGACCATGTACTGAAAGCTTCACACTCTATGCTGGCGCCTTAGACACTAGTGGAATTCATGCTTTGCGACGTTTGAAAGAATAACAAAATTCAGGATAGTTAAGTAGGAGGGAGATGAAAGCGTGTGTATGCATGTCTATGGGGAAAAGAGGGTGAAAAACAAAGGACGCGGGCAGACATGAACATGCAGCACTCACAGCTGCGTACTCCCCCCCCCCCCCCCCCCCCACCCCACCCCCCCCCCCTAATTTTTTTCTTCTGTCGCGCTCTTTTCCTTGTGAACAACGGATCGCCTACCAGATTATGCTTGCGCGGAAGTGTATGCGGGTCCCTTGTACTGCCTCCTAATGCACCTGCGTCCTGCGACTGGAGCGAGATGACAAGAAAGAAGGCGAAATAAACAGCGTGTTATGGAGAAGGCGGTGGATGTAACAATTTGTCCTTATGCGCAGACCGTGATAAAAGGGAGCGGACGAGCGTAGTTGCATGCGAGGTCGAGACCAGCAGCAATGTTCTGCTGCCTTGATGCGCTCAGAGGGCCACGTGTCTTCGAGGTAGCCTAATGCCCTCCAAAGAGGCAAACAGATTGTGTGTTTGTCCCGATAATGGAAGCGAGACAAGCGGCGAGAGGCTGCCTGCCCAGCTACCATAGTAGCTGCGATGAAAGCGAGCGCAGTGAACGGAAAACGGATGGAAAGAAAAACTGGACAACAAGTTTCTTCTCTGCGCATAACTTCCTCTTATGGCAGAGTGCGGCGCTAGCAGGGCTACCCGTTAGAGGTGCTAAGCACGCGTGAGCACCTCGGCGTAACGGGCGCCGCCTGGCAAGTGGCATGAAGGTTACACCATCAGCAGTGGCATATATTGGTGTGCTGAGGCACAGAATTTCGGAATCTCGCGCGATACTTTTCATAAGAATTTTGAGGTGAGACGGAAATGTGCGTATTGCACCAGTGCGAATTATTAATAGGGTGCTGCGGAAGGAAGGCTGGGTGGGGTGGGGGTCTTACATTTAGAGCACTTCAACTGTTTATACTTCTTTAACAAAATGCGCATTTTTAAAGTCTTAGCGTACTATAGGTGCTAACCGCGACTCTTTGGAACTTTAGATCGGCGCTGCGTCTTTGCGTTCTTTATGACAAGCGTTGCAGTCAGTATTCAGTTCCCAGTGATGAGCAGCGCTACTATGATCCTTTCCGGACCACCCATCAAACTGAGGAAATAAAAAGGCGGAGCTGTCTCGTGCTCACGTGCAAGACTCAGGGCTCGAGTCTCGTTGTCGAGCGAACTGAATGCGGAAAGAGGCATAATTGCGACATTGAAACTAACGAAGGCAATTGAAAGAGGCGTCATTGTATGCGCATGCGTGTCGAGTTTCGCGCAACACATTTCTGCGCTCGTGCAGAGTGCCGTTCGCGGAGGTCGGAGATTGCAACAGGAGGCCCAATGCGGTCGCCCGCGGAATTCAATTTGCGGGACGAAAGGCGAGTAGAGTGGGTAGGAAGGTGCGGAATCCGAGGACTGCGCGCTTGTTTGCAAAGCGGGGGTCGGCTTCATTGTGCACGGGGGCCATTACAGAGCTCAGCGAGCGGACCGTTAAATGGAGGGTCGAGAAGTCTGCGATAGGAAAGTAGCCGAGTCGTGTTGGAGGAACGGCGCGCCTTTAGCGCGGCGGCAGAGAAAACGTCCTCCTTGGTGTCGCCTCGCAGGGACAAAAAGAAAAAGGAGAAAGGTTATGAAGAAATAAGCGGCAAAAGCAGGTTCTGTAGGTGAGTGCGAGTTTTGCGTTGCATAGGCCAGAGGGTTGCGTATTCTTACTTCAGGGGGGGGGGGGGGGGGGGGGGGCAAACATACTGAAACTTCTCTCTTGCCTCGGTCGATACGAGTACCACGAGAGACATCTTTGCAGAGCCTTACTGGCGCATCGACGATCACACTGTGATATAGGCAGGAAAACGTCAGAAAGAGGCTCTATAGCATTATTTCTATGGAATAAGTAGGCCCCTCTTGGATACGAAATTGTACATGTGCTCGCTCGAACGATTCTTTCCGCCTCCCTTACTTTCATGTGTGAGGCGGTACTCAATGATTACACGAATAAGAACGGAACGTAAAAATACCTGTACTCTTGCATGTGAGCGAACCGTACGAGGAGTATACGCGCCGCGAGACGTAATTAGGTAGCGGAAAAACGCTGAAA